>NC_052517.1:8779099-9046993 GCF_014356525.2 Nilaparvata lugens | reverse complement strand
GATTTTTTACCAAGTTACATTGAGATATCAATTGCATGCCATGACACATGCAATTATAATCCACTCGAAAGCTGATTAATGATAAATAATGTAATTCTATAGTCTGTTCTTTACGGTAATATTGGCATTAGAAGGATACTCCTTTTCCTTATATCATATTATCCTTAAAATGCAAAATTCCAAAAAATACCTTATGTATACGTCGACGCGAAATTCAAAAAGGAACATACCTGCCAAATCTCATGAAAATCTATTGCTGCGTTTTGCTGTAAATGTGGAACATAGAATATTTACATAAAAACATGAAATATAAAAACATATAGAAAAATGCAAAACCTTGACTTGAATCTTGTCGACTTGAATCTTAGACCTCACTTTGCTCGGTCAACATTATTCATATACAAATTTGAATATTATATCATGAAGAAAATGATAATTGAATACGATATTTTATTGAAATAGAGCAATATGTCAATTTATAATCATTCTTGCACACATTAACACCCACACACATACACACATGCCCACATACTCAAAACGTAAAATTACTTTCAAAAATACTTTTTCGCCACACTGCACAGGAAGCAGCTGTTTTCCAGTCCTTACGTAGATCTGAAAGACCTTGTTTGCAGACGACTATCGTCTGACGTGAGAAAAGGGTTTCTTTCCGGCCTAGGCCGGAAAACGTACTCTTTCATCCCCTAACATGGAAGTCTGTAGTTAATAAGTCATCTGCTAGATCGGGCGAGTGTCAACTTTCTTCATCTGAAGTTGCAATTATTTCGAATCAAACTAATTCAGCATTCGCTTTGCAACCATTTTCATTCAATTATTTATTGTTGATTAGCGCATCCTGAATTTTCAAAAATGCTTGAAGATGACGACGCCCTTGATATTCCAAGTAAAATTGTAAAAGAATCTGAAATCCTGACTGCAAATCTTCTACCACTAAAATCAAGAGATATGGTCGATAACTTAATGAGTATTCTTTATTTTGTATTATTTATTTATTTTGTCAGCAATACCTGTAGTGTGACGAAATATCGTTCGCACCACAGGCAAAAAGTTTTTCCAGGTCTCAATCTTTTCTAGTCCTCGGCCTATGGCCTTGGACTTGAAAACCGATTTCGAGCCGGAAAAATCTCATTTTCTGCTCTAGGTGCGAAATATACTATTAAATTACAAAACTTAATACTTTTTCCTGCTTCGTACCTCCTTCTTCTCTCTCTCATCTACCTCCTCCTCCTTCTTTTACTCCTCCTCCTCCTCCACGATCAACCCACTTCAATGACACTCACCACATTAAAACAACAATTCGGCGAGCAATTGACTGTTGTGTTTTATTAGCTCTTGACTGTATTGTAGTTTCACCCTGCACTGACAGCACACACAGTTTCAATGGGCAGCATTAATGGAGTTTCTAAGAAATGCTGGTAGAATGGAGTGAATCTCAGGTGTTCGAATCCATTCACTCCACTCAGATGCCTCACTTTAATTAGAAGTTTATCGGCTCTATCTTCCTTCTCCTCCTCCTCCACACAGTTCTACTCCTCCTCTTCCTCATCCTACTCCTTCATCTCTCAGTCTCAGAAAGCGACTTCATCTCTTTTGGTGGAGAGTTAGTGGGGAGGATATTTATAATATTGTTTCCAAAGAATGGACATTGATATGTCCAAAGCTCCGCCAATTTATGTAGATGCATAACAATATAATTATTATCTATAGTTATTATATCACAAATTGCTTTTTCCTACAGTTGCCTTGAAAAGTGACCATTCCTGCACTGATTACAGAACGCAAAGAATCACTTTTCCGCTCTAGTGCGCAAAATATTACTCTGCGTAAGGTACTCTTAATACTTTGCATATTATCTTGCAGCCATCCCAATCAGCTGTTGACATTGTTGGCGTGTATTTTGAATGCTAATTTGTTCTATCTATATTTCTTCTGATTTTCAAATAAATGAAAATGAGAACTCATTGAATTACATTGTTAATATTATTAATTATTCATTATTTCAAATAATTTTTTTCATTCAAAATTGATTGGTTGAAAAATTATTTAGAATAAATAAATAAATAAATGTTTATTTCCCAAAAAAACTAAAACTACAACATCAATTACAAAAAATATTAGATAAATTACAATATTACATACAATAGTTAGTTACAAATATTCTTATAATGTGTCCTCTACTTGTTTAGTTTTTTCTGTGTGGAAATTGACCTACTCCCTATGGCGTACCATGTTCTAGAGTAGGTTTTGTTGTTTTTTTGTGCGTATTATTAATAGTTAGTGTTTAGTAAGTCATTAGGTGGTTAGTTGTGTTTGAAATAATGTTTTCTATGTTCTGTCTTCCTTTGCTCATCAACCAATTGTGTACTATTGTTTTGAACTTTCTAGGATTAGTAATCTGTTTAAACTTTGCAGGAAGTAGATTATATAATTTTGGTGCTAAATGATTGAAATGTCTCTGGTATAGTGCCTTCCTTGCAACACTAGGAGAAATTAGGATTTACTCAAAATGATTCAAATTTCAAATTAATTGGATTAATTTAATTCTTAATTTGAATAAACTATTATCGATTACTAATTTTCAATTGGATTATCAAGTTTAAAATGAATTAAAGTTGTTATTAATAACAAAATTATACAGACAAACATTTGTTGGATTTCAGCCATCATTTTACCTATAATCAACCACTTTCCATATTCGATGGTAACTGTAGGAAAAATTTAATGTGAAATACGTGCGCAAAGTTCCTCTGCTGCACTCAAGAAACCATTCCGCCCTCGATTACGGCTCGTGCGTAAACGTTTCTTTCGGTGCAGCAAACTGTCACTTTGCGCACTAGTTGCACAAATAACTATTCTCCTTCTCCTCCTCCTCCTCCTTCTCCTCCTCTTTCTAATACTCCTCCTTTTTCTACTCCCCCTCTTCCTCACACTTCTCTTTCTCCTACTCCATCTCCTCCTACTTCTCCTTCTGCTCCTCCTCCTTCTTCTCCTCCTCTTTCTAATACTCCTCTTTTTTCTACTCCCCCTCTTTCTCTCACTTCTCTTTCTTCTACTCCTTCACCTCCTTCTTCTCCTTCTGCTCCTTCTCCACGACCCACTCCTCCGATCACTTGTCTTCCTTTTACTCCTCCTTCTCCTTCTCCCACTCCTCTTTCTCATCACTCCTTCTCTTCCTTATCATCATGTCCAACCACTTCCTCCTCCAAATCCTCTTCCACCTCCCCTCCTTCTCCTTTTTCAACTCCTCTCTTTTCCTCTTCCACCTCCCCTCCATCTAATCATACATCTCCTCTCCTTCTCCTCTTATATCTCCCCTCTTTCTCCTTCACCTCCTCTTTCACCTCATACGATTTCTCCATGTCATCCCTCTCTACTCCACTCCCTTCTCAGATGTCCCATCCTTCTCCTCCCACTATCTTCTCCATTATCACTATTTAATTATTGATTCTATTATACTATTCTTCTCCTATCCTCTTCTTATATTCTTTTCTTCTTCTTCTTTTTCTTCTTCTTCTTCTTCTTCTTCCTTCTTCTTCTTCTTCTTCTTCTTCTTCTTCCACTTCTTCTCATTCCACCAACTCCACTTCTCATTGAAAGTCTTTCCACTATGTCCGATGTTTATTTTCAGAGGGAAGTAGGCTACTATTGGATTGGTTTCGAAATAATGTAATGAACACAGGAAAAAACGAATAAGAATAAAGCAGACACGTGGGGATATCGGATTTTATTGAAGGAAGCAATTTAGCTATCTAAAGCACTCACCGAATGAGAGAGAGTGAGATAGAGTGTGTGAGAGTGAGGGAGAAAGGGTGAGAGATAGGGAGAGAGTGAGAGATAGGGTTGGAGAATGTGTGTGTATGTGTGTGGAAAAACAAGAGATTGATTGATTGATTGAGTACTTTATTTATGTAGATTACAATATATACTGACTTATACACTCATATAAAAATAAAAATACACACTTATATAAAAAGAGAAAGAGATGATTACAGCGTTGAAGGAAGAGAGTATGAGAACGAGGAAGTCTAGAAAACAGAGAGGGGAAATTGAGAACCGAGAGAAGTTGAGAGGAAAACTGGAAACAAAAGGGGAAAGAGAGATCGAGGAAAAGGAGATGAAAAAAAAAATAAGAAGAAGGAGAAGTTGAAGTTGGTAAAGAAGAAGGAGAAGATGAAGATGGTGATGAAGAAGAAGAAGAACAAGAAGAACAAGAAGGAGAAGAAGTAGAAGTAGTAGAAGAAGAAGATGGAAAGTGGGAAAGAAGAAGAAGAAGAGGAAGAAGACAAAGGAGAAGAAGAAGAAGAAGATGAAGAAGAAGAAGAAGAAGAAGAAGAAGAAGAAGAAGAAGAAGAAGAAGAAGAAGAAGAAGAAGAAGAAGAAGTAGAAGAAGAAGAAAAAGAAGAAGAAGAAGAATGAGAAGAGGATAGGACAATTAGAAAAAGAAGTAGAAACAGGAGAAGAAGAAAGAATAGAGAGGAGAAGGAATAGAAAAGTGGAAAACCCTTCTCTGAGCTTTCTCCACCTTTAAGAGGTTGAAGCGTTGATCAGGTCGACTTGAAAGGTAGGCTATATCTTGCTAACTGATACTGTATACCTAGTAGTTAAGTGGCTAATTTACATAGTGCTACAGTAGAAGATTTCACAACTAAATTGTTGCATTCCATTGTGGGCAATCTCTTCCCTGTTCACTTCCTCTTTAATCTATTTACTATTCTCTTTTCTCCATTTATTTTATATCCGCCATATCCGTCTAGCCAGAGGGCTCCGCCCCCTTGACCCTCGACTGGATTGTCCAAAAATGAGATTAGCGGGCTCGCTTCGCTCACCTGTATTTTTCATTTGAGCATGCTTAATTCCATCAGAAAGTCATAGTACTGAGAAAACGCAGAAAAGCTGAGGAAAACGTTGGAAAAACGCTGATTTAGGCCGTATCTTTGATGGAATATTAAGCTGCGTACACATATACGCGCCTCCAACCCGCACCGAGCACGCTCCGCCCTCGTACCTCCATCGCTCCGCAGTCGCTCCGCCCCCGCTCGGCAGTCGCACCCACCATGAACGTTACGGGAGATGTTAGCTTTTCTCGCGTTCCCCGGTCGATCCACTGTTGCTCCCCGGTCGATCATCAATCGCTCTGCTGGAGTGACGTTCGGTTGCGGAGCAGAGCGAAAGTCTGTACGCACCTTTAAAGTTACCTCATCACAAAATTTTTAGACCCTAGTTAAACTTCTGTACCAAATTTGGAAATTTTCTGTCGGTTACTTGATGAAATAACTGAGAAAACGCAGAGAAAAATCGATAATTCTGGGTGTAACTTTGGCGTTATTTCAAATTCCTTCTAGCACAACATTATTACGCCCCAGCTGAGCTTCTGTAGTAAATATGAACGCTTTCTGTTCATTTGTTCTCGATAAAGCTGAGAAAGCGCAAGAAAACGCTGGAAAAACGCAAATTTTGGGCGTATCTTTTGCGTTATTACAAATTCCTTCTCACACAACATTATCACACCCTAGCTCAGCTTCTATACTGGATTTGAACAATTTCTGTTCATTTGTTCTCGATGAATCTGAGAAATGCAAAAAACGCTAGTAAATCGCTAATTTTGGGCGTATCTTTTGCGTTATTTAGAATTCCTTCTAACACAACATTATTACACCCTAGCTCAGCATCTGTACTGGATTTGAACAATTTCTGTTCATTTGTTCTCGATAAATCTGAGAAATGCAAAAAACGCTAGTAAATCGCTAATTCTGGGCGTATCTTTTGCGTTATTGCAAACTCCTTCTAACACAACACTATCAAACCCTAGATGAGCTTCTCTACTGAATTTGAATATTTTCTGTTCATTTGTTCTCGATAAAGCTGAGAAAAAGCTAAAAAACGCTGGAAAAACGCAGATTTTGGGCGTATCTTTGGAAAGTTTCTCAAATCCGTTCTTAGTGCGCCTCTAAAGGGCCAACCAAACATACCTACCAAATTTGAACGTTTATGGTCTGGTAGATTTTTAGTTCTGCGAGTGAGTGTGTCAGTGAGTCAGTGAATGAGTGCCATTTCGCTTCTATATATAGAAGATTTAGATAGTCGACAATGAAACACCTTCGATTCATGCAGTTACATCACAATAATCATATAATCGTTACTCGAATTGCATTAAATCTCTATTCTCATTAATTGTTTTTTCATACACTTAATAATTCGATGATTAATCAGCAATACTGTCATTCAATGTAAATTAGTTCATAAGCCGGTAATAGTATCTTATGTCAGATAGTCGGGAAGGGGCCTTTTGCAGGCGAGAATGATGTTTCTAGTCGAGGCATTAGCCAAGACAATTAGACATAAACAATTGACTATTATTGACCAAAGCGAAGCTGAGGTCTTAGTTTCGACTCGATCGGCTTTCGTCTGTTTGTTTGTTTATTTGTTTGTACCGCAGTTACAGTCGCAGTTATTGTCCGATTTGGATGAAATTTGGTATGCAAGTTCTTTGAAACAAGGCCTAGGAACGTATGTATAACGATTTTTGATAAAACCTCTGTTTTTTTTTGTTATATTTAAAAAACCAAACTAACCTCAATCCAGAAAGGTTGTGTCTTTGAAGATACAGCGATTCATTGCCATACTTTTTCGCATCTATAGTTATGAGCACATGGTGGGCGAGTTGGTTAGACCGTGGTCTGTCACTCTGTGGAACCCAGGTTCGATTCTCGTTCCTGCCAGATTTGTTTTGCAGATAATAATAATAATACTAATAAATTGTTTCATCTTATTCTAATAATATATCATTTTAAAATAAATTATTATGATGAGATAGAATAATTGAATAGAATCATCTTATTATTATTATCAAATTGATTTAACAAATTAATTGGATAAATTATTTTAAAAAAATCTTTATTGTATTAGAGTCCAATCTGAGGTTCGATTCTCGTCCCTGCCAGATTTTTTTTGCAGATAATACTAATATTGTTTTATCTTATTCTAATAATATATCATTTTAGAATAAATTATTATGATGAGATAATTAAAAAGAATCATCTTATTACTATTATTATCAAATTGATTCAGCAAATTAATTGGATAAACTATTTAAAAAAAATCTTTATTGTATTGGAGTCCAATACTGCAGTTGTGGAGAAAAATGTGTATGTGAAGGTATAAAGGTAATTTTTTTCCTTTTTGTGTAGTTGAGAAGTTGATATTGTGGTAATTATTAACATTGAATTAAAAAGACCAAGAAATTGTCAAAAAAACACAGATTTATTGATACTTAGAAATACCGGCTTCGGTTATTACACCATTGTCAATCTCTGATAAACTCTGATAATGACCGAAACCGGTCTTTGTGAGTATCAATAAATCTGTGGTTTTTTGACAATTACTTAATCTTTTTTATTAAAAAAGTCCGGTGTCCCTGAAAACAGTGTCTCTAGCACTTTCAATGGAGAAAATAATAGATGACAATCATGGCTAAATCTTCACAATATACTGTACTTTCTGTACTGGCCCTTTGGGGGGCGCGACAGTCGAGATCGACGACAGTCGAGGCCTGCGACAGTAGAGGACTGTTTTCCAGTCGTAGGCCTCAACTGTCGGGGCTGTTCAAAAATTCAAGTGGCCTCAATTGTCGCCTAACGCAGGCGACATTTGAGGCCACTTTTTCAGGAGTCCTCTAACGTCCCTGGCCTCGAATGTCGCAGGTATCGACTGTCGGGCCTGTACAAAAATTAGAGAGTCGCTTGCAGCAGACGACAGTTGAGGACACATCCTACTGCGATACCAGACTGTGCCTGTACTAATGGGTCAATAGTGCATCTTCATCTAGTGTATATATAATAAACCAATTGATCGAAAAGTGTACTGAATATCGAATTGAGATGGAAGGAATAACCCGATAAAATATATTATTCAATTGCTGGTAAATCCATACTAATTAAATTATAATCCTTCTGGTGCTCTCTGCCATTCTGGAGAGCCTAGCGCAGGCTACAGTTAAGACCTCTTTTTCAAGAGTCCTCTACGGTCGCAGGTCTCGACTGTCGGGGCTGTACAAAAATTAGAGAGGCCTCAACTGTCGCCTAACGCAGGCGACATTTGGAATGTCGCAGGTCTCTACCGTGGCTGATCTCGACTGTCGCAGGACTCTTCTATCGTTTGCCTCGTTTGACATCGACCCGCCGTTTTCATCAGATTGAAAGTTGTTTCCATGAGCGAGGTCTACTGTTCGCAGAGCTACTAGTACAATCATAGAAATCATTTCATTTGATTGGAAATATATGGAGAATTAAGTTATAATTTGTAGAAAATGATTGCTCATTTATTATTTTTCTGTTGATCCACCAAAAATCATCATCAAATTTCCCAGAAAAACAGACATATTATCAATTTTATGAGTGAATATACTAAAATATTTTCAAAAAATTGGCAAGAGACGTTGAAATATTTTCTTTAAATAATGGATAATGAGATTAATCATTCATAAATAGGAATATAACTTCAAGAAAGGGAAATAAAACAGTTAAAAAATAAGGGTGAAATTTCACTCAGCCAATTAATAGAGGTTGGGGGAGGTAACCCCAGTAAATAAGGGTTAAATATTGAATGTGTATCTATCGTTCATTCAGGATGAAAACAAAATGAGAAATCTAATAAATTACCTAATTATGTGTTTTAGTGTATTAATGGATAAATATCAATACCTAATCTATTTTGACGTTTCAATAGCAGATTTATGCCTTCCTCATAAGAATAAAAACATTATTATTCTCATTCCTCATGTCACCCTAACAATAATTAATTCTCAATGTCACCCATCATATCCCAAGATTGAGCTTCAAGATCCATCCGTTTTTTCCCACCCAAAAAACACACAATTCATTCAATATGAGATCTCAGATAATCTGGGGTAATTAATTTGTGATCCCTCCGCTTAACCAAATACGTCCGGGGAAATCCAATTAGATTTTCCGATAGCCGTTTTCCTCCACGAAAAACTCCTACAGATAGAGATTCACTTAGCTCTGTCAGCATTGCTTACGTATAAAGTCGATGCCTCCCACTCAGCCAATGGTGACAGCACAGGAAGTGGAGGGATTCCCAGATGCTATTTCTGATTTCTGGCATTGGAAAAACTTCCAATTTTCAGAGTTGATATAATTTTCAATTATAGGTTCGTCAAATGCTATCAGACAGTTACATCTTCCCATCATCCTCGAAAAGAATATAATTTTCCTCTGTTGTTCTTTGAAAGAGATTTTATTAATGCTGGAGATATTTGAAAGAAAAAATAATTGTACTCATTTTCTTCCCAGCAGAGAATAGATAGATTGGGGATCATTATTTCACTTATAAAATGTATATTGCGTTTACCATTCAACCCTAAAATGGTGTATGGAATATTTATTAGAAATCCTATTATATTTAACGAGTAATTTCTGTATATATTTATATTTATTCATGTTATTCATAACGGATCTCGAAAACGGCTCTAACGATTTTCACGGAATTTGGAACATAGTAGATTCATGATTTATGAAAATTCGATTGCCTCAGGTCTCATAGATGGGAAAACTCGCTGAACAACATTGAAAGGATATTCTTCTTGGAAAAACTGTTGAATAATGAAAAGTGCGTCTGTGGAGAATCAAAATATTGCATCCCCGAAATTTATAAGCTGACATTTAGCCAGCTGTAAAATATAAACACGATCATTTTTTTAAGAATTGTGTTCTGTTTATCAAAAAATTAAAAAAAACGAGCGAAGCTCGGTGCCCCAATATTATACTGTAGAGCTACCTACACACTCATCGGTATTTTTCGTTGTCGTTGTAATTCTTTTTTAGATTGAACAGATTTTTTTTAGATTTCAAGCACATGATGTTTGTCAAGTTCTGTTTAATCTGATAGGAATCATGAGCATGGGAAAAAATCCTACGTTCAAAAATCTGTGTGTGTTACTCTGTACAAAATTACTTCTTACTTAGGATGGACTTGCGCAGCAGAGAAAGCATACAGCGGGGGGGATACAGAGGCGCGATGTTGCCGTTTTGAAGCGGTCAGCGTTCTCCAACTTTTCTAGTGACTGTTCATGTGCTCATGCTACACATGCGAAGTTTCCTGTCTGAAAGCAGTCAGACGACTGACAAAATGGCAACTGCGCTTCTACCTATGACTCTATGAATCACTGTAAATATCGGGGCACTGAGCTTCGCTCGTTATTTTTATTTATTGATAAACAGAACACAATTCTCTAGAATGATTCTGTTCATAGTTCCCATCATTGGCTATATATCGTCTTATGAATTTCGGGAATGCGATATTTTGATTTTTCACATTCTCACTTGCTGACTCACTTTTTTACCATCCACAGCTGTTTCAGCCAAGGATGAACTATCCTTGAAATGTCGTTTAGCTAGTTTTCCCAAGGATGAGATCTATTGCGATCGATCTTTATATTATCATAAATCTCAATGTTCCAATTTTGTGAAAATTGTTAGAGCTATTTTCGATATGTTGTCTTATGAACTTCGGGGATGCGATATTTTGATTTTTCACATACTCACTCGCTGACTCACTTTTTTACCATCCACAGCTGTTTCAGCCAAGGATGAACTATCCTTGAAATGTCGTTTAGCTAGTTTTCCCAAGGATGAGATCTAGTGCGATCAAATCTTTATATCATAAATCTACAATGTTCCAAATTTTGTGAAAATTGTTAGAGCTATTTTCGATATGTTGTCTTATGAACTTCGGGGATGCGATATTTTGATTTTTCACATACTCACTCGCTGACTCACTTTTTTACCATCCACAGCTGTTTCAGCCAAGGATGAACTATCCTTGAAATGTCGTTTAGCTAGTTTTCCCAAGGATGAGATCTAGTGCGATCGAATCTTTATATTATCATAAATCTACAATGTTCCAAATTTCGTGAAAATCGTTGGAGCTATTTTCGAGATTCGTTAAACATAAATAACCAGATATTGAAATACAGGAATTGCTCGCTTAATATAATGGGATTGATTGATCTCCCTTTATTTTTCTGTGTCACATATTCCTCCAAGTCAGAAGTGATTCTGTACGGTCTATAACTGGCTTGGTAAGCATGGAGACATCAGGGAAATTCAATTACCTGGTAGTATTCTGAGATTTGTACTTGAAGATAGGTATAAGCGTATGCGTTATTATTTTTGACCGAGAGAATTGAGTTCCAAGATTCAAGTCTGTAAGTTTGCATTTCTCTTCAGAGCAGGCGCAAATGAAGGCCTACTTAAAAGGCACTCCATGGTTCTTTTTGGGTAACAGCATAGCCACCTCCAATAAAAGGCCCTGGCCTATGATATTGCAACGTCCCAGTGTAGGCCTACAATCTAATACATGATTGGTGAAAAAGATTTTTATTTTCCTTGCCCTACTACCATAGGTAAGGAAAATTATTGCTTTCCAAAAAAATTAAGGTACCCCAATTTCAAGTTTTCTTTACGTTCCAAGGTCCCCTGAGTCCAAAAACATGATTTTGGGTGTTGGTCTGTGTGTGTGAGTGTGTGTGTGTGTGTATGTGTGTGTGTATGTGTGTGTGTATGTGTGTATGTCTGTGAACACGATAACTCCATTTCTAATTAACCGATTGACTTGAAATTTTAAACATAAGGTCCTTATACCATGAGGACACGACAATAAGAAATTCAATAAAATGCAATTCAAGATGACGGAGAAAATGGCGGAGATAATTACTAAAAAACCATGTTTTTCACGATTTTCTCAAAAACAGCTCTAACGATTTTCTTCAAATTTATACCATGGATAGCTAATTATAAGCCCTATGGACTGACATGAGTCTCATTTCTGGGAAAATTGCAGGAGCTCCGTAATATTCTTGAGAAAAATGGCGGATAATTACTAAAAAGCCATGTTTTTCACGGTTTTCTCGAAAACGGCTCTAACGATTCTCTTCAAATTTATACCCTAGATAGCTATTTATAAGCTCTATCAACTGACATGAGTCTTATTTCTTAGAAAATTGCAGGAGCTCCGTAATATTCCTGAGAAGAATGAATTTTGCTAAATTTCTATCACAATTTTCTCAAAAATGACTTGACAGATGTTTTTTAATTTCATACCCTGCATAGTTATATATCAGCTCTATTAACTAGCATGAGTCTCCTCCTTGAGAAATTAACAGGGGGTCCACCTCATCCTTGAGAAATTTACTTTGTAACCTTCTTCTCGTGCGTGAGGTAGGTAGAGCAGTTTCTTCAAAAGAACACACATGTCGATATTTTATTTTTAAAACAGCTGTTTTGACAACTTTTAAAAAATCCTCAAATTCATAATTCAAACAAAGGAAAATGTACTCTGATCACAATCACAATAGTATAATCGTGATTTTAATTATTTAGCCGCCAATCGGCATAATGTTATTCCCTAAATTATCCTCGTTAATGAGGCTTATAGATCAATGAGCAAGGAAAGTTGTGTGAGTGTACCACACCAGATTTTTTAAATACAAGCTGATCTTTTTCACCAATCATGTATTAGATTCTAGGCCTACACTGAGACGTTGCAATATCGTAGGCTAGGGCCTTGTATTAAGGTGCGTACAGATTCACGCGCCACGAACATGAGCAATTCACTTTTAATCAGTTGATGCCAAGCTTTTTATATCTGTATCTTACCGTTTCTGTGAAAATACAGATATAGTCAGCTGATTAAAAGTGAATTACTCATGTTCACGGCGCGTATATCTGTACGCACCTTAAGAGGTGGCTATGGTAACAGCCATGGAAGGTTTATTTGTTAGTAATGAGAAATGCAATGATGATCAGTCGAAATCACAGGCGAACACTTCGGAAACAAGATGGCCGTAGAAATGTTCAGTGTTCTGTTATATATCGCTTGTATTTTGATAGCCATTGTGGCGTGGTGTTGTAGCACCATGGAATACTTTTGAAATAAAACAAATGAGCTCTAATAAAATTGTAAAATAGAAAGAATAGATAGCCTAGTCAAGGTACCGCTGAAGTAAAATCGAATGTTATTTATGATAAAGAGTAATCATGTTATCTATTAATTGATAAGAGAACCATGCAAAATTGTAATTAAACAATAATGAGAATTCTTTGGCAGTAAATAAAATTATAAAGCGGCTTGTTTATTATTGGTAGATTATAAAAAATAAAAGATTGCATGTACATTTTGAGGTTAAAATCTTTGTTTTGATTTAATACATCAATCGATCTAGGATCAATCGACAGTTTTTCGAACTGATACCTAACAAACCAGCTGATTGCTCAATCAACTATTACGAATTGAATTATAATTTTTACTCATAAAATATATATATTATATAATATACTAGGAAAGGTTCATGTAAATAGATAAGGACAACTATTATTGTTACACGAGTATTTATTGAAATCTAAAAAAGTATGAAAACCAAGAGTACACAAAGCTCACATAAAAAATTAAAGGTATATTGTATTATAGCATCATATATCGAGATTTATTTATTAGAATACTCTCAGACTATTACTTAACTTATTTATTCAGAAATTTCTATTTATCTTTGTATAACTAATTTAGGAAAACCCTGAATCTTAAGAAACCAATTACATCACGTCTTACTAAGATTAGAAAGCCAATCAGAAGGAAGCTTATGAATCGTTTAAGCAGTGAATTGGGTAATTGATCGAAACGCTATATAAATTTATCCAAGTTCAAGAAATTCGCAACGTGTTGAATACTATCATATAGTCTATAAGAACTTTTTTATGAATTTATTTGATTTATGTAGGAAGCTTATTTCCATGCACGGCATGAACTCATAAACCCTGAGATTATTAAATTGTTATTTTTATTAATTATTAATTTGTTCATTGATCAGAGTATATCCTGTTAAATCTACAGACCGAACAGGTTTTAAATTGTAGAGTTCTGAATTGACTTGAAGTCCACATATCAATATTGAATATATATATTTTTTTTTTCACAGCTCACAACACTGTGAATGCTAATAAACCTTGTGATAATTATTCAAATATTACAAAATTTATTTATTTGAAGAAAATTATAGATATGAGAATATTTTATATATTATTTTATGAGAATATATTTTATGTTTCATGTCAGCATACAAAATCTTAGAAGTTTTCATTATTTCCTAATTCATCTCGTGATATACAGTTTGAGCTGTCTTGGTACCAAGTAATGACAAGTAATTCGTCTGCAGCAAATGAAATCAGTGAATCAATCAATATTGATCTTATTGAGAGCATTCATTACTTGTCATCCTTTGATGATAGTCGCACTATTCAGCCAGAAAAATCATACTGATAATTAAATTTATAAGTCTACAGTATATCATATAAGGATCCAGAGAGCTTCAAGAACTGGCGCTGTAAGTTTCAAGGAATTTCGAAAGGGTAAATTGGTGCATACCTGTATTCATGACAAGCGTTTTAAGAGTCAATTAGGAAAACCATAGTTGATTCTCATTATTCTCGATTGAATATATGGTTACTGATAATCAGTCACCGGCTATCTTTTTGACTTCCTTATTTGTGTTCCTCAATAACTTCACGGAAGCAGCGGTAAGAATTATTTATCACCAGTCATTGAACCCTGTGGTGATCAAATATATTTGGAATATTCATGCATCTACTACTGAGCTAGAGCTGCGGTTTGAACCCAGCATATGTGCGAGCCGGATGGCCTTAACTTTTTGCAAATTTATTTGCAAAATAGGGATTTTAGCAACCGCTCCAGTACATATCAAATATACCGCACCACATATGAATGGTTGGCAATTCACCCCATTACACCGTTTGAGATATTTTATCGTTTTTTGCACGAGAACTTACCTTTACAATTCTTATATATGAAGGTTTCCTCAAAACGTATATTTTATTAGTTATAACCTACCAAAGCTCGAAACAAACATTTTCTACATTTTTGTATTTTTTTCCTATAATAACTCTTTCTGTGCGAGAGTTACAGAAGAAGTTTAATCTATGGGAATTGGATCGTTTTCTTCCTCTTCGAAATGATAGGTAAGTCTTAGGTGTTCGTATTATAAATAATGTTCTCCAGCGCCCACCAATGAAAACGTTCTCCAGTCGCATGTGGTAACAAACTAGGACTAAAAAATCAATTTTTCCGTGACTACTTCATGATAAAGGCGTACAGATGGTCTCATATTCGTTTGTAGTAAGTAATGGTAAATTTGGAGTTTTAAATCATGGGATTCTGTTGTTGTGTACCCAGTTGTCGCGGGAATTATAACAAGACTCCAAAAGCTCATGTATTCTATTTTCCGAGAGATTAAACTTTGAAACGAAAATGTATACAAGCGAAAAGAAAAAAGAAATTCAATAATACAAAACAACAGTTTACATGAAGTGTAAAAGAACAGTGTAAATGAAGTGTGAAAGGGAAATAATTTTAAAGTGTAAAAAACAGTGTAAATAAATAATGTAGAATAACAGTGTAAATAAAGTGTGCGAAAGAACTGTTGAACTAATAAGTTATAAAGTGAATGCAAGTGTTGGAACTGTCCATAAAATCATAATTAAGATTAAAGGTTTTACCTAACTGAAAATCATTCTCCTGATAGGTTTTTCTGTACCACAGATTTATTGTGATAAAGTCTGTTGGAGCCTCTTTCCTAAAAAAGAGTTGCATCTGATTTGGTTCACTTTTGATTTACCTCTCCTTTTATTCTGATAAGGCTATCATGAAGTATTTTTGTTGAGATGTATTTATCAATAGCTCTATCACTGAATCGAATATGTCTATCAAGCTGAAAGTATGGAGGAATTATTGCATTTATGGAATAGTGTTTTCATTGCAACAAATTTCTATTTAATGAAACACAAATGTCTTTAATCTGGGATTTAGATAGTATTTTACCCAAGAGAAAATTGATACAGTAACAATAGTTAGATAGAGAGCATACACTGATAAGCTAGTAGAAACTACTATGATTCTAGGAAGAATCAATCTACATGTTATGACGTCATTAATTAGCTGTGGGGCCTGAAGTAATAGTAGGTATTGCCCTAAGTGGGGTTTCACACCAAAGCTGGGCCGGGCCAGGCTTGCTAGCTTGCTCGCTGACTATCAAGGATTTAGCCGGAAGCCGGGAGCATTCAAATCAACGCCGGGCTATGCCGAGCGGTGCCAACGGGTGTCTGTTGTTTCGGAAAGCCTAGACACATGGAACTCCACAGGAAGTCTCAAGAACTGGACTCAGGTCACACATTTTTGGTTGAGTTGTTGCCAGAGTCAAAACAGCCAAATCATTATACAGAGTGAGTCATTGACCGAGCGAAATGAGGTCTAAGATTCAAGTCGACGGTTTGTCATTTATCTTAATGTTTAAGTGTTTATATGTTGCGCATTTACGGCGAAACGCGGTAATAGATTTCCATGAAATTCGACAGGTATGTTCCTTTTTTAATTGCACGTCGACGTATATACAAGGTTTTTGGAAATTATTTAGCATTTCAAAGATAATATAAAAGAAAAAAGAGCCTCCTTCATACGCCAATATTAGAGTAAAAATTAGACTATAGAATTATTCATCATAAAACAGCTGACAAGTGATTACACAGATGTGTGGAGAAGCCAGTCTATTGCTGTATTTCCATAAGGTCCATAGTTTCAATCAGGTACTTGTGGTGAGAATACTGCGTGAGGTCTACTGTTCACAGAACTACTAGTATGTATGGCAACATACATATCAATAAATTTTGATTCAGTAAATTGGAGACTGTTGTAGATATAATACTGCAACTTTCAGGATAACTGACTTGGCAAATACTCTACCTTTTGAGATACAACTGAATTTCAACCCCTCATTCAGTTACTCTTCTAAGGGGTGGTAACACGAATATTTCAAATGTTAACACCCATTGTGTTGTACATCATTTATTGCCAGAGTTCAAAAACACAACAAATCAAAGGTTAATAAATCAACACTTATCACAAGAATATTAAATAAAATCAACCACGGAGAACTAACAAACTAAGAGTTGTTTCAGGCACCACCAGCAAAAGAAAAGTCTTTGACCGCTGGTCAGAGTCGCAAAAATATCATTTTCCTACAGTTACGTTGAAAAGTGTCCATTGCTGCACTGATTACAGAACGCAAAGAATCACTTTTCCGCTCTAGTGCGGGAAAAATTTTTCTGCACTCCAGATTTGCAACATGGCAACGCAAAATACTTAGTAGGTTATATGGAGCAACAGTGCAGCAAAATCAAAATGAAGTTGGTAACAGTGACTGCTGTGGCTGCTATAGTGAGCAGAGGTGCAACCAAGCACAACGCGCTAATTATTAAGTATATATTATAACCAAGGACAACATTTTTATTCAATTTGACAATAAATTGAGGTTTTTATCAATAATAAAATTACACAGTAAAACATTTGATGCATTTCAGGCAATATTACCCATAATTACCCACTTTTCATATTCAATGGTAACTGTAGGAAAAACTTAATGTGAAATACGTGCGCAAAGTTCCTCTGCTGCACTCAAGAAACCATTCCGCCCTCGCCTACGGCTCGGGCGTAAACGTTTCTTTCGGTGCAGCAAACTGTCACTTTGCGCACTAGTTGCACAAATAACTATTTAAAGGCCTTTTCAAAACAAGAGAGATAACATCAATTAAAATGTCCTATCATACTTGTATCTCAAATGGCGGCTGATTGAAGTCTTATTTCTTAAGGAAATGAGGCGTTGTAACTAATATATTTTGAATGTTAACACCCATTGTGTGGTACACCATTTCCAAGGCCTTTGTGAAACAAAAACAATGACATCAATAAACATGATTGAAGTTTTAGTTTTTAAAGAAATATGTTGATAAAGTTCAATCAACCGCCATTTTGGATAAGAGTACCATAGAAAATTTTAATTGATGTCATCTTTCTAGTTTTGAAAAGACCTTTGAAATCATGAATCACACAATGGTTGTTCACACTCCAAATATTTGAGTTACAACTCCTCATTTCTTTAAAAACTAAAACTTCAATCGGCCGCCATTTTGGATACAAGTATCATAGAACACTCATATTGATATCATCTTCCTAGTATCGAAAAGGCCTTCAAAATTAGGTATCACATAATGGGTGTTCACACTCCAAATATTTGAGTTACAACCCCTTATTTCTTAAAAAACTTAAACTTCAATCGGCCGCCATTTAGGATACAAGTATCATAGAACATTCATATTGATATCATCTTTCTAGTTTTGAAAAGGCCTTCAAAATTATGATTAACACAATGGGTGTTCACACTCCAACTATTCGAGTTACAACCCCTCATTTCTTTAAAAACTAAAACTTCAATCGGCCGTCATTTTGAATACAAGTATCATACAACATTTTTATTGATGTCATCCTTCTTGTTTCAAAAAGGGCTTTAAAATGATGTACCACACAATGGGTGTTTACATTTAAAATATTCTAGTTACAACCGCTGAGTCACCCCCTTATGAGAGGTTGAAATTTAGTTGTACGTCAAAAGGTAGAGTATTCCACCAATAACTCATCCTGAAAGTTACAGTATTATATCTACAACAGTCTAAAACTCATTGAAGGGTTCCCATACATATAACTCACTCTCTATATGGAGCTGCTCGTTAAGGAACATAGGTGTCTAGACCTCTTTATAGATTTGTAATTGAAGATGGCAGGACGCTCTATCTAGCGGCAGTCTTCGTAGTTACTTCCTACTTGAATAGTTGTATGTTTTGCCACTAGAGGGCAAACAAGTGCAGTTAAAACAAATGTATTCTTCTACATTGTTGAAGAACGATCTGGCAACGTTTTAGAGCTAGAAAAGGATAGCGCTATATCTGCTTTTTCGAATGATGGACAAGGATAGCAACAATAATGATAACTTACTTAATTATTTGCAAGGGGTGTGGAAAAAACATCACAGACTCAACAGGGGTAAGGGCTGATGAAATAAGATGATAAAATTATAATTTAGAAATTTTTATTGAAATTTTATAAGCCAGAGAAATAGTATGCAATATTCCTTAATAAATATTTTACAACAATGAAATTCAGCTTGAAGCTAACTATTAAAAACAAATAAATTAAGCAAAATTAAAAATATTTTCATTTTCAATTGATATTTAAACACAAATTCAGTTATTCACATTCCTGACCCATATTTGCTGTCCTCTCCACATTGATGAAAGAATTTTTCAGAAATCGATAAATTTTGGTCTTTCAATAATTTCGAATGCAACAATGTAATATCAATGAGAGAAATAATTTTGTTTTTCTCAGACCCATTTGAATCATGGGTCACATCTGCTTGTTGTTTAACTCTTATTTATCATTTTTTTTTTCAAGAGAGCACTGACTAGGAGAGAAAAAAAACTAAGGATACTTCTTGTACTATTTCTCTCCCAAGTTTAGATAACATTTTAAAAATCCGAAATAAGGTTATGATTTCACTTCTCTGGAATTTAGTCCATTTTCACTCGAGAACAACGGCAAACAAGAATTTTGAACATTGGTGGTTGAAAAACTGAATAGAAAAACAAAAATGTATCACTCCAATCCTCATTGATATGTATTTATTTCATTGGCAATCACGAATCATAACTATTAAATATGATTGGGAGAAGACAACAGGCATAGCCCAAATCTGTTTTCTCCCAAATTTCTACAAATAGAAGTTTCAAAAAAGAATGAGGTTATATTTCACTTTTCACTTCAAAATGTCCAATTTCCACTTCAAAACTAATGACCAAACTAAAAATTTTAAATTTTTATATTTAAAAACAAAAATATTCCACTCAAATTTCTACAAATTGGAAATTTTGGAGTAATTCTTTAAAATTTCGATCCAGAAAAGAGACACAACTTCAGTATTAGCACAGCTAATAATCAATGTATTGATCAATGTATGCGTAATTTAACATAGTTTGAAGCCAGAAAAATTAGAAATTGTGTTTTTCAAGGAAAACTACCATAATCTGTATAGATGAATATTCATTTTTAATCGATTCTGTTACGGTTGAATCAATAGATGGATGTCACAGAAGCTAAATTCTGTTGATTAATTCAGTTCAATTCTTTATTTCCAAAAAAAACAACGTAGCAAATCAAATCAATTCATTCTATACATCTATTCATTCGTTAGGGGAATTACAATGTTGTTTTAGCCAGCTAAAGTGCTATTTGATAACTCTGGATTGTGAACGCCCCATCTAAAACCATCTGCTACAGTATTAGCTAACTGCAGTAGCGATCCAAGCGGATAATTTATGTAACTTAAAGCTTGTTTGAAAAAGTAAGATCATAAACATATGGCTGCTGCTTCAACAGAGATAGCTAGAGTTAACAGACTCAAACCTGCGCTATCTGCCACCTCGTCTGTTATTTTTTTTCTAACGTACCACTATAGCATTGAGTTAACACAGACTTAGCAAATAGCTGGAGATAGCGAATAGCTCGACTTAGCCAGCTATCTCATTGACATTGTGAATACCCCTATTGAGTGGAACTTCAATCTCATTGGGGAGATTTAAAACAAACAGATATGTCTCACAACACTATTACTAAATTCTGATAGATACGTTGTTACAAAACCAAAGTCATTCTTCAACTCATCAAGATATAATAATGATAAACTTAGAGTTCTAAAAAAATAGAGCTAAATAAATTAAAAATATTTGTCTAGCCTACAAACACAGTGGCGAATATAGAATTATATTTTTTGGGAGTGGGGGGCCAAGGTTAATGTAGGGTCAAGTGATTTTAAGTAAACACCCATGATACCATGTGAATGACACTACGTTGTTACAAAACCAAAGTCATTCTTCAACTCATCAAGATATAATTATGATAAACTTATAGTTCTAAGAAAAATAGAGCTAAATAAATTAGAAATATTTGCCTAGCCTGCAAACACACAGTGGCGAATATAGAATTATATTTTTTGGGAGTGGAGGGCCAAGGTTGATGTAAGGTCAAGTGATTTTGAGTAAACACCCCATGATACCATGTAAATGACACTAATGTAATAACATTGGTAGATAAAATAGTAAGGTAAAGTAAACACCCCATGATACCATGTAAATGACACTAATGTAATAACATTGGTAGATAAAATAGTAAGGTAGCCCTTGTGCTATTTTTCTTCCATATAAGTTTTACTGCTCATTTTCAGAGGGCGATTTGCACTGAATGCCTAATAAATCACCTATTAGGTAATTACTTTATCATGTTACCCTACCGAGATCACGCTTCTTCACATTAAATCATGACAGAACATTTATTTATCTATTATTACAATAAAAATGACACTGAAGTAATAACATTGATAGATAAAATGATAAGGTAGTCTTTGTGCTATTTTTCTCCCAAATTTATAGGTGACAAAGAAAAATATATTCCTAAACAAACCAAGTTGTGGAAAGATCTCAGTTAATATTTTTCAAACCTTGGTCAATATTTCAACAATGTCACATCTGTTAAATGTCACTTATCCATACTAAAAGAATTAAAAACAGATTACTATACTTATTTTTCTTCATATTGATTATTTCGGGGTGAACCCAGCCCCCCAGGGCCCCCCTTATATTCGCCAATTCTGCAATAGAATTAATAATATGGATCTTTAAATTTCTAGTTAATAACTAACTCATTTTTATTTTCCAGCTTTTCAGTGTTCTACAAGTTTTTTGACGTGACTATTACACTAACCACAACATGTGGGTGTGCGCTCCTTAATATTATTTCCTTTTCCTTTTCTGAAAAAAAAGATTATGTTATAAATTAATACAATTTGGTTAAAAAGAGCTCGGAAGCTTGAATCATGCACAATTAGAAGCACATACTTTTCATCGTCTGTAATATATCATTAATAACAAATCAGAATTAACAAGTAGGAGATAGGGAACACATAACATTTTATTGCAACTATCTGAACTGATTAACTTGAAATTTTGTAGGAAGATTCTGAATCAACCAATGATGGTTAGCCCATAGACCTATTTTCATTTTTGTTGATCAAGTGATTAACTTTTAATAATCAGAAAGAATTATTCAATTTTTGATTTGAAGTTTTGATGAAGATCAAAGTCTGATCAAATAGTCTCTTCGCCAACACTGATAAAGAGCAACTGGTGATACCAACACAACTTGAACTGGAGCATCTCTGATTTTGAAAAAGCTCATAGCCATTACCTAACTATGAACAATACTCTAAACTCCTGTATGTTTCTTGATGTGAATTCGAAAAATCTAGTGTGGCGCTCTCACACAACTTTACTCGTCGTTATGAAAATTTATCACCTGACTCTAGTGTCCACGCCATCTCAAGTCTACTATATTCAAAGATCCAAGCCAGCTGGTGACAGGACAATAACGCTGGAGACATAATGAGATCTTCTATCTCTTCACAGTGAATCATTTATTAGAATCAACAGTTTGCAATAATTGAAATAATAACATTATCTCGAATTTCGAGCTTATTTTCAATTTTAGGTGAAAATGTTACAAAACATCAATTGTAGAAATTTTCATGCTCAATCTTTTCCACTTGGAGTTTTTTGTTTTAATTGTATCTGAAGCCTGATAATTGGGAATCTCAAATCAAACTTTGCATAGATGGGACGGAGCTCCTGAAATTTTTACAGATATGGGACTTAAGACAGTTGGTAGAGCTTATCAATGATTAGTTTAGGTAGAAATTTGATCAGAATCGTTGAAGCCGTTTTCGAGAAAATTGCGAAAACCCCTGTTTTTGACAACATTTTCGTCATTTTAGCCGCCATCTTGAATTGCATCTGATTGAAATATTTCGTGTCGGATCCTTATATTGTAAGGACCTTCAGTTCCAAATTTCAAGTCATTCCGTTAATTAAGAGATGAGATATCGTGTACACAGACGCACATACACACATACAGACCACTACCCAAAAACCACTTTTTTGGATTCAGGGGACCTTGAAACGTATAGAAATTTAAGTTGGGGTAATTTTATTTGATTTAAGTTGGGGTACCTTAATTTTTCTCGGAAAGCAATACTTTCCTTACCTATATGGTAATAGGGCAAGGAAAGTTATTTGTTGCTCTGCTATCACCGGGTATGGTTCGCGAGGTATTATCCATAGCTTTGCGGAAAAATCAGGCTTTAGAAACCCTAGATCCCAAGATGAAGTAAGCTCCCTACACACAGATATTCTTCATGAATGGGGGGGTGGAAATGTATCACCAACAATGGAAGGAGCATGTTGAACGAATGTCAGCTGATATGTTTGTGTTGTGCTAGGAGGACGTAGCTCCAAATAACTCTTTGTGTATCTTTTCAGAAGCGACACGTTGTACATAGTTGGGCAGAGAGTCATGAATGATTTAAAATAACAGTTATACACTCATTTTTAAACGGAATATTTTTAAACGAAATCTCATTTTTAGACGAATCTCGACCACAATGGAACGCATACATTATAGCTATTACAACAGCCGATAAAGGTGAGAAGACAACATTTTGTGTATTATTATAAAAATCTGGTGTGGCGCACTCACACAACTTTCAATGCCGTTATGAAAATTGATCACCTGACTCTAGTGTTCACGCACATCTCAAGAGTCTACTATTCAAACATCTGCCAGCTGGTGACAGGACAATAACGCTGGAGACACACGAGGTCTGCTATCTCTTTATAGTGAATGATTCAATAGAATCAACAGTTGCCAACAGTTTGCAATTAAATAATCACATTTTCTCGAATTTCGAGCCTATTTTCAATTTTAGGTGAAAATGTTACTGAACATTAATTGTAGAGATTTTTATGCTTAATCTTTTCCACTTGATATTTTTGTTTAAATTGTTTCTGAAGCCCGATAATTGGGAATCTAAAATCATACTTTGAATTGTTGGGTCGGAGCTCTTGGAATTTCTACAGATATGGGACTGGAGGCAGTTGATAGAGCTTATCATTGACTATTCTACGTATAAATTTGATCAAAATCGTTGGAGCCGTTTTTGAGAAAAGCGCAATAAACCCTTTTTTTTACGACATTTTGGCTATTTTAGCCACCATCTTGAATGGCATTCCATCGAAATTGTTCGTGTCGAATCCTTATAGGGAAAGGACCTAAAGTTCTAAATTTTAAGTCATTACGTTTTGGTATCAGGGGACCTTGGAACGTATAGAAATTTAGAAATTGGGGTACCTTAATTTTTTTCGGAAAGCAATACTTTCCTTACCTATGGTAATAGGGCAAGGAAAGTAAAAAGTTGCTTTTCAAAGCTGTTTGGCGAATGTCACCATGACATAAAGAGTCATATGTATGAGAACCCTCCAATAAGTTGGAGACCGTTGTAGATATAGATGAAACGGTAGTGGTCATGAAATGTGTGCGCAGTGGCTAGCCAGCTAGATTGCGTCATCGCCACCAACCGAGGTTTATAACACCTTTTGGCAATATATTATGAAACTTATTTGTCGAGAACAGATGATTGGATGTAGAATGACGTTAGTTACACCAGAAATTCAGCACAAACATGCGCATGACACCTACTTTCTACTTCTATATACCGTAGATATAATACTGTAACTTTCAGGATAAGTCAAATACTCTACCTTTTGATGTACAGCTGAATTTCAACCCCTCATAAGGGCATGACTTAGGGGTTGTAACTCAATAAATGTTTAAAATGTAAACACTCATTTTGTGATGAATCATTTCAAAGACCTTTTTGAAACAAGAAGGATGACATCGATAAAAATTTACATTGATACTTGTAGATGAAATGGCGGCTGATTGAAGTTTCAGTCTATAAGGGAATGAGGGGTTGTAACTCAAATATTTTGAATGTGAACACCCATTGGGTGATACATCATTTCTGAGGCCTTTGTGGAACAAGAATAATGACATCAATAAAAGTGTTCTATGATACTTTTATCCCAAATGGCGGCTGATTGAACTTTATGAATTATTTCTTTAAAAACTAAAACTTCAATCAGCCCCCATTTTGGATAAAAGTGTCATCATAGAACATTTTTATTGAAGTCATCTTTCTTGTTCCAGGAAGGAGTTGGAAATGTTGTACCAAACAATGGGTGTTTACATTTAAAATATTTGAGTTACAACCTCTCAAACTGAAACTTCAATCAACCGTCATTTCAGATACAAGTTCAATGGAACATTTCTATTGTTATCTTTCTTGTTTTGAGAAGGCCTCTAAAATGATGTACCACACAATGTGTGTTTACATTTAAAATGTTAGTAGAGTTACAACCCCAAGTCACCCCCTTATGAGAGGTTGAAATTCAGTTGTATGTCAAAAAGTAGTGAATTTAACCAATAACTTATCTCGAAAGTTTCAGTATTATATCTACAGTCTCCATTTATTGAAGGGTTTCCGTACATTATGACTAACTCTGTTTAACCACAATAACATACAGAATAGCACAGTCAATAAAGTTTTTTTTTTATTCAAAAATTGAATAAAAGCTGAGTCTCTTACCATCGATAGAACTCTCATAGAGGGTCATTCTCTCAAAAGTCCCAAGAAATCCCCTTGTAGCTTTCCACCCTTGCCACCCTCAAAGTTTAAAAATGCAGGTAATCACGGAATATCGATTATCGGTTACTCATTGATCGGAGAGAGTTCTGTTACATGCCATTCGATTTGTTACATTATGAACTATGATATTAGTTCTATTCATTTTTTCAATAAAACGAACAGTTTTCTTGATAAAAAAGTATATAAAATATGTAAACATTTAGGTGGGTAGCGATTTGATTTTTTTGTTTTCTCCGATTACCTCCGAATCAAGAGATTCTAAAGATGAATGATCCAAATTATTAATGTAGCCACTCTCATTGGGAATCCATTGATGTATATTTATTTTTATGTATTTGCGATTTGATTTGACACCGTGGGAGTGGAAACTGTTGACGCGGTACGGCGTGGCTGACTCTCTTCACCATAGTAAACAGTGAACAGGAAATCAATTATCTCTGTAACCATTAATCAGAAATAGTATATTTTGCATCTAGAGCAGAAAATGAGATTTTTCCGGCTCGAAATCGGTTTTCAAGTCCGAGGCCGTAGGCCGAGGACTAGAAAAGATTGAGAGCTGGAAAAACATTTTTGCCCGTGGTGGGAACGCTATTTTCCGCTACACACAAAAATAAACAATATTTTTCATTCTGATTTGTCTAAATAACCTAAAAGATTGTGTTCAATTATGTGGAAGGTTGAGTTTATATTTTTTTATTCTTTCAAATGACAATAAGATGATATTATTATAAATGTTTTAATTATTGAATAATGAACACAAATAATGAGAAGTTTTTTGATCAGCTGTTTTTTGATCACCTTTCTTAGTTCCAAGTTAGCGGCTGGAAAGGGTACTCTTTCCGGCCTAGGCCGGAAAGAAACTTGTTCTGACGTCAGACGAGAGTCGTCTGCAAACAATGCCTTTCAGATCTATGTAGGGACTGGAAAACAGCTGCTTTCTGTGCAGTGTGGCGAAAAATATCAATCATATGTCATTCGATTTGTAATATTATTGACTACAATATTAGTAATATTCATTCTCTCAATGAAACGAACAGTTTCCTTGATAAAATAATATATATGAAAAAATTTCGGGGTTTTTCGATTATTGATTTTTTGCTTTCTCCGATTAACTTTGAAGCAAATGATTTTACAGAAAAATGAGCCAAATAATTTCATTGCCAATCCATTGATGTGTATTTTTATGTATTTGTGATTCAATTTTACGCTGTGGAAGGGAAACAGCCAACGCGGCTGACTCCCTCTATCATAGTAAACAGTAATAGTACTGCTTCCTACATTGCATCGTATTTACACTATGGCACTCGAAACAATCAATTTTGTCTATTGTTTTGACATGCGCTGAATCTAGATTTTCTCTATCCAATACTCCACATAATAATTATTATAATCTTCTTGATTTAACTACGCTGATGATAAAAATCAGGCTTTCGTTGTATGCTCACAGAATTTATTAATTTGAAGTATGCCTTCTCAATACGAGTCAGACGTATCACAAATTGATAACTCTAGTTCCAGATATTGATGTTCTTCAATGACGTTTGATGATTATGACGTGTCCGACTCCTTCATCTCATCCTTATTTTGCGAAAAATGAAGAATCAAAATTTCTTTTCATAGCTTTTTTGTGTTTCTTCTTGTTTGATTACTCTTTATAATTCAAACACTTGATAATGAATGAATATCATCAGATCGGGTGAAAAAAGAAAATAAAAGGGTATAGGTATTGAATAAAATTGAAGTTAAGATTTAAGAGTATAAAAGTAAAGGGTATTTGAAACAAATAACAAAATTTCTAGTAATAATGCAACTTTTTCTTATAGGTACGAATTTAAAGGCTCTCGAAATGACTTTTTCCCAATCACAGGCAGAAATTCCAATGATCATCATAATAGTAATTTAATGAAAATTGTTTTTTATTGTTCATTGTTCGACGTAAGATAAGCCACATCGTTGAGATAATCAACTTATTTAGGATTATCATGTTTATGAATGAAAGCGAGACTGTAATAACAGATTAGTCAAACTGAAATATAAACATTATTTATACAATGCATATCTCTGATCAACTCAAATCAAAAATGATAGTATCAAGCCGAAATGAATTGAGCAACTGAATTTCAAAGTGACTATCCACTGTTCAATTTGCACTGTGATGTCCTTTTACTTCCAAATGAATATGAACGTCATCCAAATAAAATTTAAATTTGAATTTTCAGATCATGAAATTCATAACAAACTAATTCTTGAGAGAATAGTGATGAATTGCAAAAAGTGCATGTAACATTGATACAAACCGATACAATATGAAAAACAACATCGATTGATTTATAATACTAGGCTTATCAATAATACATATTACTGTACTTTTAAAGCTTATAAAGTGTAAAAACCAACATTTTCAATTTTCTCTACTGGAAAATCGATAGAAAATAAAGAAGAGCCCATCATAACCACAAAATACTTGTACTAGAATTCACTTTAACTAACTCACTTCAACCCTTCATCGATCACAATGAACTAGAATGCTGTGAAAACTATAATATTGATAATCAGATACCATACATTTTTCAAATAACTTCACCCAACTTAATCTGTGAATGCCAAGTCATAAGAAATCATGTTAAATAGATTTAATTTGAATGCTTCAACATAAAAATTGATATATTATTTTGGTGCCCGAACCAAAATCAATATCAACCAACATTAATCGACATCAAGAATAGCTTCTGCCAATCTTGTAATTCCAGTATAATTCTGCTCATGCTTCACTTCCATTTATAAAGTTCTCATTGAGGCCCTTGTGTAATGAATGACAAAATGAGTGGAGTTGAGGCATTGATGTGTTAACAAATGATAGAATATTATGAATCATCTTTCAATTCATCTTATACGGTAGGCTACTTTGTACTTGGTTCATGATTCTTCAAGAATTTTCCATCTCCAATCAGTATACATCTACAGTATACTGTACATCAGGTTTTCAATAAATTGAATATTCAATTTTCTATCCTTCTTGTTCAACTTGTGATAACGAGGGTAGAGTGTAAAACACTTTCATTATTTTCCTACTTCATATACATGATTACTCATCTTAATTTGTATGTTTGCATGGCTTTCATCTTTAGAATCTACTGTATTTCATTTTGGACTGTTTTTAGATATGTAGATTCAACTAGTAAGAACAGTAGATGAGCTACTTCTACAGAGAGAATCATAGAAAGTCTCAACTCAACAAGGCCAATGTATAATTTTTCATGCCTCAGCCGTCATATATATTTTGTCTCATATCATATTATATAATAGTATGAATATATTATCGGTTGCAAACAATATCTTTGTCTGTCATAGAATGCGTGATTAAGCACATATATGACAACAGAATTATGAGTTGATTATCACATTTCAATCAAAACATACACATCAATTATGATGACTGTATTGTAATAGTGGCATTATAATAATTAATTCACGTAGAAAATATTGATTTCCTGAACCAGCAATGAAAGCTGAATTTCTGTAATCAACATGGTTGAATCTCAAAAACTATAATATTTAGAATTTAGAGAATTAAAAAGTGGAAATTTAGTTTCAGCGCATGTCAAAACAAAAGACGAAATTGATTGTTTCGAGCGCCATAGTGAAAACGATTCGACTTAGAAAGCAGTACTATATTACTGTTTACTATAGTGAAGAAAGCCATACCACGTCGGCTGTTTCCCCTTCCACACCATCAAATCGAATCGCAAATACATAAAAATACACATCAATGGATTTGCAATGAAATTGCCCACATCAATTATTTGGCTCATTCTTCTTTAAAATCATCTGTTTCAAAGTTGAAGGGAGAAAACAAAAAAATCAAATCAAATAACCCCTAAATTTTATCATATATATATTATTCTATCAAGGTAACTGTTTAATTTAGAGAATGGATACGACTAATATTGTACTCAATAATGTAACGAATCTAATGACTTATATGATAGATCTTTTTTCGATTGTTGGTTACAGAGATAATAATTGATTTCCTGTTTACTGTTTACTATGGCGAAGAGAGTCAGCCGCGTTGTACCGCGTCGGCTGTTTCCCCTTCCACGGCGTCAAGTCAAATCACAAATACATAACAATATACATCAATGAATTTGCAATGAGAGTGGCTATATTTATTATTTGGCTCATTTCTCTTTAAAATCACTTGCTTCCAAGTTAATCGGAGAAAAAAAAATCAAATCGCAACCCCCCTAAATTTTTGCATATATATCTTTTTATCTAGAAAACTGTCCGTTTTATTGGAAAAATAAATAGAGCTCACATTGTAGTCCTTGATGTAGCAGATCGAATGACATATAATAGAACACTTTCCGATCAATGGTTACAGAGATAATTTATTTTTCGTAAATACCTGCATTTTCCATGTTTTGGGGGCTAGGGGGGGAAAGCTTCAGGGGGATTTCTTGGGACTTTTGGGAAAATGACCCCCTAGGAGGGTTCTATCGATGGTGAGAAATTCAGCATTTATTTAATTCGCGGATCGAAACTGCTTTTTTGGACCTTCATTGACTGGGCTAGAAGTTGCTTGATTAATAGAATAGGATAATTGATTTTGTTTAGCAAATATCTGTCTTACCCTGTTTGTGCTGTTTGTGCTCTCTGTTTGTTTTGGGACGGATAAATTACGAACTCCATGAGATCTCCCTCTTTGCCTGGAACAGAACAAAGATTCAGAAACGGCCCATATCTTAGAGAGAACCATATTGAATGATTCAACTATGGCCTTCTTAATATACTGAATCATACTAAACTTTACTAAACTATACTAAACTATACTGGACTATTCTGGGCCATACTTAACTAAACTTAACTATACTAAACTATAGGTTATCAAAATTTCTGAACTGTTTTCAACAACAATGAACTTCACTAGTGGTTCTGTGAAGAAGCAGACCTCGCGCAATTATAGACCACAGCCTCCTCTTATACTGTCCATCAAAGTAAATCCTGTTTGTATGTCGTGTCGGCGAGATATCGGTGTGAAAACGGCTAATGGCTGTGAGGGTTGGTGTATCAAAAATGCAAACATCAAAAGCTAATCTCCTTCAAGACATACTGGCAACAGGTCAGCCCAAGTTCAAATGTCAAGAGACTCTTCTTCTTCATGTGCCATCTCCATGGCGGAGGTTGGCTATCATGATGGCAATTTTCACCCTGCTTACAGCTGACTTGAAAAGTTCATTTGAGGTGCACTTGAACCAATCCCTTAAATTGTGCAACCAAGATATCCTTCTTTGCTCCACTGACCTCCTACCTGTTATTTTGCCTTGCATAATGAGGTGCAATATTTCATACTTGTGTCCTCTTATTATGTGACCCAGGTACCTTAATTTGCTCTCCTTGATTTCATCAATGAGTTGCAGTTTCTCACCCATTCTCCTGAGAACCTCTTCATTCGTAACATGATCGGTGTATGAGATTCTCAGCATTCTGCGATAGGTCCACATCTCAAAGGCTTGTATTTTCTTCTCACCCCATCTATTCAATGGCCATGCTTCCACACCATATAATAGTACAGAAATCACGAAACATTTAAGGAGACGCATTCGTAGTTGAAGCTTGATGTCTCTTGATGTCAGTGAATTATTGATCTTGATAAATGTGGAACGTGCTTTCTCTATTCTTATTCTGAGTTCTCAGCAGTTATCAGCATTGGCAGTTACCCAAGTCCCAAGGTACGTGTAGGAATCCACCCACTCCAAACGGATTCCTTCAGCGAATGGATCCCCGATAGGAGGTTGGTCTTTGGTGATTATCATGCACTTTGTCTTTTTAGAATTCAGACTCAAACCACCTTCTTTGCTTGCAGTAATGACACTGTTCAGCAATCTCTCGAGATCTTTCATATTTTCTGCCAGCAGTACAGTGTCATCCGCATACCTTAGGTTGTTGATAGGTGTGTCATTAACTCTTATACCTCCAGTCTCATCTTCTAGGGCCTTGCTGATGATTCTTTCGGAATAAATGTTGAAAAGGAGTGGTGAAAGCACACAGCCCTGACAAACCCCTTGTTTGATTTCCAGCTCTTCACTAAATTCAGATTGCACCCGTACTGTGGCCTTTTAGTTATAATACAGGTTCCTTATCAGGCGGGAGTCACGAGCATCCAATTGCATTTCTTTGAGGATATCTAGTAGCTTGTTATGTTGCACCTCATCAAACGCCTTGTTATAATCAATAAACAAGCAAATACTGGCTGATTCACATCCAGGCATTGCTGCAAAATCACATTGAGAGCAAAAAGAGCCTCTCGTGTCCCCAAACCATTCCTGAAGCCGAATTGTGTATCAGATAAGTACTCTTCTAGCTTTTTGGAAATTCTCTGGTGTATTATTTCGGGAATGTTTTCATTGTGTGACTTATGAGGCTTATCATGCGATAATCTTGACACTTTCTAGCATTTGTCTTCTTTGGGGAAGGTATAAAAATTGTCTTCAGCCATTCAGTGGGGATATACCAGTTTTGTGAATCTGATTATATAAATGTGTGAGTATTTTCACATAATCATCGTCAATGAGTTTGAGAATTTCTCCAGGGAGTTCGTCTGGACCTACAGCCCTTTCACTTTTGATGTTTTTCATGGCAACTTCAACTTCACTTTCTAATATATCTGGTCCAGAGTCTTCACTATTATCACAGCAGAGGAGCTCCCTTTCGTCATTGAAAAGTTCCTGTATGTATACTTCTCATGACTTCAATTGATCTTTCACATCTAGAATTATCTTCCCATTATAATCAGTTAAATAGTATCTGCTTTTATTTTGCATTCCAGTGAACTGTTTCATTTTCTTAGGCCTATGCATGTTATGAGTCATTCAAGCGTTCTAAGTTTTCTATTTCATCACATTTTTGTTTCAACCATGCCTCCTTTTCTTTTCTACATTTGTATCGAATTTCATTATGTATTCTCTTGTATCTTTGCTTGTCACCAGTTTTGAATTTCCAACGTTCTTCCATAAGATTAAGTATATCCTCTGTCATCCACTGCTTGCTCCTATGTGCCCTTTGGCAGTTGAGATAATTCCTACTTGGCTGTAGTAAAGCCATCTTAAATTCCCTCCATATTGTTCCAGGCTCGACCACTCCACATATCTCATCATCTATAGATTCCAGCTTTCCATTAATTTCCTGACAAAGTCTTGATTTGAGGTTGACATTTTTGAGCTTCGTGGTGTCTATCTTAGTGTGTCTATTTGATGGCTTTGTTTTTTCAATCTAACTTTTATCTCTGCGACCAAAAGATTGTGATCGGAGTGAACATCAGCACCAGGATATGTCTTAGCACTTTAAATTGCATTTCTATACCTCTGGTTAATCATAATATAGTCAATCTGGTTCCGAATAATTCTCTCTTCTGAGTCCTGAGGTGATTTCCAAGTATGAAGTCGTCTTTTGGGTAGTTCGAAAAGGGTATTTGTGACAACCATATTGTTCTCCTGGCAAAATTGAAGAAGGCGATCTCCTCTCTCATTTCGTTCTCTCAGTCTAAAACGACCAATCCATTGGTTATGTTGACCTTCCCCAATCTTTGCATTCAGGTCACCCATGACTATAGTAGCATCTTGATGTTCTATAACCTCCATCACACTTTGTAGATCTTCATAGAACTTTTCTATTATCTCTATTTTCTATTATAGAATTGTCAAGAGACAATACTATGTTATTCTTGTTATTAATTGCATGCGATCAATATAGTTCATCTAATAGTGCATAAAACTTGCATTCAATGAAGCATGCAATTAATAGTCCAAACAGCAGCTGATTTTTTACCAAGTTACATTGAGATATTGAATTACATGCGTCATGACATTCAATTTATAATCCACTCGACAGCTGATTTATGATGAATAATAATTCTATAGTCTGATTTTTACTCCAATATTGGCGTATGAAGGAGGCTCCTTTCCCTTTTTTATTATCAATGAAATTCAAAATTTCCAAAAACCTTGTATATACGTCGACGCACAATTCAAAAAGGAGCATACCTGTCAAATTTAATGGAAATCTATTGCTGCGTTTCGCTGTGAATGCGCAACATACAGATATTCAAACATAAAGAGAAGTGCAAAATCGTAGACCTCATCTTCACGCATAGACCTCACTTCGCTCGGTCAATAACACAAGATTATACAAGAAAAAATACTGAACTATAATATGTAACTATACTGGACTATACTGAACTATGGTAAACTATGATAAACTTTACTGGAAGAAGCTTGAATATACTGAGCTTCACTAAACTATGCTCTACTGAACTGTTCTTAACTACACTAAACTATACAAACTATACAACTAAACTACAACCATACACAAACTATATGATTTTATAAATCATAGATCATTATTATTCCTTCTATGCCATATGCACTTTTCTCATTTTGGTAGAGAGTTAGTGGGAAGGACACTTCGAGTATTCTTTCCGAAGAATGGACATTGATATGTCCAAAGCTCCACCAATTTATGTAGATGCATAACAATATTATCTATTTTATCTATAACTATTACAAATTGCTTTTTTTCACATGATATACAGCTCAATAATTATTTTCTTAGTTTATATTTTGTAAATTCATCTATAATTTTGCTGTATTGTAAGCTATTGTATATATGTGTATAAGCCAGTATATAATGAATATTGTAATCTACATAAATAAAGTATTCAATCAATCAATGCACTAGCTGAATTGGACTATTAGACTATGCAGGGCTGGCACATGGGCTGCACTTTCAATATGAGTCAATGAAAACTATACAAAAGCTTGGAATTTACAGTTTTGCAGGAATTTGAAAATACATTGTTCATTTGGCACAATCATCAGACAGTGCCATGCCAGGTTGAGTATGAAATTATTTCCCACCGGAACTGCAATAGTGTCCATATCTGGGGTGGTTCCACACTAATGCAGGCTCAGCACCTCTGTGATACTTTCCTACCAACTTGTCATTTCTCTTGAATAGTAGTTAACACCCGTACTCCATGGAATACGCGCATAGCAGGTGGTCACTCTTACTAGGAAAGGTGGAATAAGTGTGTGGTTTGCAGCTTAACAGACTTTCTTGGCAACACTTTAAAATAATGTGTCAGAATAGACGATAGTATTCATGATATTTATAATGGATCACTCAGATTGTCTCTGGGACAATGATAATTGATACAATGATACAACAATACTGATTCTTTGAAAATTATGTGAGAACTATCCACTCACGTCTATTCTGTTGACGATTGTAAACTCTAGAATTCATCATGTTGATGTAGACAGTTTCTGTTATTTTGAGGTTCTCATTTTCAAGCTTGACCTCTACACCATCAGTGTATCTCACAGCAAACGGAATCGTGGTGGTGTTATAAAATGTCTGCACTTTCAGGAATTCATCCTGGAACAATTCACAATGCAAATCAAAAAGTGAAATAGTTGCCTGCAATGTATGAATCAGTTAACGAATTAGAACTGGAAAAGTGCAGATGCTATAAAATACATCTACTGGCTTCAAGGCTGTGCAAAGGCTGAAAATAAACTATCTACTTATTATATTTACCCTGCTTATATCTATTCTACTCTCTGGTCATTTTTTTGTTATTAGCTTGCTTCTAGGAACTCTCCGCTATTCACAGACGTATAGTCTTCTTAGGAAATACCACTTTTCAATGTTGTTATTATTTCAAAACGAAATAGTAAAGTAATTCATCTTCATATTCATCATTTTATTGTAACTGGATTATATTATTGTACACATTTGTAATTCCATGTGAAAATGAATTGAATTGAGTCATTAAGGCTGTGCAAAGGCTAAAAATAAAAATAAGAGGCTAGAAATTTTGCAGGTATTAGAACTGGATGCAATTTGATATATTTATGTTATTAGTAATAGATTAAAATAATAATATAGTGTATGCAATGGTTTTTGGAGCACTTGTGTTGTCTAGGACAGGACAGCTTGGACAGTTTGGCTTGCTTCACTCGCTTGTGTCAACTTACATGTAAATTCTTCTTCAAAGAAATTCTCTATAAAACTATTGCATAACCTACCATTCTGATAAAAGAGTAAATATAACCATAGAGAAACGATAGCATAGTAGATATCCCATGGTATAGGGCGTTTATGTCGCAAGTTTTACTGTTATCACAAGCCGATAGTTCACATAGTTCTTTCCTATGCAGCTGTGTGACGCTGGTAGTCTCTCAAATTGTGCCATTCATACACTATCACTCCAACAAAACAGTAAAAATTGACAAAAATCGACAGTGATAGGCTTGAGATAACAGTAAAAGTTGCAACATGAATTCCCTATACCATGGGATATCTACTTATGGTATTGTTTCTCTATGATATAACTCACAGTTTTGTCAGTGCAATACCAAGTGCGCACTCCTGTGATTGTGAATATCTCATCAAACTCATCTTGAGTGAATGTGTAGAGCGTCTGGTCTATGTACTCTGCAACTCTTGGATTATACTTTATTTTGGCATCTTCTGGGGAGATTGTGTATTTCATAGCTCTCAAATTTGCAGTTAAGTATACAAAGCACCTGAAAATGAACTGAAGCTGAGTATTTATGTTTTCAACCTGTAACTATGATGATTCCAGTCACTATGAAATGAATGGATTGATCAACAAAAATATAGATTCAAAAAAATGTAAAAAAAATGAAATAGTACAAAACATAAATAAATGAAAGTTAAAGTATAGAAAACTGAGGAATAGTATATTCAAATCAATATTAAACTGATGTTTGAAATGATGAAAACTAATGAGATAAACGAATTTGAAGAGATTGAAATTTAAAATTTCATGATCTCATTGAATCAAATTCACAATACAAAACTTCAAAAACTATAGTTTGTGAAGCATAAGTTGAGAATTGGCCCTCCATCCAAATGAATTACAGCACTGCCAAACTGTGTGAATTGCAACTTTCTCGAATTTCCAATTCAACCACAGAATTGTTTGTAGAATATTATCACTTATATTCCAGTAGAGCTGGAAAAGTTTTAGGGTTGAAGGAGAAAAGGGGATTCGATTTTTTTGATGAAATTGAAAACATTATTACAATTTGTTTTTCTTTTATTAACTTCTCTCATAACATAAATGTAGTTCGAGAAAATAAGATTATTAAATTGCAAACTGTTGGCAACTGTTTATTCTATTAAATCATTCACTATGAAGAGATAGCATACTTCGTGTTTCTGCAGCGTTATTGTCCTGTCACCAGCTGGCTTAGATCTTTGAATAGTAGACTTGAGATGCGCGTGAACATTAGCGTCAGTTGATCAATTTTCATAACGACAAGGAAAGTTGTGTGAGTGCGCTACACCAGATTTTTTATCTTGATACCAATATTCCTCTGCACGAGTTTATCCTAGCAAAATCTACTGATTCAACCATTTCCACTAATGCTATGCTACCACTACTCGATCACTTCTACAATGCTGAATTCCTCAATTTACATCCTACCACTTTGACAGTCAAATGCTGACTGACATAATATTATAATGTGATGATAGAAATTTCCTCAGTGTAGTGATGTTTACAAAATTAGGATGTAACTTATTCTTTATTACATTTGTTTGGGCATAAGTTTACCAGCTGTATTGTTGCCAGCTATTTAGGACCATGGATATGCACTATTTACGTCCAATTTTAATCTATGATTACGCTATTAGTTCTGTGAACAGTAGACCTCACGCAGTATTCTCATCCACAAGTACCTGATTGAAACTATAGACCTTATGGAAATACAGCAATAGACTGGCTCTCCACACATCTGTGCAATCACTTGTTAGCTGATTTATGATGAATAATTTTCTAGTCTGATTTCTACTCTAATATTGGCGTATGAAGGAGGCTCCTTTTTCCTTTTATATTATACGAGGGCCGTTTTTTTTCAACCTCCGATAGACTATAAATAAAAGACAAGTTCATATATAACAATAATTTTATTACCAAAAGATTGGTACACTTATGGTTACTTTTCGACATAATCACCGGAGAGATTGAGACATTTGTCATATCTGTGGACAAGCTTCTCAATACCCTCTCCAAAGAAAGTAGCCGCCATTGAATTTAAGTAGTCCTTGACGTTCATTTGAAGGTCCTCATTGGTTTAAAAGCGCTTGACACCAGGCCACGTCTTCAGTTCAGGAAAAAGATGAAAGTCACTGGGTGCTAAGTCAGGACTGTATGGTGGATGATCAAAAATGTCCCATCCAAATTGTTCGAGAAGCCGTTGAGTTACTCCAGCAGTGTGTAGACGGGCATTGTCATGAATCAGAACAACTCCAGAGGTCAGCTTTCCTCTTCTTTTATTCTGAATGGCTCTATGCAAACGTCGTGAAGTTTCACAATAAAAAGCTGCAGTGATCGTGGTTCCGGGCTCCATGAACTCCACAAGCAACACACCTTGTTGGTCCCAAAACACAGTGGCCATGGTCTTTCTGTTGTTGAAGGTTTGCTTGAATTTCTTCGGTTTGTTTGGTGAATTTGAATGCATCCATTGTTGCGATTGTCGTTTTGTTTCCGGTGTGTTGTATTGAATCCACGTTTCATCCCCAGTCACGATTGATGTCAAAAACTTATCCCCTTCATCATGATAACGTTCAAGGAACTCCAAAGATGATGCCATTCATCGAGTTTTGTGGCCATCTGTCAACATTTTTGGGACCCAACGTGCACAAAGCTTTTTGTAGCCGAACCGTTCAGTAACAATACAGTACAAAACAGACCTTGAAACTTCTGTAAATTCCATAGACAAAGCAGTAATGGTGAATCTGCGGTTCTCTTTAATCATTCTGTCAACTTGTTGAATCGGGTCATCTGAAACAACAGATTTGCATCCTTGGCCCCCTTCATCATGCACATACCTTACAGCCATTTTTAAACTTTCGACACCATACCCGCTCAACACCATCACTCATGAAGTTCTCACCGTACACACGACTCCTTCTCCGATGGATTTCTGCAGGACTATGGCCTTCAGCCTGTAGAAAACGAATCACACTTCGCAATTCACACTTGGCGGGAGCATCGATAATGGTGAACATGTTTACTTGGCTATAGCTCAATGCCGACTGACGCCTGAATGTCAACAATGGCGGAGTGTGTAGTGCGAGAGCTGCGCTGTCATTTAAACATTTAAACATTTAAACATTTAAACATTTAAACATTTAACATTTAAACATTTAAACATTTAAACATTAAACATTTAAACATTTAAACATTTAAACATTTAAACATTTAAACATTTAAACATTTAAACATTTAAACATTTAAACATTTAAACATTTAAACATTTAACATTTAAACATTTAAACATTTAAACATTTAAACATTTAAACATTTAAACATTTAAACATTTAAACATTTAAACATTTAAACATTAAACATTAAACATTTAAACATTTAAACATTTAAACATTAAACATTTAAACATTTAAACATTTAAACATTTAAACATTTAAACATTTAAAACATTTAAACATTTAACATTTAAACATTTAAACATTTAAACATTTAAACATTTAAACATTTAAACATTTAAACATTAAACATTTAAACATTTAACATTTAAACATTTAAACATTTAAACATTTAAACATTTAAACATTAAACATTTAAACATTTAAACATTAAACATTTAAACATTTAAACATTTAAAATTTAAACATTAAAACATTAAAACATTAAACATTTAAACATTTAAACATTTAAACATTTAACATTAAACATTTAAACATTTAAACATTTAAACATTTAAACATTTAAACATTTAAACATTTAAACATTTAAACATTTCAACATTTAAACATTTAAACATTTAAACATTTAAACATTTAAACATTTAAACATTTAAACATTTAAACATTTAAACATTTAAACATTTAAACATTTAAACATTTAAACATTTAAACAATCAAACAATTCAACTTGATTTGATTAGGCTGTCTGTATGTAATGCGGTTACGGCCAAACGCGTTGATCGAATTCGATGAGATTTAGCAGGAATATTCCTTTTTCAACTGCGAGGCGTTGTATGCACAAAGTTTTCTGAAATTTTGTATTTTAAGGATGATATGGAAAGAAAAGGAATATCTCCATACTCTGATATCACTATTTATATATCATATACTTTGAAGATAGGATCAATCAGACTATAGAATTATTTATAATCAATCAGCTGACAAGTGGATTATTCATTGCATGCATCATACAGATGTCTGGCCATGTCTATTTCTATACAGAGGGGTTTCAATATTTTTATGATGCGTGCCCATCAGTATCAATATTCCCACATTTGAAAAACAAATTTAATAGGGGATTGAAAATAAAATTGAAAATTATTAACTGATCTGGATAATGCAGAAGAAATCATGATATTCTCAATTGACATTTTTTCTTAATATAGATGATAAATATGCTATTTTTATCAGATGGAAAGATTATCACGAAACTGGATAAATCATCATATGGGATATAAAATCAAACGTGAACTGAGTTCATTAACATGATTGAGTTTTCGGTCTTGGAGAAAACAAATAACAGTTTTTAAGAGTAACTTATGATTGAACAGTGGATTGTGATTCAACCAGAACAGGTGACATCAGATAGTTTTGGATGAGGTACCTGCGTGAGGTCTACTGTTCACAGAACTACTAGTATTATTGGAGATATAATCGTCAGACATGCGCGGTTGGCTTTCTTCAACTTCTACACTAAACCAGGCATAGACTTGAAAGACCACACATGTAACCAGCTATAGAAATGAGTAGTGAAAGATTGGAGATTCTCCCTTTAATCATTTGTGAAATATGAATAATTTATACCATTATCAGTATTGATGAATAACTCACTTCATAGTAACAGTTCCTTCTGAGTTTAACTTTTCATTCCAGAATCGTCCCAGCTGGAATATTCTGCTCGATCTTGCATTCAAAAATTTTGTCTGCAAAGAGTCCATATGACTGCTAAATCTTATGGGAGGAGACTGATTGATTCCATCTGATCTTTTTCCCAAATCCTTGAATGCAGCATACCTCATACTGTCCCATGTAAAAATGTATCTTGGTCGGTATGGAGAGGGTTCTTTCTCTTCGTCTCTGAAAAAGTGTGGTGATCATAAATAAGTTGTACATGATTAGGGATGTCAATCCCGGGATCCCAGTTCATTTTGATACCTAACAATCCCGGGATATTCCAGCATCAATCCCGGGATATTCCAGCATCAATCCCGGGATTTTTGGGATTAGAAAACCTGAAATTGTGAATCTTATTTACTAAAAACAATACAATATAGAATCTATTCATGGTGATGAATATGAGTTTTTATAACTAATCCATTGTTCTGAGTCTTTCACTAATTTATTCTACAGGCACAGCCTACAGTTGCATATTCTTACTGTATATAGTGTACTCTGAACTGGCTGAATAGAATTCGCATTGTCAGTTCACATTATTCGCAGAATGGTTGTTAAGTCTCTACACTTGTTTCTGTTTACACAGCACCACTTATTACCAGTCTAGATGGTGCAATTTTTGCAATAGTGCTGATGTCACTCAGAACTTTGAAAAGACTTAAGAAATCAGAAATAAACAAGCACTTACAATTCAATCTCTGTCCATTTAATCCTCTTCTCTTCTCTTCTCTTCTCTTTCCCTATCATAAGTAGAATATCTAGTTGAAGTAAATATAGTTGACTCTACGAAATTTCATTCAGTAGTGTAGTACTGTAGTGGTTCAGCTTTTGCGTTGTTCGGTCAGTAAAGCATTATGGTGTTACAAAAAGTATTCATTTTTATTATTAATATTATTAATTCAAGTAATAATAATTTACTTCACAGTATTAGAGAAATGGAGTGGAATTCAAAATGGCAGCTCTAAGATGGCAGACCAAGATTTTGAAGTGATGGAATAGGAGTTTTTCTCAATTCAAATTGGATCCCAGATGGATCCTATTGTTAAATTATCCTTGTATAAGAAATATTATGACGTTTTAACAACTCTGTATAGATAATCTCCAAGCATTCAATAAGTCTCACAACTGTTATCTTAGCTAGCTCCAACAATAGAACTTGCCCATCCAATAACATGAGAGTGACTCACCTACATATCTCTGTTCATATTGGGGATATGAACATTGGGGACATCTAGACTGCTACACAAGCTCTGAATCCACCAGATCACAGAACACTGAGAAAAAATAATCCAGAAAAATAAGGATATGAAAGAGAAATTGAAAACTCTCTTACTGTTTTCCAATCACTTGAATGTTGAAAGGTGGAGAGCTAAGCATCTTCTCTAGCCCTGGTAGACTTGGTATTTCTAGATGCAGCCTTCCAACTGGAAAAAATTTCATTCTCTCTTAGAAAATATGAAAATTGAATGAAAAGAACACTTTTCTAATAGTTGATGATATTTTTACTTTATGCTACAATCTTGTCCAAAGAGTTGGGCATGGGCCAATTTGCTATTATCTCGGTTTGGGTGGTGGTACAAAATTTTTTCTTGGTGGTACAAAAATGGTACAAATATATGGTATAAAATAATTTCAGTTTTGTTGATGGCGGGGAGCAAGTGGACATAGCTTAGAATGAGACTCTCTGATATGTGTGGGGTGGCACCCCATGCAGCAATTTGTTCAAAATCATCTCAACTCAGTATTCTGCAAAGGGCCAACCAGAATGCAGTCTTTCAGCAAAGGAAAAATATAAAATCTCTTTATCTATGCTTTCAGTCAACTATTCTCCAGTTAGGTCCATGTTATGATGGCAGTATTTGACCAACATTGATTATGCCATTCTTGTTTATCATCTGGCAAAGCAGATGGTGCTATTCTCCTCCAGATCTGCAACCTTGTCGGATCGTTCTTTGAGAATGTAGAAGTATAATTGAGAACCCTACAAAAATTATTTATCATTATTTTATGATACTGAGAATATTGTTCTATGACTCTGGAATTTGAGAATGAACAAAAAGAGACACTCAGAGAATAAATGCTGTAGGAATAATGAATCTCTTGTGCCAAAGTTGTTGAGTTCCGAAGTGAGAAATATGGTGATAATGAACAGAATCGGGAAACTGGACACTACTGTAGGCAAGGCAGATTGAAATAAATTGACTTTTATGGTTGGAACATGCATTGAGGATGAGAGGAGAGGTGGCCCAATAGGATACTAAATTGGGATCCACCTGGAAGAAGAAGGAGATATAGACCGCCAGTGCTGTGAAACAAACATGTGTATACTACTCCATTATATCACCATAACTATAATACGATTATATAGTTACTGTAGTGTAAACCAATTTGATAAATAGGGATCTTGTTATAGTAAGCTATAATTATTTAACAATATTTACAATTTCAATCATGGAAATTTTATATTTGATCATTGAGAAATTTATATTATTCACGAATAAAAATAATAATCGATAACATGGATTAACAGTTGATATTACATGAAATATATATCTATAAGATATATTCCATGAATGACAGTGGCAAGGCAGAGAATCGTCAATGCTGTTTTCCATCTTTCTCCACTGGAGTAACGTGGACCTCACTAACAACTCTGCATCATTTGCAGCACCCTACCTGCTTTCTTCAGTGACCAATTAACCTTTTGGGGGGGTGGAGGGGAGTATGAAGGGGAAGGTTGCATAGTTTTAGTCTGCCTGTGAATGTGTGACTACTTTGTTTGTGTTTTGAACAAAATTGCCACCAATTGACAAGTTACGAATGATTCACAGATTGATGGTAAGCAATTGGAAATCACCTCAGTGGAATTGCTTCAGAGCTTTCTTCTGTGGTTGTGAAGCATTTGGGGAATTGAATAGCATTGATAATTTGATTAGATGGTGTGCCGAGCACTGTTTCCAATTCAGGTCTTTTCCCAAGTTATAATAGTAAATTTAATATGCAATAGTCAGGAGCCATCATTGTGAGTTCTCTCTCTATGATGAACGGCTATGACTTCGAGTTTCCTAGGATAAATATCCAAATTTTGTGGCTCCGAGTCGTCGAGAAATGTAGATTATGGGATCATCTCTCAAACATAGGTTCCCTGTCGCAACATGGAGTGCGATAAGGAGTAAAAAAGCAAGATATTACAATTATAGCAAACTAATGAATTTGCAGCTACTATTATTTTGGTCCTAATGCCCTAGAAGCCACGCGACAATTGACCAGATAAAATTCCATTCGCCCAATAGGAGACCTGTTTCTTAATACAGTAGTAGGGCGATTCCCCAGCTGAGTGACCAGATTACATTTCAGATGACACTTTGCTAGGAGCACTACAAGAGTAAAGATGTAGTCATTATGTTTCGCCCTTTTTGGGCAAGTTTATATTATTAGTTGATATAGGAGATAGTTTTATTTTCATTAAGGTTAAAATTTTCTAGTAGTGTCGTGTCCTGGAAAAATTAATTGTGCAGTTCTATTTTCATTAAAGCATCATGTACGAATAATTTTTCCTTCAAATAACCGCTAAGCGGTTCATGTGTAACCCCAAACCAACTTCATGTACCACCCATTTGGTTCTGCAACTTTATGTAACAAGAAATCCATTCGGATGACAGATCTAGGGACGTAAGATTCCGCCATCAAGTCAAATTCAACCGATAAAAGTTCACTGCCAAAAACAAGGTACTGTAACCTCGACGATAAAGCAACGTACAGACCAACAAAAGTGCAGTGTAGTGAAACAAAATGTTCATTCAAGAATGTCAATCAAAAGTTGGGATTCGAAATTTATGAAATGGGTTATTATTGACAAAAATTGGGTTCAACAGGCTCTTCTTTCTTAAGTTTTTGCATTACAATAATTTGTTATTCTATGACTGATTGCTATTTGAACGAGGAATAGTACTGCGCCCCCAAATCACATGAAGAATGTCAACAAGGTAACATGAAATAGTTGTTTCCTTTTTCTGATTTTAGTTGCCAATGTTTATTGGAGTTGTTTGTAGTTGTTTGGAGTTGTTTGTTCAAAGTGTAGTGTTAGTTTATAGTAGAAATCTAATAAATCAGGCATGGCAAGATTAATTGGAGTTTTCTTGACAATAGCCTGTTCACCTGCATGAATTAAATACAGACTCAGGTATTTTCAAGATGTGTTGGCCTGTTTCCAAATTCTAAATTTCATTCCAAATTATCTTTTTATCATCTTTTTGAAGACCAGTCACAATTGGAGAAGATGTTATGTTATTTCTTCATTGGAGGAGTAGGAGATTGATGTCGGTAAGATGGTATATACTGGTATTGATGTCGGTAAGATGGTATATACTGATATTGATGTCGGTAAGATGGTATATACTGGTATTGATGTCGGTAAGATGGTATATACTGGTATTGATGTCAGTAAGATGGTATATTGAAGGAGAATTTAGTGAGAGGGATAGTGTTGAATACGGTGTCATTCAGGGCAGCACCCTGGGACCAATATTGTTCCTGATTTATATTAACAACATTTCCCAACTGAACACAAGAAGCAAAGTACTCCTATTTGCTGATGATACAATTGTTATTTCAGCGGGTAGAGAGTGGGAAGAAGCCTATGAGAATGCCTGTTCTGACCTATCAAAAATCAAAAATTGGTTTGACCACAATAGTCTATCAGTTAACTTGAGCAAAACCAAATATATACCCATTGTGACCAGGAATCAACCAGACCCAGGCTCAAGGCAAATCAAGATGCACTCCTGTAGAAATATAGGATCATCAACCTGCACTTGTGGATCTATTAATAGAGTGGACCAGTATAAGTATCTTGGGGTCATGTTTGATTATCGTCTGAGTTGGGTTCCTCATATTCAGTGTTTAAAACAGAGACTGAGAAGATTGTTGTATGGGTTTTCCCAATTGAGCCATGTGCTGAATATCAGACTGTGCAGGAGGATCTATCATGCCTATGCACAGTCAGTATTGGAGTATGGCATTATTGTTTGGGGGTAGTGTCATCTGCAGGTCTTGAACCTCTTGCTGTCACCCAGAGAACAATTTTAAAAACAATTTTGAAAAAGGGATCAAGATACCCCACAGCGCTGCTGTTCTCGGACTCCCCTGTGCTCAACATCAGACAACTATACATCAAAACATTACTCAGTTATATTAGGAAACATAAAGCAGATCTATTCATCAATATCGAACATAATTATCAAACACAACATAGGAACAACCATGGATATTATATACCTAGATTGATACACGGAACTGAACTCAAATCACCATACTATTTAGCTCAGATTTTATACAGGAATGTTCCAGATATTGTGAGGGAGGCCGAGAGCAGCAGCAATGTGATTTTTAAAAGCTCGTTGATGAAATGGCTCTTCAGCATAGGCTGGATTGGAGCTGAGAGGCTAATTCACTCACCTTACACCTAGCAAGAGTAAATGCATTGGGGAATAACTTTATACATTAATATTTCGAAATGCTAAATTCATTTATACACTCATACCTTACGTTCAAGTATTTAGAGTTTCAAAACATAATAGAGGCTTATAAAACAATGAATTACCTCCGGTTTTTGGGTCCTCTTGCTCTCCCACTCTAGATATCAAGCTACACCCAACACTATATTATGTTGTCACTTATAATTCACCTACTGTTATCTGAATCTTAGTTGTGTAATTTTAATTACACATATTGTAATTTATAGTAAATATAATACCATAATTATAACTACTTAGTGAATAATACTGCTTGCAGGAACTGTCCCCCAATCTCAGACGCATAGTCTTACTGGGGGAATTCCACTCAATCAATATGTTCTTTCTACTGTTTATGTAAAATTGTGATTCTTATTTTGTTGAATATCAAATATAAATATGTACATGTATTGTATGCCAAGTGGAAATAAACGAATTGAATTGAATTGAATATACTGGTATTGATGTCGGTAAGATGGTATATACTGGTATTGATGTCGGTAAGATGGTATATAGTGGTATTGATGTCGGTAAGATGGTATATACTGGTATCGATGTCGGTAAGATGGTATATACTGGTATTGATGTCGGTAAGATGGTATATACTGGTATTGATGTCGGTAAGATGGTATATACTGGTATTGATGTCGGTAAGATGGTATATACTGGTAAATACTGGTATCAATGTCATCAATGTCTCATTCTCCCAAGCACTGTGTTTTGTCAATCAATTATATAAGTGTTTTGATTCACTTTTTTGTGAAGATTGGCTCCCAACTTTTTACTGATAAGCTTGTAATTTATATTATATGGATGATAAATTATGATTGAACTTCAGTTATAGAAGTATGTGGCTTGTGATGAGAGAGTAGATCATCAAGGCCAAACACCATTTGAATACTGATCAGTAATGGTCACCATTATGAGTTATAAACCACAGCTGCCTCTTCTACTACCCATCAGAGTAAACCCTGTCTGTACTGTTATGTAGGTGAGATATTGGTGTGAAAACGTCTGATGGCTGTTTGGGTTGGTGTATCAAAAATGCTTATATCGAAAACTTTCCTTCAATCTCCTTTGGCAGCTCATTGATCATGAATAGTTCTGTACTAGTGGAACTCACATAGGTCACGAGTTTGTGGGTGGAGAGACCAAACCTCACCACTGCTCAAAGAGAGGTGGCCATTCAGGCAAAACTTCTCGAGATAGATGAAGCTTTCGACCCTGCAGAGTTTCAGAGGAAGAAATAGAGGAAACCAAAGAGTCTAGTGATGGGTGAAACTCCAGGCACATAAATGTGGGTCAAGCAGCTGAGTCAAGGGTGATGAGGCGCCAGGCGCCCTTGAGGGGATTTGGCGACCCCTCCACCAGTGGAAGGGCCTACAAAAAGGCCAGTAGTGGAACTTACGTGGGTTACAGGTTCGTGGGTTGAGCTTTCTCCGTGTGCATTCCTGGAGTAGATGCTTAATTAGGAGCACACTGGGTTAATGAATGAGTGATTCAAGTCCAAACAATCCTACTTTTTTTGCTGGGAGTTTTAAATTTTGGTGGAGATTATTTATATAATGTTTTGACAAATAAACTATGGAATGTGTGGCCAAATCCAATTGGAATGATGAATGAATCAATTTCAAATCAAACTGTATCTCCACATACATTTTGGCTATACAGTCCAACCCTTGACAAGCTCTCCTGGTGTGAATCTGATCAAGCTCCTTCTTAGGAGTAGATTGCATCCCTCAATCTGAGTCAAGAGTAAGTGTTCTTCTCTCAAATATTCACTTAGAAACACAGCGTCTAGAATATAACACAATCATTTTGAAGTGTCTTGTCATGGAGAACAACATTAACTAGATTGATTGACAATAATTTTCAACTCACTGAACTTAATTGCATGAATTTTTCCCTGTTCACTTTTGAAGAATCTTACATGCTTTATTTGTATATAAGTTTCACCATTGAGGAGAATTAATCTTTGTACTTCAACTCCATCTGGATAATATACACGAGCGGTGTCTTTCACAAGCATTTTATTCACAACTCTGGTAAAGTCATCTTCCTGCAAACAAGATTGAATGGAAAATATTCTGAGAAGAATGGAAATTTCACGGATTGAATGGAATGTGATCAACATAATCTCTTTGAAATGATCTGTTCGATCAAATAGAATTTATAATGATGGCAAAATAGCATACATACAGAAAGAGATGTGTGTGTGCAGGGCTGAAGGCTAGCTACACACACATCAATTTTTGTTCATACAATTTCTTGCAGTCCTTATGAATTCTATTGGATTAAAGAGATGATTTCAAACAGATGATGTTTGTCTATTTCCGTTCAAAACAGAATTTATAAGGATGGCAAAATATTGTATGAACAAGAATCAATGTTTTTGTAACTGGCTTGATAGGGGTGGAAATCCTCTCCTAAGTTTCTCCTAAGAGTATCCTAACATACTCAGACTCCGTCTGAGTATATCACGGAATTGAAACAATCAATCAATCTGTCTGCATCTGTCCACGTCTCCATGCAGACTTTCTATTTTTTGTACGTCTGCCTGCATACATCTGTATTCAAACATTAGTTTATTGAACACTATAGTAAACGCAAATTTGGAGAGGCAGGTGATGGTGGCTCCATCTATGAGAGAAATTGGTTAATTTCAAGCAGTAAAAAAAGTTCAAATAGTTTGTCTGCTTCGTGTTTGTTTACATTCAAATGTCAGCATAACCTGACTTCTCATTGAAAATATTTATTTTCAATATTTTTCAAATTCGGTAATACATTTTATTCTAACTGAATATTTTGGAATGGACATGAGCATTTCATACATTTTATGAGCACTATACTTAATTCAAATTAACTCCCGACTTGGGATGGACATGCACAGCAGATAAGGCATACAGTGGTAGGGAAACAAGGGCTGCTATTTTGCCGGCTATTGTTCTCTTATTTCCATTGAGTATTCAAGCGCTCATGTTGAACTTAGGAAGTCTTTTCTCTGCAATCACAGTCTTGAATGACTCTATTCAACAATTTGACAACTATGCTTCCACCTATGACTCAATCCATCACTGCAATTGGCTGATCTCCCTCCATTTCTCTGCAATGCAAGTCTGAAGAAGACTTGCATGAAGTATAATTCAAGCCTTCACTAAACTGTTGTAATTGTACAAGTGTCGAGTATTTGTTTTTCTCTAAACCTGATTTAAAAATTGTCATATGATTGACACATCTCCAATATTTTGAAAAACATATGCGATTTGAAGCTTGAAATGCACCAATTCCGCTCAGATATGATGCCACCATCACCCACCTCACCCAAGGTCTATAAATACAGGTCATGACACAATCCTGTGATGCATTGCAAAATCGCCATTTCATGGGGTTCTAGTTCACCAATTTTCAAATTTATAAGCTGTTATCATTATGGATTGAACAACATGATGTGTTATTTTGTAATATTGTTCAAGTGATATTGCTTGGCTTTGAATTGTAAAATAAATTGTTCCGACAGGATATAATAGTATTCAGATTCCAACTAGGAACTGAATTGTTGATTTTGGTATTCAATTGATTGTGAACTTGAAACTCTTTTTTCCTACAGTTACCTTGGGAAGTGACGATTCCTGCACTGATTACAGAACGCAAAGATTCACTTTTCCGCTCTAGTGCGGGAAAAAATTTTTCTGCACTCTAGATTTGCAACATGGCAACACAAAATAGTTGGTGGGTTATATGGAGTATTAGTGCACGAAAACAAAAATTAAGTTGGTAAAAATGACTGTGGTTAGAATTAGATAAGAATCATTTCAATGGCTACCCTACATTTATAATAAAATCCCAATCTAGAAATCCAAAACAAGAATAATGTTCATCTAATAATCATCATTAACGAATTCTCATCATTAAATAATAAATAATAGTTCTTTTCTATTGATAATTATTATTTCAACTCCAAGAAATGAGAAAAGTAGCAAATATACATATATTATAAAATTCGAATTTTGAGGTTAAATGATTACCGTTCGATATTCATTGTAACATATTTAATTTGGATTGATAAATAAAAATCCCTAGCTGAAATATTCATAGGTCTAAGTGAAGTAATTGGCTAATATCGCCAAAGAGATAACGTAAAGATTAGATAATATCAGACGACCTGGCTAAACTGTACAACAGCCTAAGAGGAATGGAAATATATTTACTGATCGGCGACCTAACGATCGACAGAGCCATACAACGTAGAATCTGACCAAACACATTGGCAGAAATTTATTGTGGCAAAACAGTATGCAATTTGAGGAACTAAAGGTCTCACGTGGCTAATTATTGTGATGTATGAAACAAATAATAACCTATAAAAAATTACTCAACATGTAAAGAGCATATTTAAAAACCCCAACAAAAATAATTAAATGTATTAAGGAAGTAGGAGGTTACTGGGTGCATGAATACTGTAATAATTTGCATGCACCAATCAAATAGTGGCAATTGATAGGCGGCAATAGTGAGCCGATTCAAAAATATTTGTATATATTTCTACAAATAAATAGAATTTATAAAAAATTGTTGTATAGTCTTCGTTTTGGATATGGCCCGAAGGCAAAGAAATTATTAAATATATAACATAAGTAATAATTTAATATTTTAATACGGTTTATTTGAGCCTTGAATGGCAGAGGACTAGAATATTCAAATTTTTATGCAAATTTGGAAATCAGAAATGAGAATTGTAAAATTGAGAAACGAGAACCACACTCGCCTGCCAACTGCCACCATGAGAGGTCACTAAAAATTATAGAGCGTAATACCTTGCTTTATCTTGTAATAATTTGATGTTAAATTGAATTACTAAATTTCTTATAAGACTTTGTGATGATCTTATAAAGCAGAGGTCATTTTTAAATAATTTTGTAACCCCTTGGAAGAGACGACTCCGGCTACAATAATCCAGGACCACCAGGAGTTGGATCGACATCAGCAGCTCATAAGAAAATTCCGACACGTGAGTGAAAAATATTGAAATAGTGATAGGGCGCCCTCAGTGCTTCGAAATTACATAAGAATCAAAGCTAGCTCGTTGAAAGGGTTCTCTTTTAAATTAAGAATTTGGTAAAAAATACTTGTGCAAGTAAATGTAGTATTAAAGGTATTTTATTAGAAAGTAACGAATCAATCCACATATCAGAAGATCTATCAATCAAAGAAGTATAAAATCTAGGCTGTTAATACATATTCATATGATCATTAATTTCTGCAATATAATTTGCGATAGTTTGTTGTAGCTCTGATTCACTAGATGAATTGCTCTATTTATTCCTATAATTTATTCCGATCCAAATCTCGCACCCTGAGATAAAAAATATATTTATTACAAAGAAATCTATTAGATACTATAGAATTTAAAATATATATATTTGGATTACTAGTTGTCAATTTATCATGCTGACCTAAGAATTTAGTCAAAAATAGAATTATCCAAGTCGACAGGTATTAGCAAGCTGATATCGCAGCTACATGCAAATAAATGCATATGATCATAAAAATAAAAGCACATGGTAACGTTTCGTGCTATAAAATTTGAAGAATAGTATTTAGCCTGTGATATTTTATTGATTTTGATTATTGTTTTATCTTATATTATATATTTTTTGTCGCTCTATATATTTTTTGCTCTGATTTATTTTTTGCAATATTTGTTAATATATGTATCAAATTGTTTATGGTGTGCGATTTATTTTTATTCCTCAATACTATAGGATAAGTACCATATATATATTTTTTAATAAATTATCAGTATTATTTTTATAAACTCCTTGATGAGCCCATTAATGTATGATGACAAGAACATGTCGTACTAAAGTGAGACTGTATCCTATAAAAAACCACGACCTGATTTTTATAATTATTAAAATATTCCATGCTCTACCGACTGATGCCAAGCAGGAGGCTGATCGTTATTTAACTATAAAAAATAATGTGACATCATATAAATGAAAATAATAAAAAACATAACAATACTACAATAAATATTCTCTGTTGTCTATGTTATTTTTATTAATATTTTTCAGTCTACTTTGAGCATTTTTCTCGTTAATTTGAGCAAAAGTCAAAATTTCTGAATCATGTTTCAGTAATTTTTAGCTGGATGAAACAAACTTAGGTACGATTCTTCCCACTAGGTCGCGCGCTTGTCGGTTCAGTCAACAAGCTGTTGGCGTATATTTTTAATGTGAAGTTTTTGTTCCATCTGTATTTTTTCTGATTCTCGAATGAATAAAAATGAGAACTTTGGCTGAGAAATTTCAACTTCAATTGGATTATTAATTTTTTAATGAATTGAAGTTGCTATTAATAACAGCATCACACACACACACACAAACATTTGATGGATTTCAGCCATCATTTTAACCATGATCATTCAATCAACCACTTCTCATATTCAATGGTAACTGTAGGAAAAATTAAATGTGAAATACGTGTGCAAAGTTCCTCTGCTGCACTCAAGAAGCCATTCCGCCCTCGCCCACGGCTCGGGCATAAACGTTTCTTTTGGTGCAGCAAACTGTCACTTTGCGCACTAGTTGCACAAATAACTATTGAAATTGTCATCGCATATTTCTGTCTTGTCCCAATGCCTTTTGAATCATAATCCTTGAGTTACGAGAATAAGAACAGATTTTAATAATAAATGAATGGATAATTGAAGCATTTATTATTGAAATTTCATTATTAAGAAATTGAAAACACGAATTCACATATGATCTGAACTAGAATATTGTTTTGAAAATGCTCAATTTTGTTTCAAGCAAATTGAATCAGATTAGATTTTCAAATGTATCACCATAAAGACCCCATAAAATGGCCGCTCCATAAGTAACATGAGTGTCATAACCTGTAATTATAGAACTTGACCTCACGAATTTGCATTTACTATAAACCCTTGTAACTGTGCAAGTGACAAGTATTTGTTTTTTTTTTTCTCTAAATAAAACCTGATATTTGAAAATTGTCTTAAGATTGACACATCTCAAATATTTTCAAATATAATATGTCAATGCACAATTGAAAAAGGAACATACCTATCAAATTCCATAAAAATCTTTTAACGCGTTACGCCGTAAATGCGCAACATATGAACATTTAATTATTTAAACATTCAAACATTGAAATATTAAGACATTCATACATTCAAACATTCAAACATTTGAACATTTAAACATTTAAACATTTAAACATTTAAACATTTAACATTTAAACATTAAACATTTAAACATTTAAACATTAAACATTTAAACATTTAAACATTTAAACATTAAACATTTAAACATTTGAACATTAAACATTAAACATTAAAACATTTGAACATTTGAACATTAAACATTTAAACATTCAACATTTAAACATTTAAACATTTGAACATTTAAACATTTAACATTAAACATTTAAACATTAAACATTTAAACATTTAAACATTTAAACATTTAAACATTTAAACATTAAACATTAAACATTTAAACATTTAAACATTTAAACATTTGAACATTCAAACATTAAAACATTAAAACATTTAAACATTCAAACATTTAAACATTTGAACATTTGAACATTTAAACATTTGAACATTTAAATTATGGATGAAATTATGGATGAAATCCATCGAATGTTTGTGTGTTTGATGCTGTTATTAATAACAACCTTAATTCATCTAAAAATTAATAATCCAATTGAAGTTGAAAATTCTCAGCCAAAGTTCTCATCTTTATTCATTCAAGAATCAGAAAAAATACAGATAAAACAAAAAATTCGCATTCAAAATACACTCCAACAGCTGGTTGGGATGACTGCAGAATTGCTGAACCGACAAGCGCGCAACCTAGTGAGAAGAATCATACCTAACTTCGTTTCATCCAACTAAAAACAGTATTCAGATATTTAGACATGGTTAACTTCCTAAATTACCGAAAAATAATATAAGTAAACTGAAAAAAAATTTCATAAAATAATATAGACAACAGAAAATATTTTATTGTAGTATATTCTGATGTTATTTTATCAATTTCATTGACATGGATTTGGAATGGTAATTATCTAACCTGAAAATTTGAATTTCATAATGTGTGTTTGCTACATTTCTCATTGCTTATAGTTGAAATAATTATCACTGTCAATAGAAAATTAACATTATTTATTATTAAATGATGATAAGTTATTATTTAATTATGATTTAGATAAACATTATTCTTGTTTTGGATTTCTAGATTGGGATCTTATCATAAATGTATGGTAGCCATTGAAATGATTCTTATCTGAATCTAACCACAGTCATTGTTACCAACATAATTTTTGTTTTTGTGCACTAATCCTCCATATAACCCACCAACTATTTTGTGTTGCCATGTTGCAAATGTGGAGTGCAGGAAAACTTTTTCCCGCACAAGAGCGGAAAAGTTATTCTTTGCTTTCTGTATTCAGTGCAGGAATGGCCACTTTTCAAGGTAACTGTAGGAAAAAATATTTCTATTGCATAGAAGATGTCCTAAGAGCCTGTTCAATAGATTTGAAAGAGAAAAAACTTTTTTTTTCAAATTATTGAATGCACAACCTCAAACCTTAATTTGGGATAAACAGACTAGAGGCTATGTAAAAATTATAATTTGATTCACACACTATTTTGAGTAAAAAAAATGTGTGTATTATAATAATTGAAGAGGAAGCAGCCAAAATCCGATGTATTTAACTCTTAACATCAACAGGGAGCCCGATTTCTCCTTCCACAGTCTGTAGAATGGACAAAGTGGTGGAAAAAAGTAGTGCGCACTGTGCTGCATGCTAAGCAGAATTGGATGTTAAAACAAGAGTAACGTTTTCCATTTTTGGTATCCAACTCTATCTGTTCAATCTGTTCTCATATCTAACTGGATGCTGACAAAAGAGTAGGAAGATTGCTGTTGGTTTTCGGAGTGATCAGTGATTAAAATATCATTGGAACTCTGTGTCTTCGAGAGAGAGAACCGTGTAATAATATCTCTCAGACTATGGTGAGAAGGGATTGGATGAAGCAAGTCAATCCAGCAATGAAATCAATAATCATAACAAAAATGATTAAACATTGATATAAATATTGTTCAGGGTATCAGAGAATTCATTCAAAACAAAATAGTGACCCAAGAAGAATATATTAGCCAGCCAGGGTTTGAACCCGAAGCTTAGGGTCAACAAAACATTCATCTCCATCAATTTCCTGCTAATTTTCTTAGTGCAGTTTCTCAGTTAGTATTGGCTTTATTGAGAGAAATATCGAATCAATTGATTGCTATATGGGTTTTCAACTAACCTGGTACTTGCAGGACCACGCCTCATATGACTCATAAAGGATGTTCAAGCATCGACTTCATACATCAAGAACAGCACCACAAGTTGCTATGAATTTGAAGTCTATAGAACAAACATTGAATGTGAAAAAGGAGTTCAAAATGCATGAAAAATAAATTTTTCTCAGATTTTCAAAAAGAAAGTTGACATATATTTGGTATACTGGAGAGGAGACTTGCATTTTTTTCTCAAATTTTTCTGACCATTAGTTTTTGTAGGGTATGTGTATCATCTGCCTCAAAAAGTGACTTTAAGCCCTATTGTTAGCTAACAGAAGCTGATATAGTTATTTGTGCAACTAGTGCGCAAAGTGACAGTGTTCTGCACCAAAAGAAACGTTTATGCCCGAGCCGTAGGCGAGGGCAGAATGGTTTTTTGAGTGCAGCAGAGGAACTTTGTGCACGTATTTCACATTTAATTTTTCCTACAGTTACCATTGAATATGAAAAGTGGGTAATTATGGATGAAATATGGATGAAATCCATCAAATGTTTGTGTGTTTGATGCTGTTATTAATAACAACCTTAATTCATCTAAAAATTAATAATCCAATTGAAGTTGAAAATTCTCAGCCAAAGTTCTCATCTTTATTCATTCAAGAATCAGAAAAATACAGATAAAACAAAAAATTCGCATTCAAAATACACTCCACAGGGATGACTGCAGAATTGCTGAACCGACAAGCGCACAACCTAGTGAGAAGAATCATACCTAACTTCGTTTCATCCAACTAAAAGCCGTATTCAGATATTTAGACATGGTTAACTTCCTAAATTACCGAAAAATAATATAAGTAAACTAAAAAAGATTCATAAAATAATATAGACAACAGATAATATTTTATTGTAGTATATTCTAATAGATAGAAATAGAAACTTGATCATTTTTGGCCTGAAAGATAGAGGCAATTACTGGAAACTACGAGAAGAAATAATAGGAATATTTTCATACATTGGCGTCGATATTAGAAATCAGGATATCGATAACTTGAGAAAATTGAATCCTACTGAAAAGGATGGACCAATTAGAGCACAGTTGACTTCAACGTTTACTAGGAACGACGTTTTGAGGAAGAAATACAAGTTGTCAAGAGAAGAAAGGTTTAACCACATCAAATAAGGGAAGACCTTGACATGGAAACGCGCATCATCAGAAAGGAATTATTCCCATTTCTTATGGAATACAAGAAACGAGGTAAACAGGTCCTAATGAAAAAAGATAAATTAATGATTGACGGTGAGCTCTACAACCTGGATAGCTTAAAAGAAGCATATAATAAGGAAAAAGAAAAAAAAGGCCAAGGAGTGAGGGAAGCTCTCCCACAACAGGAGGCGACGGTGACGCAAGCACCCAAAACACAAATACGGAACGACTCGTGAAGAAAAGAACTTGAATACAATGGAAACATATATAAAGAGAATTGGAAGAGAGCAGGGTGGTGTGGAAGAGCCTTCACAACCACAGTAGCAACCACGGCGTGGAGTTAGAATAGCAAGAACGGAAAATGAAAGGAAACCAACTGATAAAGACTTCGAAAGGATGGAAGATCGGCGAAGAGAAAAAATCAGATAATATCATTATACTCACATATAATTGTAGATCTCTTAGGGAGAACTGGAGAGTGGAACAGCTGGTGGAAGAGGTCAAAAATGTAGAATGGGATATAATAGGACTTGCGGAAGTAAGGAGAGACGGAGAACAATGTTTGAGCCTGGATGATGATAATATTGTTCTGTACGTGAATGGCATGGTCCAACAGGAGGAACAGTTTTCTAATAAACAATGCGACAAAAAAGAAGATCATAAGCTTCAAGCAACATACTCACAGAATATCGACAATAATTTGGAAACTCAAAGAAGGAATGGGTAGAATTAAAATAATACAAGTCTATGCACCAACATCAAATTCAACTGATGAGGAAATTGAAGAACTATATGAAGAACTGAATGATGCCTAGGAAAGGATATATGTAGGTACAATATAATAATGGGAGATATGAATTTTCTCCAAATCCAACAGTAATCAGAATTATTGATTTTTATTAATTTAAATTTCAATAGGAAGTAATTAAATAGGGTACTAGTCTCAACTTATTGCATTCAGACAAAAGCATTAACAATCTTTTGCCTAGTCTTACTTACACAATTCCACCTTCACTGTTATCAATTGTAGAATGGAACTCTGATTGAACTAAATAAGTTACTCCTTCCTCCCTACTGAGAGCAGAAAACTGTAGAATTGGTTTATCAAGATGGTTTTGAGGATTTTTACTGAAAACAATATACAATTGGATATCAGAATCATAGGAATTCAAATTGGAATTGAATAGTATTGATATTGCACTCAAATCCAGATATTACATTTCAGAAATCATTCAAATACACATTCACTCAACTTTGAGTGCAAATATTATTTGGAATTAATAATAGCAGATCACTCCTACAGTAACTATATTACCCAATATAATATTGTTACTGTAGTCACTCCCATGTTATCAAATAGGTATGTTAAACTGTCAGTCTTGGCTGAAGTATCACAGTCATAAGACCCATTGACGGCTCAAATGATATATCCAGGCAAGGGCGAACTTCCATCAGGAACTCCCCAACCAATGAGAGTCTAGTGATGATGGATTTGAACCTGGGATCTCTTGTCTGCTATGCAAGCACGCTATCCACTGGACCACTCTGGCTTCTAATGCTCTGAATAATAGGGAAAAGTGATTTCTGAAAATTACAATAAGTTGAAAATTTTACCTCTGTAAAGGTGCGTACAGACTTCCGCTCTGCTCCGCAACCAAACGTCACTCGAGCAGAGCGATTGATGATCGACTGTTGAGCAAGAGTGGAACACAAGAAGAGCTAACATCCCTTTTAACGTTCATGATCAGTGCGAGTACAGAGCGGGGTCGGAGCGATTGCGGAGCGATGGCGGAACAAGGCAGAGTGTGCACGGAGCGTGTTGGAGAAGCATATATCTGGACACAGCTTAAGATGTTTACCCTTCAATCCACAATAGCTGGAAACAGCTTCATCTATCACTCTTCACAAACAATTCCCACCATAAAAATCAACTTGAACAAGAGTGTTTGGAAAATTGCTGTTTTTGTGCAAATCATTGTTCATCTACAATAGAACATTACAACAATAGAGAAATCTTTTTTCAAAAAAAGAGGAAATATTTCTCTTGGAGAGCCGCGTCAAGTGGTAGAGAAAATTTTCTCAATATTTGTGAAACAAGCCCAATTTCATTCCATCAACACCTGAGTCTCAGCTCATGGAATCATCAACAATCAAAATAGTTGTTTGCCAATCCATTCAATCCCTATCACACTATTCTTACTTTATTTCAATTTTTCCCCTGAAATTTCGTGATCATGATAATCAGGGGTAATTTTTTGGAAAAGTCCAATTTTGAAGTGGTCCTACTATTCATCGACTTTGAAAAAGCATTCGATAGTGTAACAACCAATGCTATTATGAATACGTTAGCTGGACTTGGTGTTGAAGATGAATATTTACAAATTTTTAAAATATATTATGAGAATATGAAATTAGAATGTTCAGTAAGAGGAGAGAGTAAAGAGATACGTGTGAAAAGAGGATTAAGACAAGGTGATGTGCCATCTGCAAAAATATTTAATGCCGTTTTAGAAACAACCTTCAAAAATTAGACTGGCAAGATAGAGGCATAGATATCAATGGGGAGAGGTTGAACTGCTTGAAATTTGCCGATGATATTGTTCTTATAGGAAGAAGTGCAAGTGAAGTTAAGGATATGTTAAATGAGATGATGGAAGAAACAAAACAAATAGGCCTTAAAGTAAATTTTGAAAAATCAAAGGTTATGAGTTTCAATTGTCAAGCAGATGAAGTAATTGATTTGAACCAAGGAAGAATTATCGAAAATGTCAACAGCTTCATATATTAGGGCAAAGAATGGAAAACGGTCAATGGGGAGAAATCACAAGAAGAATTGCGTTGGGATGGTCAATGTTTAAAAGATTAATCACCTTTTCCGCTCCACGGTTATTATGGAAAATAAGCGAAAATTACTTCAGATGTGTATAATCCCAGTTATGTTGTATGGCTGTGAAACATGGACTCTCACAGGAAAAATTATCAGGAAAATGAGAACTAGTATGAGAGCAATGCTAAGGATCATGTTGGGAGTTACTAAAGAGATAAAAAGACGAAAATATGGATATCCAAAGAGACAATGGTTGAGGACATAGGACGGTTGATAGTAGAAAGAAAATGGAACTGGGCAGGACATATAGCGAGAACAAAGACAACAGATGGACAAAGAATAATAGACTGGTATCCACGAACACTGAAGAGAAGCAGAGGACGACCAACCAACAGATGGGACGAGGATTTAGGAGAGTCTGCGGTGGAGCAACATGGCAGAGGGTAGCACAGGAGAGGACGGAATGGGAGAGGATGAAGAAGGTGTACGGCGGTGTTTGGCTATACAAAGACTAAATTTCAAAATGAATGTTATTTATCATGTTCATATTTCATTTGGTGCCAACCAAAGAAGTAACCTCAGCGGAAGCTGATTTGCAACCATGAAAATTTTATTTTATTTTTACTATGTACCATAGGTAAATACTGTAAAAGTTGCAATTTCAATTTCAATTTCAATTTCAATTTCAATTTATTAAAAACACACAAAACAAGACAAAACAAAATTACAAAGATTTACGAAACAAATAAAACACAATAAAATGTTACAATATAAAAAACCATGGGCTTAGTGTTTGGGTGTGTAGGAGAAGAGAAAAAAAGAGAGGAAGATACCTAGCCAACTATGGTTCCCATGTAATAGGCAGGCAAGAAGAGAAGAGAAGTATGAGGAAAAAAGGAAGGGAGAAATGGGGGGAAGGAAGAAAACAGAGGAATAGGTACTCAAAATAAAGGTAAGCGAGTCCACTGAAAAAAAAAACTAATGAAAAAAAAATAAAAAATGCTGGAGCAGAAATCTCGAGTCATATATCTAAATGGAAGAAGAAATACTGTATGTCCAGTTTTTTATATCCAGTTTAATTTTCCGCTGACCTTATGTCCATGAGAAAGTGATTCGGAATGAGGTTATTATTTTAGTACCTATGTAAATTAATTGCCTCCTTATACATTCATATTAGTGTTATAGGTTACATATTTGTTAGCAGTGGCCCTTAGATTATAATAATTAAGAGTAGAGTTTATGTGAGAGGAAAATCTGATCTATATTTTATTAAGTACTCAATTACGGTTTTTATGTATAATGACGTATAGTCATGACCTCAAAATCACTAAAAACCATATCCGTTGGATAGAGCCTGGGTTTGTTTAATATAGTTTTAATTATCAGTTTTTGTGCTACAAATATTCAGCAATATGACAGTTGAAACAGCCTCCCCAAACAACTATGCCATACTGCAGAATTGACTTGACAAGAGCATGATACATCATTTTCAGGTGGTTCTTATTAAGAATTCTGTTAACTTGGTAAAATTTAAAGGATAAATCTAATTTTTCTACATATGTATTTAATATGAACATCCCATTTAGGTTTTCATCAATTATAATTCCCAAATACTTAGTATTATGACTTTTTTAATGGGGGACAATCACAATTACCAAGTTTAATTGCACTGAGAATGGAGTCTCAAATCTTGAATCTTAGACCTCACTTTGCTCGGTCCAAAAATTGTTCTTAATCTTGTAACTCAAGGATTATGATTCAATAGGCATTGAGACAAGACAGAAATATGCAAGGCCAATTTCAAAAACCATCCTTTGAAGGTACACATACCAGCGGCTATTATTGTGTCTATAAAAGAGGTTCAAGCATCGACTTCATACATCAAGAACAGCACCACAAGTTGCTATGAATTTGAAGTCTATAGAACAAACATTGAATGTGAAAAAGGAGTTCAAAATGCATGAAAAATAAATTTTTCTCAGATTTTCAAAAAGAAAGTTGACATATATTTGGTATACTGGAGAGGAGACTTGCATTTTTTTCTCAAATTTTTCTGACCAGTAGTTTTTGTAGGGTATGTGTATCATCTGCCTCAAAAAAGTGACTTTAAGCCCTATTGTTAGCTAACAGGAGCTGATATAGTTATTTGTGCAACTAGTGCGCAAAGTGACAGTTTGCTGCACCAAAAGAAACGTTTATGCCCGAGCCGTAGGCGAGGGCAGAATGGTTTTTTTAGTGCAGCAGAGGAACTTTGTGCACGTATTTCACATTTAATTTTTCCTACAGTTACCATTGAATATGAAAAGTGGGTAATTATGGATGAAATTATGGATGAAATCCATCAAATGTTTGTGTGTGTGATGCTGTTATTAATAACAACCTTAATTCATTTAAAAATCTTTATTCATTCAAGAATCAGAAAAAATACGGATAAAACAAAAAATTCGCATTCAAAATACACTCCAACAGCTGGTTGGGATGACTGCAGAATTGCTGAACCGACAAGCGCGCAACCTAGTGAGAAGAATCATACCTAACTTCGTTTCATCCAACTAAAAACAGTATTCAGATATTTAGACATGGTTAACTTCCTAAATTACCGAAAAATAATATAAGTAAACTAAAAAAGATTCATAAAATAATATCGACAACAGAAAATATTTTATTGTAGTATATTCTAATGTTATTTTATCAATTTTATTGACATGGATTTCGAATGGTAATTATTTAACCTGAAAATTTGAATTTCATAATGTGTGTTTGCTACATCTCTCATTGCTTATAGTTGAAATAATTATCACTGTCAATAGAAAATTAACATTATGTATTATTAAATGATGATAAGTTATTATTTAATTATGATTTAGATAAACATTATTCTTGTTTTGGATTTCTAGATTGGGATCTTATCATAAATGTATGGTAGCCATTGAAATGATTCTTATCTGAATCTAACCACAGTCATTGTTACCAACATAATTTTTGTTTTCGTGCACTAATCCTCCATATAACCCACCAACTATTTTGTGTTGCCATGTTGCAAATGTGGAGTGCAGGAAAAATTTTTCCCGCACAAGAGCGGAAAAGTTATTCTTTGCTTTCTGTAATCAGTGCAGGAATGGCCACTTTTCAAGGTAACTGTAGGAAAAAATATTTCTATTGCATAGAAGATGTCCTAAGAGCCTGTTCAATAGATTTGAAAGAGAAAAAACTTTTTTTTCAAATTATTGAATGCACAACCTCAAACCTTAATTTGGGATAAACAGACTAGAGGCTATGTAAAAATTATAATTTGATTCACACACTATTTTGAGTAAAAAAAAATGTATGTATTATAATAATTGGAGAGGAAGCAGCCAAAATCCGATGTATTCAACTCTTAACATCAACAGGGAGCCCGATTTCTCCTTCCACAGTCTGTTTGTAGAATGGACAAAGTGGTGGAAAAAAGTAGTGCGCACTGTGCTGCATGCTAAGCAGAATTGGATGTTAAAACAAGAGTAACGTTTTTCATTTTTGGTATCCAACTCTATCTGTTCAATCTGCTCTCATATCTAACTGGATGCTGACAAAAGAGTAGGAAGATTGCTGTTGGTTTTCGGAGTGATTAGTGATTAAAATATCATTGGAACTCTGTGTCTTCGAGAGAGAGAACCGTGTAATAATATCTCTCAGACTATGGTGAGAAGGGATTGGATGAAGCAAGTCAATCCAGCAATGAAATCAATAATCATAACAAAAATGATTAAACATTGATATAAATATTGTTCAGGGTATCAGAGAATTCATTCAAAACAAAATAGTGACCCAAGAAGAATATATTAGCCAGCCAGGGTTTGAACCCGTAGCTTAGGGTCAACAAAACATTCATCTCCATCAATTTCCTGCTAATTTTCTTAGTGCAGTTTCTCAGTTAGTATTGGCTTTATTGAGAGAAATATCGAATCAATTGATTGCTATATGGGTTTTCAACTAACCTGGTACTTGCAGGACCACGCCTCATATGACTCATAAAGGATGTGGTCAGTGTTTCTGCGATCCACCTCATTCCATGTTTTTTTTGGTTTTTGTTTATTACTGTTCTCATTAACTAGAATCTTTGTCTGCATATAGTCTGCCTGTGCCGTATTCTTGTCCTCATACTTCAGACATGCTCTGCAAATTAATAATTGGCGAATAAAAATTCAAAGTCACCACTGACTGGATACTCATAGAATACTGGATACCTAGATATGAACAGAGCATCTAGCTTTCAGTGTTGCCCAAGTCACGATCTCAATTGACCTTTATGTGGAGGTGTGTAGGCTTATCCCCAGAAAGACATTATATATTTTTTTATTGAGAAATACAAGACTAAGAGTAATGGACTTATGTGGCTTAACCCAATGGCTTTCCAATGATCCGGCTCTGAGGACTATATTTAATGTGATATAGAAATTCGGAGGACCTTGAGTGAGGATATGATTATTTTACTCACCACTCGATGTTCTGCTGCTCCATCGTGCTGTTGGTGGGGACGACCCTTGCACATATGTTGCACTTATATATGAGGTTTGAGTCAGCCAGTGGTGGAATGGGAGGAATATTTATATGAGATTGATTGAGTACTTTATTTATGTAGATTACAATATATACTGGCTTATACACTTATATACAATAGCTTACAATACAGCAAAATTATAGATGAATTTACATAATATAGACTAAGAAAATAATATTATTGAACTGTATATGATATGAAAAAACAAGAGAGTGAGAGTGTGAGAGTGAGAGTTTGCGAGAGTGCGCAAACTATAAGTCAATGACACTTTAGAGGACTGTTTCACTCAGAGCTTAAAGAGTGACTGATTACTGGGAGAATCGAGCAAGGCAGCTAGCAGGCATCATCCTATCTGGCTATGAAAAGATAAGCTGCTGCAACAACATCTGTTTAGTTTCAGTTAACAGAATAATATTCGGTTAATACCATCACTTAGTTGACCCCCTGAATAAAATGAGTGCAAGTGATGAATTCTCACTCCAACTCTTATTCATTCAAAACAAGCTGAGACGTGATACCACACAATAGCCACTTGCAGTGGAATTGTGTCATCCTTAGTTGGAAGTTGATCAGGAATAATTGAGATTTGACTTTTCTCCAAATTCCAACAGTAATCAGAATTATTGATTTTTATTAATTTAAATTTCAATAGGAAGTAATTAAATAGGGTACTAGTCTCAACTTATTGCATTCAGACAAAAGCATTAACAATCTTTTGCCTAGTCTTACTTACACAATTCCACCTTCACTGTTATCAATTGTAGAATGGAACTCTGATTGAACTAAATAAGTTACTCCTTCCTCCCTACTGAGAGCAGAAAACTGTAGAATTGGTTTATCAAGATGGTTTTGAGGATTTTTACTGAAAACAATATACAATTGGATATCAGAATCATAGGAATTCAAATTGGAATTGAATAGTATTGATATTGCACTCAAATCCAGATATTACATTTCAGAAATCATTCAAATACACATTCACTCAACTTTGAGTGCAAATATTATTTGGAATTAATAATAGCAGATCACTCCTACAGTAACTATATTACCCAATATAATATTGTTACTGTAGTCACTCCCATGTTATCAAATAGGTATGTTAAACTGTCAGTCTTGGCTGAAGTATCACAGTCATAAGACCCATTGACGGCTCAAATGATATATCCAGGCAAGGGCGAACTTCCATCAGGAACTCCCCAACCAATGAGAGTCTAGTGATGAGTGGATTTGAACCTGGGATCTCTTGTCTGCTATGCAAGCACGCTATCCACTGGACCACTCTGGCTTCTAATGCTCTGAATAATAGGGAAAAGTGATTTCTGAAAATTACAATAAGTTGAAAATTTTACCTCTGTAAAGGTGCGTACAGACTTCCGCTCTGCTCCGCAACCAAACGTCACTCGAGCAGAGCGATTGATGATCGACTGTTGAGCAAGAGTGGAACACAAGAAGAGCTAACATCCCTTTTAACGTTCATGATCAGTGCGAGTACAGAGCGGGGTCGGAGCGATTGCGGAGCGATGGCGGAACAAGGGCAGAGTGTGCACGGAGCGTGTTGGAGAAGCATATATCTGGACACAGCTTAAGATGTTTACCCTTCAATCCACAATAGCTGGAAACAGCTTCATCTATCACTCTTCACAAACAATTCCCACCATAAAAATCAACTTGAACAAGAGTGTTTGGAAAATTGCTGTTTTTGTGCAAATCATTGTTCATCTACAATAGAACATTACAACAATAGAGAAATCTTTTTTCAAAAAAAGAGGAAATATTTCTCTTGGAGAGCCGCGTCAAGTGGTAGAGAAAATTTTCTCAATATTTGTGAAACAAGCCCAATTTCATTCCATCAACACCTGAGTCTCAGCTCATGGAATCATCAACAATCAAAATAGTTGTTTGCCAATCCATTCAATCCCTATCACACTATTCTTACTTTATTTCAATTTTTCCCCTGAAATTTCGTGATCAATGATAATCAGGGGTAATTTCTTGGAAAAGTCCAATTTTGAAGGTGGTTTGAGCCCATATGTTTCATTTCCCAGCCTTCACCTCCATCATCAAAATCTTTCACATGGATGAGTGAGTGCCATTTACACAATGTGAGTTCATTTCATATTGGATTGAGTTTGAATTGAATTTTCTTTGTTTATATATATTGATGTGCTCAATGTTGTGTTTAAGTCACCAGCTCAATCAATTCAGTCGAGCTTCTAATCTTCAATTGTCTCAAAAGTGTTTTACCAGAAGTTTCTATCATTAATTGTTCATATTATGAATGAGTTGAAACTTGGTCCTCCATCCAAAGAAATTATAGGGTTGCCAAATCATGCAAGATTGCAATTTCCTCAAATTTTCAATTGCATGTCAGAAAATTAATGATGTAGAATATCATCCTCAACATCCTAGTAGTGCTAAAAACGTTTCAGGACTGAAGAATTAGAAGTGAATTTAATATTTGTGATGGAATTGGAAACATCCCGAAAATTTGTTTTCCTTTTTGATATCACTTCTCTCACAATCATGGTGCATCTTAAAACATAACATTTCCTTCCTAATGGTATCTGGATTATTTTATTCTGACATATGATTTTTTTTTCAATAAAAATTATGTTCGTCAATATAATAATAATAGTAGTACAGGCAACGAATGCTCAAATAAAGATATAGAGGGAAAAGTTTGGAACACAATTTTCAACTCCACAGCTCTTTTAAGGATAGTAAGAGTATTTACATATCAAAAGTCCCCAACCTACCCGCTGTGCTAAAGGGTGGGAGTGGCTTGAAAGTACTATTTATCAATTTTTCACATATATCTCACCCCACCCGCTGTGATAAAGGGGTGGGAGTGATTTGAAAGTACTATTTATCAATTTTTCGCATATATCTTGGAAACTATGCATTCTAAAAACATTTGTTTCTCATGCAAAATTGAAGCTACAAAATCACCAACACGTCTTGTCCTTTTTCTCCATATTTCATAGTTTCTGAGATATCCGCTCTTGAAGATGAGACATTTTTTGAAATAACACTTCTGCCTCCATTTTTTGAATCTTTTCGGCCTCATAATTCATGAACGATTGAAAAAACAAATCCGTGCTGATTATGAGCTGATAGAGCATCAAATTATCTTCAATTTGATGTTCATTTCCACTATATATTACGCATTCCCTTTGACTGTTGCAGCAGTTTTAGTGTTGAGAGTGAAATTCTCTGTTCAGCAACAATAGATCAGTTGACAATGAAATTCCTACTTTTGTGCTCCACAATCTAAGGCCAGGTAGAGTGCACTATCTCATTTAGATAGTCAGCTACACACCACAACAATGCTTCTTGTATTGTGAAAAACACCTCATTCTCAGCTTCAACACATCATAATCAAGGTCAAGGTCAAAGAAAAAGATCAAGGTAAAGAAAATGAAAAAATGGGGGAAAAGAGAATAAATAGAAATTAATGAAAAGAAATAAGTTTTAATAAAAATGAATCGGAAAAAATTCAAAAAGTTCCCTACCCTCTTAAAATTACCAGGGCAGGAGAACTGGAATTCAGACTTAATCTTCCACCCTGTATAACTTGGTAACAGAGCATTTTCGGACCTATGTTGATAAGAACTTTTTTCCTCTTCAAATTTGAGGATTGAGACCCCAGCCTTATGGGCAACTTTTTCCAGGACACAGAGTTGTGTGCCTTTCGCTAAACATTCAGCAGCAGTGGCGCAGTTGTGTGCCTTTACCTTTTAAAGGTGATAAAGAAGATAATTTTGAATAAAATTTAGAATTTAGAAATAGGCCGACACATCTAGAAAATACCTGAGTCTATACCTAATTCATGCAGGTGAACGGGCTAGAGTCAAGAAAACTTCAATTAATCTTGCCATGCCTGATTTAATAGGTTTATACTATAGAATAACACTACAATTTGAAATAATTGAAAATTACAAACAGCTTCAATAAACATTGGCAACTAAAATCGAACAACAGAAACAACAATTTCATGTTACTCTGGTGACATTCTTCATCTGATTCGGGGGCGCATTACTATCCCCGATTAGATAGCAATATGTCACAAAACCAAACAATATCAGTCATCAAATAACAAGTTAATTTCAACATGGAATAACTCAAGAAAGAAAAGCCCGTTGAACCCAAGTTTCGTCGATAGTAACCCATATAACCCATTTCATAATAATTTTGAATCCCCACTTTTGATTGACATTCTCTAATGAACCTTTGTTTCACTACACTGCACTTTCGTTGGTCTGTACGTTGCTTTATCGTCGGGGTTACAGTACCTTGTTTTTGGCGGTGAGCTTTTACCGGTAGAATTTGGCTTGACGGCGACGTCCTCTTACGTCCCTAGACCTGTCGTCTGAACGGGTGTCTTGAAGCGGTGTTACATAAAGTTGCGGAGCCAAAGGGGTGGTAGTACAAGAAGTTGGTTTGGGGACACACATGAACCGCTTAGCGGTTATTTGAAGAAACAATTATTCGTACATGATGAAGAAACACAATTAAACCTTCCAGGACATGGCACTACTAGAAAATTTAAACATTAATAAAAATAAAACTAGCTCCTACATTAACTAATTATATAAACTTATAAACCTGCCCAAAAAGGGCGAAACATAATGACTACATCTTTACTCTCGTAGTGCTCCTAGCAAAGTGTCCTCCGAAACGTAATCTGGTCTAGCGGTTGGGGAATCCCCCCACTACTGTATTTAGAAACAGGTCTCCTATTGGGCGAAGTGAATGAATTTGACCAATCGTCGAGTGGCTTCTAGAGCCTTTGGACCAAATAGTAACTGCAAAATCGGTAGTTTGTTATAATTTCAATGCTTGCTGTTTTCCAGCTTATCGCACTTTATGTCGCGACAGGAAGGCTAAGTTTTAGAGATAATTCCATAATCTACATTCCTCGACGACTCGGAGCCACAATTTTTAAATATCTATCATGGGAAACTCGAAGTCATGGCCGTTCATAATAGAGAGAGAAAATAATTTATTTCGCTAACTCACTTACAATAATGACTCTAGTCTATTGCGTATTAAATTTACTATTATAACTTGGGAAAAGGCCTGAATTAAAAGGAGTGCTCGGCACAGAGTAGGTTGAGACTTCGCCCTCCATCCAAAAAAATTACAGTGTTGCCAAATCATGTAAAATTGCTACTTTCTCAAATTTTCAATTCAACATCAGAATTGGATGAAGTATATCATCCCTGTTTATCGCGGTAGTGCTGAAAAAAGTTTGAGTGTTGAAGGATTGGAAGGGAAAGTAGGCGTAAAATGACAGTACTGGAAAAAAGCTACCCAAAAACGGCAACAAAGCTGTCTCTAAATCTACCCCTAAAGCTGATTCTAGGTTCTAACCTAACCAAATCTAACCTAACCTAACCATACCCCTAGTCTCACAATGAACCTCAAATGAAGATTCTCACTTTAATTACTCCCTCTTTCATCAAAAAAGAAAAACCAGGTCTAGTATCACTTGAATAACTGAGGAATCATTACAGTAATTTTACAAAAACATTACAGGAATAACTTTTTTTAGTAAATTTGATAACAAATCCATTGACACCTGATTTTTCAAGATTGAATGAAAAATAAGGATCATGAAAAATATGAATCATTAGCTCTAAGTGACAGAGTATATATTTTATATAGGATACAGTATCAATATTCATCCTCATATTGACCTTTCAGTAGTCATGCCCTACCTAATCACAAGAGCAGTCGCATGTTGTATTCTGTACAACATTCAATTTTCCAAGTGTTATGTACTCTGTTTATCGTCGAAACATATCAATTAATTGTATAATTACTTTTCCCATCTTTTTGGATAATTCTACACCTATGAACATTTGGATGATAACCATTTCATAGCCCAATAAGGTACATGAAGCAGAGCCATCAATTCTGTGTTATTGGTTCATTTACAGTCGTCCCTGTATACAGTCTTTCCCTATCTTATGCACAGTGTGACTTATGCTCTGTCATGACTAAATGGCACCTAAAGACTGAGCTATTGCTCAGTTGATACTGCAAATCAGTGGAGTGAAGGGGAGAAGGTTTTAGAATCCATAGGTGACTCATTCACTGACACCTCCACATTCAATAGTTTTGTGCAGCAAAAAAACTCTCGCTGTTGTACTTTTTACAACAATGTGACTGCCAGAAGGTTGAAAAATTCCCTTATCAGGAATTATAAATGTATTTTAGGTCGAGAACAGTGTTGAACTCACGCATCATTCTTGAATTTCTCCTGTAGACCTAGCAATGGAAGAATCACAAGACCCTCTGGAAAAAATAAATACACATGAGATCAATCATAAAGCATAAATTTTTTCAGAATACTGTCCAATTATGACTTTATTGATTCTTCATTGATTGATTCTTTATCACGAATGACAATATATTGCCAGGCCTTGCAAGACCCATTCAATACTAACACTACATAATAATAGAAACAAATGAACAACTAACATATTCAGAACAGAAAATAAATATGTAGATGAGAAGATAATGTTTAGAAACAAAGAGTAGAACCTATTTGTTATACAGAATATAAATAAGAATACACCTGAAATTTTATCAATACTAAATGAATAAAATAACTCGAATTTTCTTAACACACACACATACACATTTTCAAACACATACACATGCTCAAGGAGAACCCAACTATATAGAGAAACGATTGACATAAAATAGCTTACTGTGGAGAAAAATAACTACTCTTTGCCCTTGAAAATAAAACACTGTAGAGAAAAAATAACTACTCTTTGCCATCGAAAATGAAATACTATAAAGGAAAAATAACTACTCTTTGCCCTCCAAAATTAATTTGAAAAGTCTCCTCTTGAAAATGCTTAGTGAAACAGAAAAAATGACATGTTCAGGAACGGAATTCCCGAGTCTTGCAGCAGTCACCACAAACAAAGAATTTTGTATCTTGCAGTATGATGAATAGGAATCTGCTAGAAATACAAATGAGATCTAGTGTTGTGATCTGGATTGACATCAACAAGAAGGATGGAATCATCTGCAAGATAAGTAGGGCACTCCCTCATTACCAGAATTTTTTTACATTTGGCAAAGAGGAAAATACTGTCTACACTTATCCAATTCGAGTCAATCCATGAAGAATGGAGTGATTCACAAGAAACGCCTAGCATCAAAAATGAACCTGACTGCATAGTTCAATAGCATTGGAGCTGCCCATTCAACTCATTTGCTATGTCGTTATAAAGGATGAATCAATAATCAAAGAATGGCATTATCAAGGACATGACAAGGGTAGTGTGAACAGCTCTGGGCAGAAATCTTCTTATCATTCTAAGTTGATGCATTCCTCCAAAAATCTTATTACAAACATGAGTAACTTGTTCCTGCCAGCTCAATGAGCAATCAATTAATAAGCCAAGTACTCTTAACACTGGAACAGTAAGAAATATTATTATCATTTATGGTCACTGGGGGTGCACTAGAGACGTCCAATTGGTTCAACAGTCTAGGATGTCCAATGACAATACTTAAGGTTTTTGAAGGGTTAAGCATCAACCTATGAGCAGAAGTCCACTCAACAAGCAATGCTATATTGTTGTTCACTTGATCAATGACATATGTGAACTGCAATTTCTGAAAATGTAAATAGATTACCAGGTCGTCAGTGAATAGATAATGAGAGTTATTGTTGAGAATCATTGGAGCATCATCAATATAAATTGAAAATAAAATTGGACCTAACACCGAGCCTTGTGGGACTCCTTGATTGATGATACAACAAGAGGGGATGTCACTAGCTGTCCTCACCACAGCCTGAGATCGACCTGCCAGGTGAGATTTGAGCCATGCCAATGTAATGTCACGATGTATATCGTAACTAATGAAGGGAATTGAGTTTAGGGCTCGTCATAAGACGCTCGGTTATCTCTGATGGAATCACAGAGGTCAACGAGCAAGCCAGCCGCTGGGCTACCGCTCAGCAGTGCTGTGCATTCCTGTCACGTTATTCTTTATATTAAAATAACGATTAGCCTCCTGCTTGGCATCAGTCGGTAAAGCATGAGATTTGATATAATTAGGGCGTGGTTTTCTAATAGTATTCAGTCTTAAAAAATCTTGATAAGCCTAGATATGGGCTTCTCCTATAACTTTTGTAATTCAATAAATAATAAATATATATAAAAATGATACTTATACTATAGAGATGAGGAATAAAAAATAAATTGCACACCATGAAAATTTCACACATATATTACACAAATAATGCAAAGATCAATCGAGGCAAAAAATATATATATAGAGCGATAAAAAATATAATATAAAAATAGAACAATATTGAAATCAATAAAAATATCACAGGCTAAACTTTATATTCTAGATTTGTGGCACGAATCATTACCATGTGCCTTTATCTTGAAATCATATGCATTCTTTGGCATGTAGCTGTGACATGTACTTGCTAATACTTGTCGGCTTGGATAATTCAATCAAAAATATGTGCTCTAAGATCAGCTTGATAAATTAGCCACTAATAATCCAAATATATATATATATTAAAATCTCTAGTACTTAGTAGATTTCTTTGTATCGAATATATATTTTTATCTCAGGGTGCAAGATTCGGCACCTGACGGAATAGGTAGAGCCATTCATCTAGTGAATTAGAACTATGATAAATTATCGCAAATTGTATTGCAAAAAATTAAATATTGTATGCATACGTTTGATAGCCTAGATTTCGTACTTCTTTGATTAAATAGAAATTTCTAAAATATTGATCTATATTTTTCTTTCAATTAAATACCTTTAATACTAATTTTTACTTGCGCAAGTATTACTCTTATTAATTTCTCAATTTATAATAACCCTTTCGGCGAGCTAGCTTTGATCATCAGATTATTTCGAAGCACTAGGGCGCCCATCACTAAATTCAAATTTAATCACTCACGTGTCGAAAATCTTCTTGTAAGCCGCCGATGTCGATCCAACTCCATGCGGTCCGGGAATATGGTAGCCGGAATCGTCTCCTCCAGGGGTTATAAATTTAATTAAAATGAAAAATGACTTCTGCTTCACAATAGCATCACGAAGTCTTTTAAGAAATTTAATAATTTACTTTAACTTTAATTTTTACAAAATTATTAATAAGGTACTTCGCTCTAAAATATTTGGGGTCCTCTTATGGTGGCATCTGGCTGGCGAGTGCTGGTTCTTCCTTCTCAAGTTTTACAGATCCTCTTTCCGACTTTCAAATTAGCATAAAATTTAAATATCTCAATCCTCCGCCATTAAATTCAAATAGATCTTACAAAAAATGCCAAAATATTGCTTAGATTATATGATTAATAATTTCTTTGCATTCGAGCCATATTGATAACATAGATTACACAAATTTTTACACAAAATCTACTACATTTATATAAATATATATAAATATTTTTGAATTGGCCTACAGTTGCCGCCTATTAACTGCCGTTTTACTATTGGTGCATGCAAATTTTATTAGGTATTCATGCGCCTGGTAACTCTTATTTCCTGAATACATTAAATATTTTTATTTGGTTTTTTATTTATGCTCTTTGCATGCTAGTTAATATTCTATATATTAATATTAATTCCATGCTACCTAATAATTAGCCACGTGGACGGGTGTTTTTTCACATTGCACACCATCCGAATGCAATAAAGCTCTGCCAAGGGGTTTTGGTCAGATTCTACGTTCTTCGGTTTGATCGATCTCTAGGTCACCGATCCGTGAATACATCTACATAACCTCAATCTTCAAATATTTTATAAATAATCTATTTATGAGTAGTAAACTTCCTTCAAATCCTTTTTAGTTCTTGTACCATTTAGCCAGAACAAGCTGATGCTATCTAATCTTGTTTATTATCTGCTTGGCGATATTAGCCAATTACTTTATTTTAGACCTATTACTGTTTCTGTTAGGGCTTTTAGTCTACCCAGATTTAAATATGTTACACGCGCCCCTGGGTTTGAATTCAAAATATTTGAGAATCACAATGTTTTTAATGAAAACCCACCCTTCAATACATTGATATACACTATACTTTATTTATAAATTATACTCTCCTACTTCTATCACATTTCGCAGACATATTTGCTGCATCTCCTTTATACCTTTATCAAAAACAATAACAAATTCTCCTCCTCAACACACATAAAAATATCATAAATATAAACTTCTAAACGTACTCCTCCTGACACCATTTACAACACAGTAATTTTTGAATTCGCCGCTTGCAGGGCTGCCAACTTAACTACACACATTTCATAATTCTCATAAATGATTCCTTTTAGACAATAATTTCGATTCATAAACTTCTGGGCTTATATCTTATAGTATTTCTTAGGTCTTAATATAAATAATTTTCTATACATCAGGTACAATACTTTCTTTTGCTAATGGCTCTTTGGTTTTGGTAACTGGTATTCACTTTAAGTCTTTTCAGGTAACAAACGTGGCATAATTAAAAGTAATAAATATAAAAACATATAAATAAATATATCGACATTAATAAATATAATAAATAACAATAATAAATAACTTTTTGGGTACAGTACTTCTTTTTATAAACATATGTTCAACAGACATTACATTCATTTGATTTGGGTGGCTTTGGCCAGCTGGTCACTGTTCTACAGAATTTGCTGTCGAGTTTCATACTATTAACCTAACTGCTCAATTTTTTCTCTTAAAAGGTAATTAACAAATTTTAATTTTATTATCCCCGCTTGTGTCCTTTTTTATCTGATGTATATAATTTAATTACATATTTAAAAATTGTTCTTTTCCTTATTGCAGGCTTCTAACGGTTGGAAGGAATAAAAACATTGGGTTGTTGCCATGCGGTTCTATGCCAAGATTAAATTTATTAAGGAAGGTCAGTAATCGGTTTGATAATAATGTTTTCCTTGATTTCTTATCATATTATTTCAAATTCTTTGCCATTGCATGTAGAAATGTTGTGATTTACTTGCATTCTGTTTGTAGTTGTTGCTGTAGGCCGTTCGGTTATCTGCTGTCCGGTTGTTGATTGTTGAGGCAGTCCTAATTGATAATTTTTTCATCATAAATTTAAAGCCTTTGTATCTCGTGTATCGTTTTAAACAATTCCTTGATTCATATTGTAGTTCCTTTCAATCCATTCTTTTCCAATCATCTGTACTCTTAACTCATCTTTCCTCTTATGTTCATTTAATATTCTTAATCTCGGCTCATTATAACTCAATAGGCTTACCACAATAACATTTTTATAATATTAAATTTCCAATTATCAATCATAGATTCATTTAATAATAACAATACAATATTTTTCGTTCTATCCACAACACAGTCGTTTATTAGTATCACAGCCATCATAACAAATATTAAACACCATAACAAAACATTTATCATCTTTTTAATAGCATAATCTCTAATCACATAGCCAGGTACTTCAATTTTATTCACATTATTTCTTATTTCTTTCACTCTTCCTAGACACCGTTTATCCTTCATCAATCTCCATGAGTACTTCATTCCATTATTATCCGCGCATGAATCAATCATAGTATTCCTATCAGTTCCGTTTCTGTCATATTCCTTTGGCCTATTTTTCCGGTCACATCGCTGATTGGCTCTCTTAAAACGTATGTGCCGCGGATGCATGACGTCGGTCCGCTCCTGTCCTCCTCGGTGTCGGTCCGGTGTTCTTCTTTGCCTCTTGAAGCGTGCATGCGGCCGGTATGCGCGCGCGTGGTTCCTCCTTCGTCGCTTCTTCCGCCTCCGGGCCTTGCGATGCATGCTCCTTCGGTCATGTAGTCCGTCCTCCTCGTCCTGATGCCGGTCGGGTGTCCTCGGGCGCTTCCGTCTCCGGGCCTTGCGGTGGTCGCTCCTCTTATCCGGTAGTCCGTCCTCTTGGTCCTCTATCCTGGGTTCCTTGGGGTGCCTTGGTGGGGTCGAATGATGCACGGGTGCGGTGGCGGTCTCTTGATGCGCGAGTGTGACTTTCAAAGCGGGTAGTATGGTGGCGGTCTCTTGATGTGCGGGCTGCTCTACCTGCGGTGATTGGACTTCGGTGGGAAACAGGATACTTAATATGGGTTGATGTTTGCGGGTTGTTTTAATTTCATGGTGGGCGGCGGTTTTTGATGGTAGGCTGTCTTGTATTGACTTCTGTTTTTCTAATATTTTCGGTAAACCGTTCACAAGGTGGTATATGAGGCTGTAGTATCTTTATTTTCTCTATCTATTTTTTCTGAGCTTGCGTGGGTTGTATCGGGGTTATCATGTATTCGTAATTTTTTAGCTGTAGTCTTCTCTGCGTTTGGTGGTGGGTTATCTTGTGTCTTTTGTTTATTTGATCTGGACGCATGCTCTAATGTGTAGTTTGTACTTATTTGATGAGGTGGCGGTTTGTAATTTCTATTGTAATTATTCTGAGTGTAATCATTATTTGTGTTAAATCGATCACGGCCATAATAATAATTTCTTTGTAGGTTTGCTGTGGATAATGATTTGTTTGACAATTTTGAAAGCTTCTATTATTCCATTATTATTGTGTTTATGATCATTTCGGTGTTCAAATTGAGGAGTAGGTCGTGAGCAATCATATGGTACTGATTCATAATTTTGGCTGTTATACTGATTAAATTTTGAGTTATGTTGATTTTGTGCGTATCTCTGGTCTGAACGGTGGTTTGATATTGCCATCACAGACTGTATGCCATATAAATGATTTATCAGCTGTTTGCAATCAGTAATGGGTTGTGTGGCGAGTGCCATTCTAACTTGATACGGTAGCTTCTTTAAAATAATACTTGCTAATGCCGATTCGTTAATGGGCTCGCTCAATTGAGAATTTTTAAACTGTAGGGCAGTGACGAAAGTGGTACATGCACCGTCTAAATTAGGGTTGAAATCGCATGATATAATGTCCGCTAGCACGTCCAACTGTTTACTTCTGCTCCAATACTGTTCCAGGAAGACAGCTACAAACTCATCCAATGATGTAAATTCATGGGCTCTACTCCGAAAGAACATCAGGGGTTCGCCAATCAATAAACTAGTCAAACGAAGACGCCAAAAATTCCAAGAGGTGGGTGTTAATGATTGAACTAGTTTTATCTGATCTATAAATTCTTTAGGTTGGAGATAGCGGTCTGTATTGTCAAAACGGCCTAATTCATTGAAACTGTGTAGTGAATCAAACGTTGCTATGGGAATAGGCTCTATATTCTCGTGCGGAAATTGATGTATTTGACTTTCAAGTTGTACCAACTTCTCTTGGGCCTGTTTCCAATGACTAGAAGCTTCTGTTTCATTATCTACTACTTCGGCATTTAATTCAGATGAAAATAATTGCTGTTCTCCAACGGCTGTCTCCAATGAATTAAGTTGTACTTTGTTTTGATTTATATCAGAATTTAGGTGAGCTATTTGTGTAGATTTACTATTCTGTTGTTTATTTATGGAAATAAGTTGACTATTGTTCCTGTTTGTAGCTATTTCATGAATTTGTGAAGTGTTTTGTGCTGGTAGGTTATCTATTCTTTCCGCAGTCTCCTTACCCATTCTTACCGATGTATCCTTCAGTGATTCCCGCATTTCCTTCATTTCCGCCTTTAAGTTCTTCATTACTGTGGTCATTGTTTTTTCTAAACTATTAGAAAATGACTTGATCATCCCCTCTACTATAACCCTTCTTATTGCTTCTTGGGAGACATTTAACGGTTATTACTGTTCACAGGATTCTTGGCGGTGATTGAAGATATCTGGGCGTTGGACTCCATCGCGCCCCCCTCAGCGTCGATCTCCGCTACTATCGCCGTCTGCAGTGTGTCTGCTACCTTACTTTGCGTGGACGAAAAGAGACTCATATTTTAAAAATGGATTAAGTGTCAAGTGTTTGTTAAAAAAGTGAAAGTTTTGGCCAACAAGGCATTAATAAGGACACAAATGAGGATAGGCCTATGGACATTACAAGCCAGGTAACCTATTTATTACTTAAGCTCTTATAATATAATAATACTATTCATTGATTTCTGACTAGCAGTTTAGGCCCATAAAATATAATAGCTCTCTCTATAAAATATATTTTCTACAATAATAATAATATAAAATTTTCTTTAAAACATATAATTCTCTTTATTTAAAGCTATTGATTCCCCAAAAAGTAATACAAATTTCCCTTCGCCAATTTTCCTCACAACTCGTATAAGTTATCTATAATTTTCAATATGGTTATTGACTTAATTTCAAATAATTATACAATGAGCTTGGCTCTCATCATCAGTCCCACGTTGGTACGACATGTCTTTGTGTCACGTTATTCTTTATATTAAAATAACGATTAGCCTCCTGCTTGGCATCAGTCGGTAAAGCATGAGATTTGATATAATTAGGGCGTGGTTTTCTAATAGTATTCAGTCTTAAAAAATCTTGATAGGCCTAGATATGGGCTTCTCCTATAACTCTTGTAATTCAATAAATAATAAATATATATAAAAATGATACTTATACTATAGAGATGAGGAATAAAAAATAAATTGCACACCATGAAAATTTCACACATATATTACACAAATAATGCAAAGATCAATCGAGGCAAAAAATATATATATAGAGCGATAAAAAATATAATATAAAAAATAGAACAATATTTGAAATCAATAAAAATATCACAGGCTAAACTTTATATTCTAGATTTGTGGCACGAATCATTACCATGTGCCTTTATCTTGAAATCATATGCATTCTTTGGCATGTAGCTGTGACATGTACTTGCTAATACTTGTCGGCTTGGATAATTCAATCAAAAATATGTGCTCTAAGATCAGCTTGATAAATTAGCCACTAATAATCCAAATATATATATATTAAAATCTCTAGTACTTAGTAGATTTCTTTGTATCGAATATATATTTTTATCTCAGGGTGCAAGATTCGGCACCTGACGGAATAGGTAGAGCCATTCATCTAGTGAATTAGAACTATGATAAATTATCGCAAATTGTATTGCAAAAAATTAAATATTGTATGCATACGTTTGATAGCCTAGATTTCGTACTTCTTTGATTAAATAGAAATTTCTAAAATATTGATCTATATATTTTTCTTTCAATTAAATACCTTTAATACTAATTTTTACTTGCGCAAGTATTACTCTTATTAATTTCTCAATTTATAATAACCCTTTCGGCGAGCTAGCTTTGATCATCAGATTATTTCGAAGCACTAGGGCGCCCATCACTAAATTCAAATTTAATCACTCACGTGTCGAAAATCTTCTTGTAAGCCGCCGATGTCGATCCAACTCCATGCGGTCCGGGAATATGGTAGCCGGAATCGTCTCCTCCAGGGGGTTATAAATTTAATTAAAATGAAAAATGACTTCTGCTTCACAATAGCATCACGAAGTCTTTTAAGAAATTTAATAATTTACTTTAACTTTAATTTTTACAAAATTATTAATAAGGTACTTCGCTCTAAAATATTTGGGGTCCTCTTATGGTGGCATCTGGCTGGCGAGTGCTGGTTCTTCCTTCTCAAGTTTTACAGATCCTCTTTCCGACTTTCAAATTAGCATAAAATTTAAATATCTCAATCTTCCGCCATTAAATTCAAATAGATCTTACAAAAAATGCTACAATATTGCTTAGATTATATGATTAATAATTTCTTTGCATTCGAGCCATATTGATAACATAGATTACACAAATTTTTACACAAAATCTACTACATTTATATAAATATATATAAATATTTTTGAATTGGCCTACAGTTGCCGCCTATTAACTGCCGTTTTACTATTGGTGCATGCAAATTTTTATTAGGTATTCATGCGCCTGGTAACTCTTATTTCCTGAATACATTAAAATATTTTTATTTGGTTTTTTATTTATGCCCTTTGCATGCTAGTTAATATTCTATATATTAATATTAATTCCATGCTAACTAATAATTAGCCACGTGGACAGGTGTTTTTTCACATTGCACACCATCCGATTGCAATAAAGCTCTGCCAAGGGGTTTTGGTCAGATTCTACGTTCTTCGGTTTGATCGATCTCTAGGTCACCGATCCGTGAATACATCTACATAACCTCAATCTTCAAATATTTTATATAATAATCTATTTATGAGCAATAAACTTCCTTCAAATCCTTTTTAGGTTCTTGTACCACTTAGCCAGAATAAGCTGATGCTATCTAATCTTGGTTATTATCTGCTTGGCGATATTAGCCAATTACTTTATTTTAGACCTATTACTGTTTCTGTTAGGGCTTTTAGTCTACCCAGATTTAAATATGTTACAATCCTTACTCCCCTCCCTATCGGCCACTAAGGGAGGCTCGTGAAAGGCTAGTAGGAGACAGTCTAGTTCGGAAAGCCAGTGCGAGCGGTCGACAGAGGAGAGAAGGAAGCAGCGAGCAGCTAGCAGCATAGTACAACTCGTGTTTTGAGTGTACTCCCAATCCTTCGATGACCGGGAGTTGTGTCTGAGGTAAAAGGCGGTTAATCTCAGACACTGGAAGCTCCGCAGTTCAACACACACTTGGACGAGTGTTGTTCGACTTTTTCAATGGGTTTGGACATCATCCTGCCTGTTACAACCAACAGCGACACATCAGGTTTTGGTCAAAACCTGACTACATCTTGGTACATCATCGGCGGAACCTCGAAACGCAAGAGGACCTCAAGGAAGGCTAGGGAGAGCCTTTGCGAGAACTCTGAGACCGATCCGGACCCCAGGAAGACACCCGGTGCCCGAGGACTTGGACTTAGAGCTGAGGAGAGAAGTCCGGTGCGCGGGCTCCCGCAGCTTGCCGATACCATCTGGAATCGTAAGAGGACCTCAAGAAAGGCTAGGGAAAGCTTTTGCGAGAACTCCGAGACCGATCCGGACCCCAGGAAGACACCCGGTGCCCGAGGACTTGGACTCAGTGTTCAGGAGAGAAGACCGGTGCGCGGGCTTCCGCAGCTTGCCGATACCATCCGGAATCGTAAGAGAACCTCAAGAAAGGCTAGGGAAAGCCTTTGCGAGAACTGCGAGACCGATCCGGACCCCAGGAAGACACCCGGTGCCCGAGGACTTGGACCTAGTGTTCAGGAGAGAAGTCCGGTGCGCGGGCTCCCGCAGCTTGCCGATACCATCCGGAATCGTAAGAGGACCTCAAGAAAGGCTAGGGAGAGCCTTTGCGAGAATTCCGAGACCGATCCGGACCCCAGGAAGACACCCGGTGCCCAAAGACTAGGACTTAGAGAAGTCCGGTGCGCGGGCTCCCGCAGCTTGCTGATACCATCCGGAACCGTAAGAGAACCGGGTTACATCGGGTTTGTTGCTAACTTGAGTAAGGCCTCAGAATTGATTGTTGTTGGTGACGCAAACCAAATACCCTATATTGAGAGAAGTAATTATGCCACAAGATGACATAAAATTTCAGAATTCTGCGAGCCTTTTACAAAGCAAACGGTAACTCGTAGATGTCCTATCGATGTTTGTTTTGTCCTTTCCACTGTCTATGAAAATATTACGACGATTAATGAAAAAGCTATCTCAATTCTGCCTACCTACAGAAATGGGGAATATCGTCTTATACAACCCGACACTTTGATATTGACATTCACCCAAGAGAAAAAACTTATGGTGGGTGATACTATAAAGTGGAGAGAGGATGTTGCACTTCACACAATCCATGAAGCACAAGGGCTAACTCATAAAAATGTTATTCTAATCAGAATTAAGTACAAGGAGAATGAAATCTATAACAGCATGCCCCATGCGATTGTTGCTTTGTCTAGACACACTGAAACTTTCAGGTATTTAACAACCGGTCTAGTAGATGATGCTGTGGACAAACTAATTAGGAAACTTAAATTCATAGATAGTGAGGGGCGTGTTAAATGGAACAAGGAAAAGAGAAGTGGACCTGATGATATAAGTTATGAGTGACACTGAAGAAGTTCTAAATATTTTAGAAACAGAAAATGAAACAAATGTAATCGACGATTATTTGAACTATCATTTTCTCGAGGACAGAAATAAAGATGCTGAGTGTTTCAATATTATGTCTATGAATATACGTAGTTTGAATGCTCATTTCGATCAGTTCATTTGCTGCCTCAATGAATTGAAAACTGATATTCACATTATAATATTAACGGAGACCTGGTTGACTGCAGATATGCCGTTCATTTTCAACATTCCTGGATACGGCAATGAATAAGTTCACTAAATAGAATAAATGTGATGGATTATGCATGTACATAAAAGATTGTATAAGATTCAATGAAGTTTCACTTGATATTACTGATGCTAATGTAGTTAGTGCTGACCTAAGAATTGATGATTTTATTGTGAAGGTGATTGGGGTTTATAGATCACCAAGTAATCAAAATATTGATAATTTTCTTAAAAGTCTGAGTAATGAAATCAGTAATATTCCTAATGGAATAAATGTATGTGTGGCGGGAGACATGAATATAAATACACATTCAACTAGTGTTCCAGTTCAAGATTATCTGCATATTTTCAATAGTAATGGCTACAGGTCTTACATAACTGGTGATACCAGAGTAACAACCACAACAAATTCTTGCATTGACCACATTTTTTATAAAAATTCAGGCAACCATTCTATGTCCATTAAAGGAGCTATATTTAGGACAACTATAACTGACCACTACGCGGTTGTACTGAACTTGGTGAAGGTTCCTATCAATAAGAATAATAGAAAAGTATTGATAAACACATTAACTAGAACCAACTATCATGCACTATTGGAACGCATAAGGAATGAAGATTGGGAAGAAATCTATACCGTGAATGGAATCATTGACACTATTATGGATAAATTTGTCGATCGTTTGACCAGTCTCATCAACCAATGCAGAAAGGTAAAAGAGATACCTAACAGACTTCGTCCCCTGAAGCCCTGGATATCTGAGGGCATCATAAGATCAATAATCACGTGGGACAAAATGCATTCTAGACTCAGAAGAGATCCTAATAACAATATATTAAAGAATGAATATAAAGTTTATCGTATTGGTTTGAATAAGATCATAAATCATGCAAAGGAAGTCTACTATAAAGGGAAAATTGAAAATTGTAATAACAACAGCATGAAGTTGTGGAAGTGCATAAACGAAGTTATAGGTGAGGACAGTATCAACGACAAGAGTACTGAACTTGATGCTCAATCCCTCAACAATTATTTCACAAATGTGGGTAAATTACAAGCTCAAACTATCAATATCCCTGATAATACTGGTGATCGATTTCCTGAAATACAGATCGATAACACGTTTTTTATGAGACCAACGTGCCCAGTTGAGATTGAGGCAACTATTAAAAATCTAAAGAACAACTGCAGTCCTGGTATTGATAGTCTAGGTAATATTACGCTGAAGAAAATAGCCAATTTTATATCTCAACCTCTCTCTTTCATTTTTAATAGATGCTTTGAGGAGGGATATTTTCCTGAGCACCTCAAGTCAGCAAAAATAAAACCTCTATTCAAACAAGGTGACCCGACTAATCCCTGTAATTATAGACCGATTAGTCTTATCAGCAACCTTGCTAAAATAATCGAGAAACTAATAAAGTCAAGAGTTGTTTCTTTCTTGAATCTTCACAAAATAATCAACAAGAACCAATTCGGTTTCCAAAATGGTAAAAGTACATCTGACACTCTAATAAAATTCGTCAATACTTTATCTGATAAAATAAACTCCAATAAGAAAACTATTGCAGTCTTCCTGGATATACGCAAAGCTTTTGATACAATACCTCATAGTACTTTGTTCAATAAACTGGAGTCCTATGGTTTCAGAGGACTCTCGCTTAAATTGTTCAAAAGCTATCTGAGTAATAGAACCCAGTCCCTAACCATAAATGATCAATCTAGTGTAACTAACTCAACTTCTCATGGTCTTCCTCAAGGTACTGTACTTTCTCCCATCCTTTTCATACTCTATGTGAATGACTTTTTAAATTTAAGACTTCTAAACTCAACTGTGATATCCTTTGCAGATGATACTGCAGCTATTTTTCACGGTAATTCATGGAATGAAGTTCATACCATAGCTGAAAATAATATGCTTTTAATCAAGAAGTGGTTAGATAAGAATACCTTGAGTTTAAATATTGAAAAAACGAATTACATAACTTTCTCTGCAAATAGAGTAGGACAGCCCAACGAGAATCAAGATTTGAGACTCCATTCTCAGTGCAATTTAAACTTGGGTAATTGTGATTGTCCCACCATTAAAAAAGTCAATAATACTAAGTACTTGGGAATCATAATTGATGAAAACCTTAAATGGGATGTTCATATTAAATACTTATGTGGAAAAATTAGATATTTATCTTTTAAATTTTACCAAGTTAACAGAATTCTTAATAAGAACCACCTGAAAATGATGTATCATGCTCTAGTCAAGTCAATTCTGCAGTATGGCATAGTTGTTTGGGGAGGCTGTTTCAACTGTCATATTGCTGAATTATTTGTAGCACAAAAACTGATAATTAAAACTATATTAAGCAAACCCAGGCTCTATCAAACGGATATGGTTTTTAGTGATTTTGAGGTCATGCTCATGACTATACGTCAATTATACATAAAAACCGTAATTGAGTACTTAATAAAATATAGATCCGATTTTCCTCTCACAATAAACTCTACACTTGATTATTATAATCTAAGGGCCACTGCTAACAAATATGTAACCTATAACACTAATATTGAATGTATAAGGAGGCAGTTAATTTACATAGGTACTAAAATAATAAACCTCATTCCAAATCACTTTCTCATGGACAATAAGATCAGCGGAAAAATTGAACTGGATATAAAAAACTGGACATACAGTAATTTCTTCTTCCATTTAGATATATGACTCGAGATTTCTGCTCCAGCATTGTTTTTTCATTTTTCAGTGGACTCGCTTACCTTTATTTTGAGTACCTATTCCTCTGTTTTCATCCTTCCCCCCATTTCTCCCTTACCTTTTTCCCTCATTTCTTCTCTTCTCTTCTTTACCTGCCTATTACATGGGAAACCATAGTTGGCTAGGTATCTTCCTCTCTTTTTTTTTCTCTTCTCCAACACACCCAACCATAAAGCCCATGGTTTTTTATATTTGTAACATTTTATTGTGTTTTATTTGTTTCAAATTCTTTGTAATTGTGTTTTGTCATGTTATGTGTGTTTTTAATAAATAAAAATAAGAAAAACCTCAAGAAAGGCTAAGGAAAGCCTTTGCGAGAACTGCGAGACCGATCCGGACCCCAGGAAGACACCCGGTGCCCGAGGACTTGGACTCAGTGTTCAGGAGAGAAGACCGGTGCGCGGGCTTCCGCAGCTTGCCGATACCATCCGGAATCGTGAGAGGACCTCAAGAAAGGCTAGGGAGAGCCTTCGCGAGAACTCCGAGACCGATCCGGACCCCAGGAAGACACCCGGTGCCCGAAGACTAGGACTTAGAGAAGTCCGGTGCGGTGGCTCCCGCAGCTTGCCGATACCATCCGGAATCGTAAGAGGACCTCGAGAAAGGCTAGGGGAGCCTTCGCGAGAACTCCGAGACCGATCCGGACCCCAGGAAGACACCCTGTGCCCGAAGACTAGGACTTAGAGAAGTCCGGTGCGCGGGCTTCCGCAGCTTGCCGATACCATCCGGAATCGTAAGAGGACCTGAAGAAAGGCTAGGGAGAGCCTTTGCGAGAACTTCAAGACCAATCCGGACCCCAGGAAGACACCCGGTGCCCAAAGACTAGGACTTAGAGAAGTCCGGTGCGCGGGCACCCGCAGCTTGCCGATACCATCCGGAATCGTAAGAGGACCTCGAGAAAGGCTAGGGGAGCCTTCGCGAGAACTCCGAGACCGATCCGGACCCCAGGAAGAAACCCGGTGCCCGAAGACTAGGACTTAGAGAAGTCCGGTGCGCGGGCTTCCGCAGCTTGCCGATACCATCTGGAATCGTAAGAGGACCTCAAGAAAGGCTAGGGGAGCCTTCGCGAGAACTCCGAGACCGATCCGGACCCCAGGAAGACACCCGGTGCCCGAAGACTAGGACTTAGAGAAGTCCGGTGCGCGGGCTTCCGCAGCTTGCCGATACCATCCGGAATCGTAAGAGGACCTCAAGAAAGGCTAGGGAGAGGAGAACACCCGGTGCCCGAGAATAGTGACCCGGTGAGCGACTCCAGTTGGTAGATCTAAGACACACAAGAGGACACATTGTGGCAATCGGGAACGTTATTCCCGTCACAGAGACCTCCTTCACTGCAGACACCGCAGCGATCCTACTCCTTTCACTCCACACCCAACCCTGTTTGGCAGTGCGATAGCACGGCCCCTCTTACCTAAAAGAGGGAAACATTTCTATAAAGTACTAAAGGCCCTGTTTCAACCCGCGACTCGAACGAGGGTGGTTGGCGGACACCCCACGAAGACTCCTGTCCCCTGCTGCGGCCCACCCCAGTCGCCGACTGAGTCTAGCCGGCCCAGAGCGACACTGGGAATTCTAGTAGAAGAAGGTGTGGGCAAAAATCCACTCAGAGTAAAGAGAGAAAAATTGCATTGATTTTTCAACTTTTCCAACAGTATAAGATGATTCACATTATCAAAAGCTCAGCTGAAATCAAACTACAAAAGGAGTACCAGCAGTCAACTTCTTGTCCAGTGCAGCCCAAGTGTCATCGGTTATCTTAATCAAAGCAGTGCTTGTACTATGATGAGGTCTGGATCCGAATTGAAACTTGACAAAGAAATTTAAATGAGACAGATATTCAACCACCTGCGTATGAACTATCTTCTCATGTGCTTTTGACAACAGAGAATATTGATTGGGCGGAAATCATTGGGAGCTGATGCATTTTTAGTTTTGGGGATAGGTTTAATCGATGAACACTTCCATAAGTCAGGAAAAATACTCGACTGCAGAGAAAAGTTAAAGATGTGGGTGATTGTGGGAAGCAGAATGGGAAGTAGCTTTTTGTAGAAAAGAATTAGAATACCAACCACCCCTTTAGTGTTTTTATTTGCGTTGGGGATAATATGAGATACTTCTGCCGGGTGAACATTATGAGAAAAAGAATGGTTCATCTGGGAGGACATGAAGAAACTGGTTGATTAATTTGTATTGTGCTATCTCCTCATTATTAATGGGAGTAGTTTGCTCAATATTGATAGTTGATACACTATATTAATATAAAATCTTACCAAATTGAACTGGTACAAAGGCTGATTGGTGTTCAATAGTTTTTTTCTCAAAATATGAGGTAATTTCAATCATATGTCTTCCATTGTAATCCTCATGAATCTTGACTCCATTTTGGTGAAAGATATGACGTATTCTTATTTTTGTTTTCAATTTCATCTGGGTCTGTACTCTATACAGTTTAGTACTTGATGTTCCCTCTTCCTGTGGAAGTGCCAAAATAAAGGTTCCAATTTTTCATTTTTGAGAGTGGAATTTTCGAATTTCATTACACATTACAGCAGCCTGTGATATTTGGAGTTATCCAACATGCTGGTAGCAATTAAAGCCTATATTGTGTGAAACTATCACAGGAATAGCTATGGTCTTTAAGCTTCAAAGACTTAAATGTGCATTGCTATTGTCTAAAGGCCTTCATCCATGGTCAAACGAGTTTATGTGAACAAGTATAATATAGTAGCCAACCTAATAACATCAGGCATCACAACTACGATGAATTTTTGGTAATATTATTAAGAATTACTACTATAATGAGGTTCACGTTATAATGACAGTGGAAAAAGATATGAGAAGAACGTTGTCAATCCTCTGTCTTGTCAATGCCTTCTATAGATGGTAGCTGATACAGGTTTATTGATGTAATATTAACTGTTCATTCTGGTAAAATCAATTGTATTTTATTAAGCGAGGAAGTATATTTTCCAATGATTTCGTTATAAATTTACATAATCAAGATAAAATATTTCGCTAATTAACTATTAATCCTACATTGTTGAAAGACAATCTGGCATCATTGTTAAGGGAGAAAGGGATAGCATTAGCCACTTTGTTGAATGATAAACAAGGATAGCAACACCACTGCTACTCAAACACTGCCATTATAACGTGGATCTCACTATAGTTCCTTTGTAATAGTTTAATATTATTTTGACCGAGCTATGCTCTGTAGTACAGAAGCAAAGAGAATTTATAACAAAAGAGGAAATTATCATTGAACAAGCATTAGCAAAGTTCTCACTTTTGACTTACTGAAGACCAAAGTTGTTTTTTGTCTGTTTGTATGTTTGACAAGAACTTTAGAGAGAATTAATCAGTTTCAAATTTTGAACACGTATTCTTCAAAACGTTTCACATGTCAAGTTTGTTCGACAACAAAATTGTCTCACTTCTTCATCCTCTTCAGGATATGAAAAATATCAAATGATGTTGGATACATATGATGGATCCAAGATGGCTGACAAAAGTTTTGGCGCAATAGAAAGTATTTTTCCCAATTGGAATATGATCCACTTCAAATCTACTACTGTAATATCCCACTTGTGAAAGATCTTTGTGATCGATACAACAGTTTAGGAGCAAGTTCCTCATCCCAGGGGGTCTCCAGTATATCAATAGATAATATATTTTTATCAAACAAAATAATAACTGCTGTTAATCTCCTCAAAGACGTCTGCTATTGCAAATATCTCTTTAAATTTTCATCTAACTGTTAACCCTGTTGTCAATAATTAGGGTAAACCAGCCCACGTTGGGACACCAAAATTCAAACAGCTATAACTTGGACAAAAATTGAAAAAATCTACATTATTTAATTTTATATTTATTGTATTTGCTTACACTTTCATCCTTGAGGATAGCAACTGCATTGATCATCAATTGAGTTTTCTATTGCAAAAACAAATTTTTGGGGAGTGTCCCAACCTGGGCTTAAGAACGGCCCATGATGAGACATCCCTTGCCCAGGTTGTTATATTGAATTAAAAATAAGCAATTTATCATTTTTGTTAATTTATATTATTTTATTATAATCATTGATAGTATAAATACATTATTTGATATTTTTTCAGTAAAAACTATTACCAAAAGTCATGTGCACAAAGTGTGCTTGAAATGACTACCTCTGAAGCTACATTACAGCCTATAATCATATATCATATTTATTTATAATTTATTTCATTGATATGTAGCCCACATTGAGTAAAATAAGATTCAGAAGCAATGCTCATCGTTATAATATATCATGATTGCAGTGTCCCAATGTGCGCTGTCCCAAGGTCATGGCTTTGTTTCAGATGGAATAACTGGATAAAAATAAGAGTAGGCAAAAATAATACAGAATGCATATTAGCTGTGAGACTAACCTTGATAAATGGTGAATGTTTAAAGTAAAAATTAAAATTCCTTTTCTCAAAAAAAAAACTTTGAGGTTACAAAAACATTTTTTCAATTTTTCTCTTAATAACGACTGGTGCTACATCTGAAATTATTATGTCTGTAATTAAGGCTATAAACAGCTGATAAAACACCGCAGATGCTGCCAACCTAACACTTACCAATTTCCCACAACTTGAAGTGGGTTGGTTTACCCTATCCATTTATCAGCATTTGAATGAATGCAAATTTGTCATTAATTACTACCCACATTCATCGTTTATTCTTGAGATTGATATACTATATTCGCTACAATATTTGTTAATACAAATTAAAAGAAAATTAAAAAAATATATTAAAAAAAAATTGAAAAGTGATGGATTTTGAATTGAATCATATCATTGGACATGTCAACCAATCCGATCTGTTGATCATACCAGTCAATTTTTTGTCAGATAATATTTCTGATGAGATCAACTGATTGAATGCAATAGTTCAACAGCTGGTGCATAATTTTGTCTCATTCCCACACATACACTCACTCACTCACTTCCATTATCGACAGACAATGTAATTCTCTGCTGTTCTTTCAAGGATGGATAATTATCCTTCTAATGTCCTTCATTAATGATGAACTCATAAGTTTGTACATTTATGTATATGAAACTGACTTTCTTAATGCTACTTGATATTTTTTCAAAAATTGATATTATGTCGAGTTGCGGACCAAACTATAGCCTATATCTGGACATAGACATGAACAGATCTATTTTTGAATGAAGGTTAAACAGTGACATGGGTTGACAGTTATTGTGTCTCATTTCACCAATGTGGAAGGAGGGGTATTGTTCTCCATCGACCATCCCATACCTCCATTGGAAGAGATAGGTTTCACCTGGTGTTCTGGTCTAATGAAAAGTTGTTGATCAATATTGGTTACAAGAAAGTTATCTATTCCTTGAATACTGGCACACAATGAGATTCTAAGGGCCGGTTCCCAAGCTCGGGATTTAGCTAAGTTCTAGACTTTAACTGGCTCTGAACCCTGGAGTCAGAAAATTGGCTTTGCCAGTCACATCATTAACGTGGCTGAGGGCTCAAATAGACACTGGAGTTTAGAGATCATGTTAGACCCTGGATTTTATAATTTCGCTTTCTGAGTGAAGAGCTTATAAGTCCAGGACTTGAATAGGATTCTCGTCACTTTCTGAGTCAAGGATTTATAAAAAATCGTTAAGTCCAGAATTTAAAACAGAGTGATTTTAAACCCTCGACTGAGGTTGGGTTTAAATTTGAGTTCTAGACTTAACCGAGCAAACACAATATTCAGTTATTGCTTTGGAGTAGATGAATAGCCAAATAAATGTCATGAAAAACCTGAATTATTCGAATTAGTCCATCTCAATTCATAATTCATAGTTTGCAAGTTTATTTTGGAATAAAATTGTATCAGAATTTAAAATCATTTGATATTATGCATAAAAAACTAACCTTATTTTACGAGTGGCATAACCTAAAAATGTTCAAGAAAAATAATACAAGGACTGCCTTGGAATTTATATTCCAATCTGTATGATGTTATTGATCAATGTCATATTCAACATATTGATAATAATAATATAACAATAATAAATTATTATTCCAGTTTTTTTTCAAAACAGATACATTATCAAACTCAATAGCCTAATGGAATTTTTATTGAAAAATCACTGGTTAGGATCAATGATCAATAATAGCATAACGTGAAATAAAATTTCAATTCATTCACCTTTCAAAGGTTTGCTTTGAATAAGCCTACAAAAAATCAAAACGTATTTTTACGAAATAGTTTGGAGAGCATGCTCATTCCAATCATCCCTCTGCAATCAGCTGTTTCCGTTTCGCTATCATCCCAACAATACAACAGCAAAATATTGTGAATTTCCCTCATGTTAACTGTTTTAAAGTCCTGGACTCAAATAAGTCGAGAACCTAATAGCCCCCTGAGTTTAGAAGATAAAATCGTGATTCATAAAGTCAATTTAGACCCGAGTGCTTATTTTAGTCTTTGACTCTGTAAGTCCAGAACTTTTAGATCCCGAGCTCGGAAACCGGCCCTAAATGGAATAGTTTCAACTCACTTCACATCTCCGTATTGTTTTCTTGATGTCATCAAAGTACATTGGCAAATCTGTTATTATAGAGGGAGGAATCTCTTTCTTTTTCGCTTTTTGTTGTAATAAAATGACTTTTGGTTTTATCACGTTATTTCTTACTTCTTCCGAAAAAAAGCTCTCTCCCACAAATTCATCACACCTTTACAATAGAAAACCTTTAGTAAGTTAGGAGAACAATACTGCAGTAGCAATATACCTGTTGTTCCAAAGCAGGAATAGTAGTGTCAGCAAACAATAGAAGATTGCATACCAATATCACTGGGCTACATTACACATGGCCACCATTGACCAGAATCATAAAACATTCTATGAGGTGGAGAAAACATAACCTATTCTCCAGACTATTTCATTGAATCAGAATTCGGGGGATGGACAGTTTTGGGCTGTGCCTGTTAATCGTTCAACAAACAATTTCAAAAAATAATTGTGTATCATTGATTTAATGAATCATAATCCAGTCAAAATAAAAACAGAAAAGAGCATGTGCTTGCAAAATTGTAGCTCTGATTTCATTTTATTTTGTTTAGATACATAAGAGTAGTTGAGAACCAATTTTTCATGAATAATTTTTTTGTGTTGGATACAGAGTGGCTCAAAGACCTCGTATTTCGATCAATTTCCAGCTATATCCTCCGAATCCAGTTATCATAGAGAAAAATTTGCTAACACCTTTTTCAGACTTCGAATTGAATGAAATTATTTGGAGCTCTGTCTCTCAAATGAGTACCGTACTGAGTTATATTTTTCATGAGTAAACTTCTCAGAAGAAAATCAATTTTCCTGAATTTCTGTTTTTAATTAACAATATCTTCGAATGTGTAAATCAGAATCCCTCTGGGCGTAATTTTTGATCTACAACCTGAGACCAGGTGGAGTGATGTATCTCAGATTTTCATGTACACCTGATAACAATGCTCCTTGTATTTTGAAAACACCTAATTTCTAGCTTCATCAATCATCAAGGCATAACAAATTTTCCTGCCTGATGAGTGGATTTAGCGGAAATAGCTGGAAACTGGAAAATTTACTGAAAATACAAGGTTTCTTCATAGAAAATATACAATAATATTGCAGATATTTATTAGAAAATGCAATAAAAAGAGGAGGGTGTACTGGAATTTGTATGATTGATGGATGAAATATCCAAATCAACTATTCAATATTGCAGTGCATAGATTACATTGAAGATTACATAGATGATTTAGAGGATAGATTCTTCATGGTATTGTTAATCCAATAATACAAAAATTTTCTGAAAATATCAATTTCTGAGAAAGTTATTCAATTTACTGAAAAATACCAAAAATAAAGTTATTTTTGGTATTTTTCAGTAAATTGAATAACTCTCTAAGAATTGATATTCTCAGAAGATTTTGTTCTATTAGATCAACAATACCATGAAGAATCTATCCTCTATATTTCATGGATTTATCTCTTACCGAACTTAAAATGTTCTGTCACAAACCCAAAAATTCAAACCTTAGGCGCTCATACTCAAAAAGTTATGATCGGGAAAAAATGTTTTCCTGAGAAAACTTTTTTCATTTTGATAGCTTGATAGTATACAAATCGAAATACTTTGGAAAATATCACCAGTAGAAAGTTTATTTTTAGCCTTTCCACGGACTTAAACAGAAACACTTTAGGTTCCCAACAATATGTTCAACCGACTTTCTTTTCTAAATTGTCAAATAAAATATGGATCATATATAAATATATCAATGTTATCAGAAATAATGTTGAAAATGTATAATCTATTATTGGTTACCTCACCTGATCGTCTCTTGAAATCTTGTGCCTTTTTTGTCTTCATCCGACTTCATCCCGGGATGAGGCTCTCTTATTTCCAGAGTATCTCCCAGTACTGCAGGGAAGGTGGTTTTGAAGAACTCATTGTCATTCAAAATATAATTGACATCTTGAATCTTCGGGTAATGCAGCCTAAGCAAAGTATGAGCATGTTACAATGAAAGACTCATTCCAACAGAACGAATATAATACATGGATCAATATGAGAGCAATTATGAGGGTTACTTGTAGGTATGTCAATCCCGGGATCCCGGGATCCCGAATCCCGGGATCCCGGTTCATTTTTGATACCTAATAATCCCGGGATTTTTCAGCGTCAATCCCGGGATTTTCGGGATTGTAAACCTGAAATTGTGAATCATATTTTTCCAAAAACAATTCAATATGGAATTTATTTACGGTGATGGATATGAGTTTTTATAACTAATTTATTGTCCTAAGTGTTTACATAATTTATTCTACAGGCACAGTCTACAGTTGCATTATACATAATACTGATTGTATACTGTACTCTTTACTGGCTTAATAGAATTTGCATTATCAGTTCGCATAATTGGCAGAATGGTTGTTGATCGGTTGTTATGTCTCTAAACTTGTTTCTGTTTACACAGCACCACAATTACCAGTCTAGACGGCGCAATATTTGCAATAGTTATTCCCTTGAAATGCATTCCGAACTTTGAAAAGACATCAGAAATAAAAAAACACTTACGATTCACTCTTTGTCTAATTATTCCTCTCCTCTTCACTCTCTCTCTATCATAAGTAGAATTATCTAGTTGAAGTAAATATTATAGTTGGCTCTACGAAATTTCATTTAGTAGTGTAGTGGTTCAGCTTTCGCGTTGTTTGGTCGGTATGGCGTTACGGTCTTACAAAAATTATTTTATTTTATTATCAATATTATTAATTCAAGTGATATTAATTCACTCTACAGTATTTACGTAATTGAAGTGTGAGTTCTGTCCCGTCCTGATGTAGGATAGAAATGCTTCAGAAGATGGCGCTACGCAGACTAGTGTGGAAAATGGTGAAATTATTCCTCATGTGCTTCCTTATGGTCTGGACAAGAGTCATCTTGACCTCCTACTTGAAGAGAATGTGAATCTCATGGACCAAATAATATCTATAGGCAGTGAGATAGAGAAGGCAAGGAAAATTCAATCTCAAATGGAAGATCTTACTGTTGCTTTCAACACATCAAGAAGTGAACATTTGAGCTCTTGTGATTCGCCTACAAATGTAGATATTAATGTTAGACTATGGGCTGATAGTCATGGGAAGGGAATAACCACCCACATTGCACCAGGTGCTCCAATGAAGATTGTTATCAAGAATATGCTCTGCAAACGTGACATTGAGAGTACTAAATCAAGTGACTATGTAGTTTTGATAGGAGGCACAAATAGTTTCAGTGCTGATGGAAATACAGAGGATCTCTTGAAAAACTTTACAGAACGTCTTGTGAAAGTGATAGAGGCATACAAGCATACTAACTTTATTCTCACTACTGTTCCATATAGATACGATCTTCGAGAGAATTCGATAGAAAACATCAGCATCAATCGTATCAATAGAGTCATCGGAAATATACCTAAGTTCTATCAAGGGGGATCTGTGAAGATTGTTAGTGTTTGGGCATATGAAAGATCACTACATACAGGTCATGGCTTGCACCTTAACAAAAGAGGAAAACGTAGATTAGCATGGGATATTTATGAAAAGGTAGTTGAGAAGTCATTTGGAAAAGTATTCAGGAAGCATGAAAGAGGACTGAGACCCGAAATACTAGTGGAAAATGGATGCAACCCATCAAAGGAGATATCAGTTAGGACAATGGAGAGATCTTTTTTAGGAAGCCCTCATCGTATAGAAGCTCATGCCTTGAGTATATCAGCGTAGAAGATGAACAACATCCATCATTTGATCGCCATCACAACTCTGGGCTGGTGGACTCTAACCCAAATGCAGCAGGAGTGAAGCCCCCAGCCGCTGGTGTGAAGGTTGTACCTGCTAGGGATTGTACACCATCATTTATACCTAGTATTATTAGTCGTAGGGACACTGTAAATAAATTAAAAATAATACATCAAAACATAGATGGTATATTCAACAAGATAAATCAGTTGGATTTTTCGATTGATGATGAAAAGCCTGATATTCTTATAATTACAGAGCATGGATTGAAAGATTATGAAATTAGCTGTATAGAGTTCAGTAGAATGTCTTTCTTTTGTAGTTATTGTAGATCAGGTATGAGAAAGGGAGGTGTTGCTATTTTTGTGAATGACAATTTGCTCAATTGCCTTGGGGACAAACTATCAGTTTTAGATTTAAGTGATAACTGTTTAATGGGAACCATTGAAATGTGTGGTATGAAGTTGTGTCTTGGAAGGGAAGTATTTTTTGTATGTGGTGTGTATCGCCCTCCTAATGGAGATATTGACTTTTTTTTGATAAATTCTCATGCTGTATTGAAACAATTACGGAGAGATTAGGCAACAAAATTATATTAGCTGGTGATTACAATATAAATGTTATGTCAACTTCTCCTGAGCATAGAAATTTATCTCTTATGCTGGATCAATATGACTTGCGTTATACCATAACTGAGCCAACAAGAATAAGGCCCAACTCGTGTACTGCGATAGATAATATAATAACAAATATTGAAGATGAACTTTGTGAGTCATCCGTATTACACACATTACTGTCAGACCACTCTGCAATAGTTTTCTTGATTAATTCATCTCCAAATTACAATAATTGTCATAATAAAGAGTCTTCTGGTATCAACTATAATTGCTCTGAATCAAATTTAGTTAATTTAAAAGCTGCTCTTATTAGAGAAGAATGGTCCTCTGTGTATGAAAAGAGGGATGTTAATGAACAGTTCAAGTCATTTCATAATACCCTCCTTTATCATCTTGGTGTTCAGTGTCCGGTGATAAAAAAGAAGAAAAAACTAGGAAATGATAATAATGATAGAAATATCAGAAACAAATTGGCTTACTCCTGAGGTTGAACAGATAAAAGCACTTCTAGACATAACTAAGAATAGAATTGATCAGGGAGCTGCTATTGATGATAATCTTCTGAAAAGAGTTAAGCAGATATATCACAGTAAGATCATAGTGGCCATGAGACAGTACTATGGTAATATAATCAAAGATTCTTCAAACAAATCTAAAACAAGCTGGAATATAATTAATAATTTTAGAGGCAAAAATAAGGTGGCTGAGCATGATATTATTCTTGAAGAAAATGGCATAAAAATTAAAGAATCTAAAGCTGTAGCTGAGACTTCAAATAGGTATTTTATTTCCATGGCTCCTGAGATGCAAACCAGTCAATCTTCTGTTGAATTTGCACAGCACAACAATATACCACATAATTTTGTTCTCTTTCCTACAAATGAAAAAGGAATTTTAAAAGTTATTGAGAGTTTGAAAATGAAGAATAGTGTAGGTTATGATAATATTCCAATGAAGGTGATAAAAAGCTGATGAAAAGGTTATGAATTAGTTGAGCCACTTGTTTTCATTTTGAACTGTATTTTCCAGTCTGGAGTTTTCCCGGACGCCCCAAGATAGCCAAAATCATAGCCATTTTCAAAAAAGGACATAGAGCTAGCAAAACAAATTACAGGCCCATATCTGTATTACCTGTTCTCTCAAAAATTTTTGAAAAAAATTATTCATAATAGAATTTCAAACTATCTGGAAAAATTTAAACTTTTGAGTGAATGTCAGAATGGTTTTGTAAAGGGCAAATCAACAACTACAGCTGCAATCGAATTCATTGGAAATGTTATAGAAGAGATTGATGAAGGCAACTATGCAATGGGGGTACTACTTGATTTGTCTAAGGCTTTTGATAGCATAAATGTCAATATTCTCTTGAAAAAGCTTTTTTTGCTGGGTGTGAGGGTTGTTGCTGGCAAATTGATTGAATCATATATGTCCAATAGGATGCAATACGTTAGTGTATGCAATGGAGGATATAGAGCGAGCTCTGATAGATTGAATATAAGCACTGGAGTCCCTCAAGGATCCATACTTGGACCTCTTCTGTTTGTTCTCTATATTAATGATTCGCAGCTCTCAAAATATTCCCAGAATCTCGGATATCACACTTTATGCTGATGATACTTCCTTGTTATTTCATAGCAAAAATATTGTTGACCTTGAGATCACATCAAACTTATTCACAAATCAAGTTGTGCAGTTTTTTAATGAATGCGCCCTCTCTGTGAATCCAAGTAAAAGCCTGGCAATTCAATTTGATTTAAAGAAGATACATCCTTTTGAACCAGCTATTTTTATAAATGACAGCAATGTAGAAAATGCTAATGTAGTTAATTTGTTAGATTTAACTGTCGATGACAAATTGTCATGGAATGAGCATGTGGATAGGGTGGTGGGTAAAATTAGTAAGGGACTCTTTGTCTTAAAGAGTAAATATTGTAAAGTATGTACCATTAAACGTAGCAAAATCTGTATACTTTTCTCTGATTTACACTCATCTTGTCTATTGTATTGAGCTTTGGGGAAGTACATCTTTCGGAAACACTCAAAAAATTTTCATTTTACAGAAGCATGCAGTACGGTATTTGGCTAAGCTTGATTACAATCACCCCTGTAGAGATGCCTTCATAGATTTAAAAATTCTAACTTTACCATGTATTTACATCTACAGAGTTGTTCTTTATATTGCTAATAACTCAGACTCATTCAAAACTAATTCTGATATGCATGGCTATAATACACGAGGTAGTGGCAATCCATGTATTGTTCAGCATAGATTGAAGTTTTCCGACAAAGACCCTCGAACCTATGGTCTGAGACTATTATATAAGCTACCTAGATCTCTGTCCATGTCATCTGCAACTTTTAAAAAAGATCTGTATACTTTTCTTGTGGAGAGAGCATATTATAGTGTGGAAGAGTTCCTCACTGATAGATAAATATTGTTTATTTCATAATGTCTGTAGTATTTAATACACGTGGTTGGATTGCTGGCTGTGACATGCTTATTCATATGACATTCTTTAGGCGGTTTTGAATTATTCTGACGATATATGTTAAGTTTTTGTGATATCTTTTTATAGATTTTGTGTATTGTTTTACAATTTATTGTAAATATTGTCTTTTGACTTTTTTAAATTATTGTAAATATTGTCTTTTGACTTTTTTAAATTATTGTAAATATTGACTTGGCCTGTACTTTCTTGTATTGTTTATGGCTTGATAAATATCTTATCTTATCTCATCTTATCTTATCTTTTGTTTCACATGAAAAAGACTCTGATGAGTTATCTTGCTTTCCTCAGTTCTCACTATCATCTAGGATACAGCAAATTTAAGGTAGGACATGAAATAAAACAGTTACTCCTAATCTTGAAAACATTATTTTATGGAAATAGAATGTTCAATTTAAATATTATTCTCAAGTTTTTTTTTTCATTTTTATAATAGCCTCTCCCTCTTTAATGGACTCTTTTTCATCTCCACACACTGTTACTGAACATGTAATTGAGGAGGTACAATTGGTTGAAAATGCATTAAACTGATTTTCGCCAATCCCGGGATCAGTCCCGGGATCCCAGGATTGATATTGGATAGTCCCGAAATACCGGGATTGGAAATCAGTCCCGGGATTGACATCCCTAGTACTTGAGACGTAAATACGAGGGTCATTCAGTAAGTGAAAATGCATCTACTTCCTTCTCGAAAATAGTCTAGTTGAAAGGAGAATTACTTGATAACAACTTGTGAACTTCTATTTCAATAAATGATAATGAGAAAATTAGATAGCATTAAATTGTGTGTTCATATAGAATATCTCCTTGTATCCATTGTCGTAATATTGACAGAAGATTGTTCAATAAATTGCAGAAATACAACATTTTATATTTGTGCTTGTGTGAATGAAATGGATGAGTACCTATTAATAGATAACATTCCAAGTAGCTTCTCCATTTATTCAAGTGGAAACTCATCAATTACCTATTTTTCTAACATAAGACCACAAAGCAGCTTAGCCTATTATTGAGCAGAGAACAGTTTAAAAAACAGCTGATACCAGCATTCCATGCACGAAAGACATGTTTTGCACATTGTTGTTATTTGGAAATGACTCCAAATAATAACATAGAAATCAGTATCATTTCCAATATTAATATGACTGTGATAATAACTTAAGTGTTGGGAGAATCATTGTGTGCAACTGATTGCTGAACTCAGGTAGGCCTATGCTTTGTTCGGTCATATATTGACAGTTTTGCACAGATAACCAATCTCTCATTTTCCTGTTCACATTTTATTACAATTCCCATAATTTTGTTTCCATAAAATTCTTTTTTATCAAAAACTCACTCGATTGAATGTAGACCAACATTTTCAGATGATGATTCAAATTCAAGTGCACCGTCTGGAAAATTATTGGGAAACATTAAGATCATATTATAATATATAAGATGAATGATAATCATCTTGTCACAATCACTCAAGTTCTTGGTAGAATTATGATATGAATAGGTAAGAATATGATCTAGGATTTGTGAGTGAGTTGCCTACTACAAGAAGGGAGAACATATACACACTTGAATATTGCAATGATTTTTCTCCTCAGAACTTGATACTTTCACTCACTCATGGTTAAATTCAATCACACTCATTCATCTACTTGGTTTGATATTTTTCGCCTCACTGCACAGAAAGCAGCTGTTTTCCAGTCCCTACGTAGATCTGAAAGACATTGTTTGCAGACGACTCTCGTCTGACGTCAGAACAGGTTTCTTTCTGGCCTAGGACGGAAAGAGTACCCTTTCCAGCCGCTAACATGAAACTAAGAAAGGTGATAAAAAAACAGCTGATCAAAAAACTTTCCATTATTTTTGTTCATTATTCAATAATTAAAACATTTACAATAATATCATCTTATTGTCATTTGAAAGAATAAAAAAGTATAAACTCAACCTCCCACATAATTAAACATAATCTTTCAGGTTATTTAGACAAATCAGAATAGGAAATAAAAATACTTGGACAATTTCCTGATATTGAGATTACCTCAGATTTGCTAGAGCTATCACCTTCCACTTCTGCTTTCGGAAGTGCTTAGTAAATAACTATTCTCATATAATTATAATATATTGTTTATTTTCGTGTTTGGCGGAAAATAGCGTTCACACCACGGGCAAAAATGTTTTTCCGGCTCTCAATCTTTTCTAGTCCTCGGCCTATGGCCTCGGACTTGAAAACCGATTTCGAGCCGGAAAAATCTCATTTTCTGCTCTAGGTGCGGAATATACTATACTGTACATTCGCTTTCTGAGCTTATAGTGGCTAGGGTAAAGTAAATTCTTACTTTTTCTATAGAGACGACTTGTACATTGAAGTGTACAATGGGCCCGTTCTGTGTACATAGAATGTGGTAAATTGTCCGATTCACAATTTACCAAGTAAAAAATTCCGCGTCCCATTCCGCATACCAGAAACCAGTTCCAGTTCCAAGTTCCTACCCCACAGTCGAAGCATGGTAAATTGTTACAGTTCCAACTATCCGAGCTCTCATTGGTCGATTGAATTTTATAGTCTGCTTGCTTCTCTGCGCATGCGCTGATAGCTTGTTTACCATAGCATAGACATAGAATACATAACCAACAAAATTATGTTTGATAACCATTCGTTAAATTAATTTTTCTCTTCATAGTCACACTTTTCTAAACGGTAAGTTTGTAAAACAGCCTTTCTTTATTCATGCAGCTAGTAAACATTTTTGTTTAAATCAACTTTATAATTGCGCGCCAAAAGCTTGAACCAACGATTTTGAAATGGTGTTCCATGGGAAACTTTTGCACTATTCACGTGATGGAACAATTTACGATTGGAACTGGAACAATTCACTGTACATGGAACGAACACTCTGTCAACTGTTGTATAACTACAACTATAAAGGAAGCAGTGGACACAGTTCAGAAAAGTTCTTGAAGAGTTGTATCTTGACAGAGATTTCAGGCCTGTATAGAGTCAAATTCTTATGTACACTTTACTGTACACTGGGTCTGAGGAGGTCAACAGCAGCGAGAAAATTTCCAAATTTTCGCAGTTCCAATTTTTTTTTGAGATACTCATTCAATTCCAACTTTTTTTCTAGCATGGAATCAAAATGGTTGAGTTCAAAGCCACTGATCAATTCCATTGGGTTTTTTTTTTACGTTCAGTAAAAAACCTGATCACAGATTAGTGATCACAGATGAACCACAGATTGGAAAGTCGGCTAGTATCTTGACGCCATAATCCGCCATCTTGAAAGAAAGTGTAGCATTGTAATACAGCAGTAGTTTTAATTTCTAACAAGATGATGCAGTCATGTGTCGTGGTCTTGGTGCACTCAAATCTTAGTTGGATTGATACCTTCCATTTTGTGTGTATTCTGTGGCTGAACGGTTGCTCATGAGTCATGACTGACAGATGTTTCCCTTGTTGATCATATTTTGTTAACAAAACTAGAACTTAACCTATTTCATTGTAATCAATTAAAATGGAAAACCATCAGGTGATTGGAGTACTTTAGTAACATATGATATGGAAATTTCAATTATAATTTATTAAGAGATTGGGAGAAGAAGAATATACATGCTAAAAGACGAACTTTGAACCCTTAAAAACAACCCTTAGAGTTAAAATATTGCCAAAAGATTTCTTAGTGCGCCTCTAAAGGGCCAACTGAACATACCTACCAAATTTGAACGTTGTTGGTCCAGTAGATTTTTAGTTATGCGAGTGAGTGAGTGAGTGAGTGAGTGAGTGAGTGAGTGAGTCAGTCAGTCAGTCAGTCAGTGAGTGCCATTTCGCTTTTATATATATAGATTGTTTATTTTCGTGTTTGGCGGAAAATAGCATTCACACCACGGGCAAAAATGTTTTTCCGGCTCTCAATCTTTTCTAGTCCTCGGCCTATGGCCTCGGACTTGAAAACCGATTTCGAGCCGGAAAAATCTCATTTTCTGCTCTAGGTGCGAAATATACTATACTGTACATTCGCTTTCTGAGCTGAAAGTGGCTAGGGTAAAGTAAATTCTTACTTTTTCTATAGAGACGACTTGTACATTGAAGTGTACAATGGGCCCGTTCTGTGTACATAGAATGTGGTAAATTGTCTGATTCACAATTTACCAAGTAAAAAATTCCGCGTCCCATTCCGCATACCAGAAACCAGTTCCAGTTCCAAGTTCCTACCCCACAGTCGAAGCATGGTAAATTGTTACAGTTCCAACCATCCGAGCTCTCATTGGTCGATTGAATTTCATAGTCTGCTTGCTTCTCTGCGCATGCGCTGATAGCTTGTTTACCATAGCATAGAAAAAGAATACATAACCAACAAAATTATGTTTGATAACCATTCGTTAAATTAATTTTTCTCTTCATAGTCACACTTTTCTAAACGGTAAGTTTGTAAAACAGCCTCTCTTCATTCATGCAGCTAGTAAACATTTTTGTTTAAATCAACTTTATAATTGCGCGCCAAAAGCTTGAACCAACGATTTTGAAATGGTGTTCCATGGGAAACTTTTGCACTATTCACGTGATGGAACAATTTACGATTGGAACTGGAACAATTCACTGTACATGGAATGAACACTCTGTCAGCTGTTGTATAACTACAACTATACAGGAAGCAGTGAACACAGTTCAGAAAAGTTCTTGAAGAGTTGTATCTTGACAGAGATTTCAGGCCTGTATAAAGTCGAATTCTTATGTACATATTACTGTACACTGGGTCTGAGGAGGTCAACAGCAGCGAGAAAATTTCCAAATTTTCGCAGTTACAATTTTTTTTGTGATACTCATTCAATTCCAACTTTTTTTCTAGCATGGAATCAAAATGGTTGAGTTCAAAGCCACTGATCAATTCCATCGGGTATTTTTTTTACATTCAGTAAAAAACCTGATCACAGATTAGTGATCACAGATGAACCACAGATTGGAAAGTCGGCTAGTATCTTGACGCCATAATCCGCCATCTTGAAAGAAAGTGTAGCATTGTAATACAGCAGTAGTTTTAATTTCTAACAAGATGATGCAGTCATGTGTCGTGGTCTTGGTGCACTCAAATCTTAGTTAGATTGATACCTTCCATTTTGTGTGTATTCTGTGGCTGAACGGTTGCTCATGAGTCATGACTGACAGATGTTTCCCTTGTTGATCATATTTTGTTAACAAAACTAGAACTTAACCTATTTCATTGTAATCAATTAAAATGGAAAACCATCAGGTGATTGGAGTACTTTTAAATGTTTTGTAAAATATTTTAAATGTTATTGAATTTATGTAATCATGCATTTCTCTGCTCCCATTACATTATAATGGAGTTCATCATTTGTAAACAACCTCATATTCAGCCATGTATGTTTATGCTCAGCTACTCTATTTACGTTCTTTTCCATCGGTGGAAAAGTACAATTAACTGATCAGTGAACGAACCGGATATGACGAATTTTTTTTCTTATCAGTTAGACCAAAGACCTTGAAGAGGTATAAACGCACAATACCTATGCCTTCCCAATGCTAGCTCTTACTTGAAATAAAAGGTTCCATTGAGGTATTTTAGCGCGAGATATTATATAATATATATTTTTTGTAATATTATAGATCACAAAAATCTTCAAGATCTTTAATTTCAATTCCAAATAATCTAGCGCTGCATGTGAGTCTATGCATCGTTCAACGACAAAACAGTACTTCTTTCAGAGCCTTTCACATTCACTCACTGATCTCATCGTTCACTCACCGATCAGTGGCTTTGAACTCAACCAATGTTGAACAACTGACTTAACAATAAGTGAACATAATAATCCTATTACAGCATACTGTAAAGGAATGAAATCATATGTTTTCTTTACAGTCATGTATCATTCTTAGAAGTTCTGAAATAGGATCAGTAACTCTTTCAAACAGTACTTAAAAAGTCTATAAATACAGGTCATGATATGATCCCATGATGCATTGCTGGATCGCAATTTTGTGGGGTTCCAGTTCACCAATTTTCTAATCTATTTTCAGCTATTATCATTGTAGATTGAACATAACATGATGTGTTATTAGTAATTTGAATTGTGGAAAAAATTCTTCGGACAGAATTATAGTATTTAGGAAAATACTAGGAACTGAATTTATTGTTGATTTTTAGATTTATTTGATCGGGAACTTTAAACTCTTTCGAGGTGAGCCTTGCATATTTCTGTCTTGTCCCAATGCCTCATGAATCATAACCCATGGGTAACAAGAAAAAGAACAATAATGAATAAATAAATTATTGAATCATTTATTATTGGAAAAATGAAAACCTGAATTTTCATGCAAATTATCTGAACCTGAATGTTGTTTTGAAATGCATAATGAATGTTTTGTTACATGTGGCTTGAATTAAATTGGATTTTGAAATGTACCGTCATGGAAACCCCACAAAATGGCTGCTCCATAAGGAACACGGGTGTCTTGACCTGGTTTCCTTAGACCTTTTGCACAAAGTAGAAGGAATCTTCTACTTTCTTCTTTGTTCTCTGTGCCTTGTGTGCTTCTCATTGCTTCAGCGCTCCAGCTGGGAGTGTTTTCAACTACAATCACAAGATTCCTTATTCGAAATAATTAAAAACCGTGACATTTTCATGAAATTCATGTAGTAATTACAGCAGCAGCATGTAATGTTTCCTGTTTTCCAAATATTCTTCTTTCCATTATTAAGACAAAAGATAGCAGATATGACTTGCACAGAAACTTTTCTACCAATTCATATTATAATATTCCCACAGTCATACTCATGCATAAATCTGAACTGAATTTCCCTTTCTCAACGCTAAAACTGAGGCAACAGTCTGAAGGAATGCATGAAACAGTGAATTCATAAACCAGATTGGAAATAATTTGATGATCCATAAGGTCATGATCAGCACTTATATTTTATAATTAGTTGGTAAGTTATTAAAAAATAACAAGAAATTGGAAGCAGAACTTCTTCTTCTCTTTTCAAATGTCACACTTCCAAAAACAGATGAATTTTTTAAGATACTATAGAAGATACAAAATCTTCCGACACATGGGACATTTCGTAAGCATTCAACTTGTATGGACTCATATTGTCTCTAATAGCCATAGTTCTTGAGAGATGCCCAACATGAAAAAAGTTACCCATGAACCACTGAAACTTCCTCAACAAAGGAGTACGAGGTTGTAACTTTTGACATGTTCACTCTCTAACCAACCAAACAAGAGCTACATTGTCAAAAATATTATTCGAAACATATCACTCTATAACCTATCGTTGACTGGACTATAATAATATTTTGGATATTGTGAAACATACGAATTCAATAATACTCACCATATTTCAATCTTGAGTAATCCTCGGCATTGAGAAATTTCACTTCAGCTATTTCTAATATTCCCACATTTCTCAAATCACTAAAAATAGCAACTCCATCAGAATATAGAATAGTTCTTATCTTCTCAACTTCGGCTGCTTTGACTACGAAATTATTCATAACTCGTAAAATCTCAATCTGTGGAAATGTAGTCATAAGCATGAAACAGTATAGTGATTAGTATAATAATTTATCTTCAATAACTGATAGTAAATGGAACAAGAACAAAATACATGAAAATACCGGGGAGTCAAACATGAAGAAATTCACAGAGACTGAGGTTATTCGATAAAAGGTTGTTCGAAGGGGTGAGAAATTTCAGTTACTTCGGTGTTGAATTGAATAGTCAAAATTAATTTGATGAGTACCAGTATAGAGCAGATATTCTCAGAACATAGAGTATATAACAGCAATATGAAGCTTCTAAAGAACAAGCGCATCAGTAAAAGTACCAAACTTCAAATTCATGAATCCCTTATAAGACCTGTAGTTACCTTTGGCGCTGAATCGTGGACTTCGACTAAGGGAGACAATAGCAACTGTAACAAACTTTATATGTTTTGGAAATCCATTTTTCGAAGTTATTACTCCATTATTGTACTAGACTCTATTGAACTGAAAGAAGGAGCTTGTTTGACTCTGTTAACATTTCACAGATTTACCTTTGCTGTTTGAAACGTTTTTTTTCTAAGATTTTCTTCCTCCCTTCAACATTATACCTTTTGTATGAGTTGCTCGTAATTTCTCTCTCTCACTCCTTGTGATCATTTACTTGCTATTTCCTGATCAAACGACTAGCTAAGTTGTGTAGTGTAGCCAGTCCTAGTAGAGGCTTGCTTGTGGAAGGATCTACTCCCAAGTTGAGCAGTTTCAACTTTTCTGATTTTGTTTTCTATTTTATTTTTCCAAGTAGTCTACCAAGTACTCCTCAATGTAATTGTTTCTAAAAAAGAACATTTTCTCCAGTAGCATATTTTCATTCTAGTTACCACTTTCCATTTCCAAATTTTATTCCAAGTAATGTCCTTAAGGCTCAGTGCACACAATATTGCTTTCTCCAAATCCGCTGCAAAAGGTAACAATGGTTCTACTCGTATATTTGAATTTGGGGTGGGTAACAATGTTGTCAGTGAGGTGTCTGTCGACCATCCTGGGCTGGTGATTGGAACAACCATTTAGGATAGCTGGCTTTCTCCATATGGGATAGTATCAGCTCAAGGTGGTGGTCCCCAGGTACAGCATGATCTTCTTATCTCAGGATGGAGACTCTCTCCCTTCAAGGATGTGAAAGGCCACGCTCTCGCACTGTCTGAGTTGATGAGAGTAGCCAAGATTATAGTAGCAGTAGGCGCCACATTTCTGTAGCATACAACAATAGGTTGAATTCTGCTAGAAATGGTAGAAAAGTGTCATCTAGACCCAAATATAGCATTTGGGGCCAATTCCGGTTTGTCTCCGAATCGATTGGTGTCCAGTATATCATCAATCGGACATTGGGTTTTAGAATAGCCTACATGGATCTAAGTTCCTGATCCAAGTCAAGAATCGTTCTGGTGTGATCAGTTGCATGTGACTGGTATTGTATGGCCCTGCTCGTACCTTTCTGGTACTATTCCGGGGCGACCAGTGTCTGGTTTGTACTCCACCAGACCTCTATATGGGTCAGGTCACATGGTACTCAAGTCCTGTTGTCTGGAATCGTTCCAGTACCATTGATCTCATGTCAATAGGGTTGCATGACACTCCTTGTACCTTTCTGGTACTCCTCTGGGCCAACCAGTGTCTGGTTCGGAACCTAACCTCCACAAGGATGAGCTAAGTGGTTCCTCATACTCAGAGATTTCTCTAGTGATGAGGGTGTTGTGCTGTTGAGGTCATGCAGCCCTCCTTGTACCTTTCCTGCACTTATCCAGAAAGATCGTTAACTATAACAAATGGTGTACATGCATGCCACATGCTCAATTTTGCTTTTCAAGGATAATATCAAAGGGGAAAGGAGCCTCCTTCATACGCCAATATTAGAGTAAAAATCTGGTGTGGCGCACTCACACAACTTTCCTTGCCGTTATGAAAATTGATCACCTGATGCTAGTGTTCCCGCGCATCGCAAGTCTACTATTCAAAGATGTGAGCCAGCTGGTGACAGGACAATAACGCTGGACACACACGAGATCTGCTATCTCTTCATAATGAATGATCAAATAGAATTAACAGTTTGCAATTGAATAATCACATTTTCTCAAATTTCAAGCATATTTTCAATTTTAGGTGAAAATATTACTGAACACCAATTGAAGAGATTTTCATGCTCAATCTTTTCCACTTGAAATTTTTCGTTTGAATTATATCTGAGACCTGATAATTGGGAATCTAAAATCAAATTTTGCATAGATGGGGCGGAGCTCCTGGAATTTTTACAGATATGGGACTTGTGGCAGTTTATATAGCTTATCAATGACTATTCTAGGTATGAATTTGATCAAAATCGTTGGAGCCATTTTCGAGAAAATCGCGAAAAACCCTGTTTTTGACAACATTTTTGCCATTTTAGCCGCCATCTTGAATTGCATTTGATCGAAATTGTTCGTGTCGGATCCTTATAGTGTAAGGACCTCAAGTTCCAAATTTCAAGTCATTACGTCAATTGGGAGATGAGATATCGTGTACACAGACGCACACACACACACACACACACACACACACACACACACACACACACACACACACACACACACACACACACACATACAGACCAATACCCAAAAACCACTTTTTTGGACTCCGGGGACCTTGAAACGTATAGAAATTTAGAAATTGGGCTACCTTAATTTTTTCCAGAAAGCAATACTCTCCTTACCTATGGTAATAGGGCAAGGAAGGTAATAATTATCTCTCGGGCTATAGACTCTATCAAATGAATAGATGCAACTGGTGCAGTCATTTGAATAGAATGCCACCTTGAAGAGTGGCACTTGAAGTGAAAAACTATTGACCCAGCACTGGAAGAAGTAAGGAAGCCAAGAAAGATAATATGGGTTACTTAACAGGAACAGGAACAGGTTAATAAACAAACCAAATCCCTAAAGTGAAGATGATGACTATAGACTCAACAAACTCTCATTCTAGACTGCTATTCGAGCTACATGGCTCAGCTCTATTCCTGATGGCTGGAGTCTATTTCTTATTAATCTTTCTTTGCTGCTCTATTCTACGTTGAATTTTTTTTGTATCATTACAATTTATTATTTTCTAGTAGTTTATTTACTGTTACTGTTTGTCTATTTTTTTCAACACTCCCCCAGATGACAAAACATGAATGGTGTACACACATGTTCATCATGCATGTCCTATCGTTAGTGGCCAGCCTATCAATACACATTATACTGTGTTAAGAATGATCAGTCCTACCTGGCCAGCAGTGCTAATGCATTTCCATACTCTCGTGTTTGCAGCATAATATTGTTGATGAAATCCAGCAGCATTGCCTTGAGAAGAATAGTTGAATGTCTGGACTAGCATTTGCAGCCGTATATCACTGTCAGCCGTCCCGGCAATTGTTGTATTCTCATAACATCTGCAAACAACAAACACACAAATTGAACTTTCAATTTGAATGATTAGAAATCTATTAGATTCATTCATTCATCATTCAACAATAGCAAATTCTTACTGGTGACTAGAGCCTTGAGTCCTTATGTTGTCCGTTTCATTACTTTCCCTGCCCTATTACCATAGGTAAGGAAAGTATTGCTTTCAAAAAAAATTTAAGGTACCCTAATTTCATGTTTTCTATACGTTTCAATGTTCCCTGAGTCCAAAAACATAATTTTTGGGTGTTGGTCTGCGTGAGTGTGTGGGTGTGTGTGTCTGTGAACACGATAACTCCATTCCTAATTAACCAATTGACTTGAAATTTTAAACTTAAGGTCCTTATACCATGAGTATCCGACAATAAGAAATTCAATGAAACTTCATTCAAAATGGTGGATAATGACTAAAAAACCATGTTTTTCACGGTTTTCTCGAAAACGGCTCTAACGATTTTCTTCAAATTTATACACTAGATAGCTATTTATAAGCCCTATCAACTGACATGAGTCTCATTTCTGAGAAAATTGCAGGAGCTCCGTAATATTCTTGAGAAAAATGGTGAATAATCACTAAAACCCCATGTTTTTCACGGTTTTCTCGAAAACGACTTTAAAGATTTTCTCCAAATTTAAAACCATGGATAGCTATTCATAAGCTCTATCAACTGACATGAGTCTCATTTCTGGGAAAATTGCAGGAGCTCCGTAGTATTCTTGAGAAAAATGGCGGATAATCACTAAAAAATAATGCTTTTCACAATTTTCTCAAAAATGACTTGCTGGATTCTTTTCAAATTCCTACCCTGTATAGTTATATATCATCTCTATTAACTAGCATGAGTCTCCTCCCTGAGAAACTAACAGGGGGTCCACCCCATCCTTGAGAAATTTACTTTGTAACCTCCTTCTCATGCTTGAGGTAGGTGGGTAGAGCAGTTTATTCAAAAGAACACATGTCGATATTCTATTTGTAGAACAGCTGTTTTGACAACTTTTGAAAAATCCTCAAATTTCATAATTCAAATAAAGGAAAATGTACTCTGAAAACAATAACAAAAGTATAATCGTAGTTTTAATAAAATTATTTAGCCGCAAATCGGCATAATGTTATTACCCTAGATTATCCTCGTTTAAGAATGAGGCTTATAGATCAATGAGCAAGGAAGTTGTGTGAGTGAACCACACAAGATTTTCATTTTTGATTGATTTTCTCTGTGCCCGACTCTGAACATTCAGTGTTAATTCTATCATCTACTCTCCCCGTCGTCTGAGCGCCAGGAAATGTTAAACATCTACGGTACCCTGGGAGACAAGCTTGAGTCTAGATGACATGGCCATTCAATTATAAAAGGAGAGAGTAAACTGTTCTGCTAACTTTCCTATGATAGTATCCACCTACTACATAGTGAATCTCTCAGTATAACTTGGAAAAAGCCTGAATTGGAAAATGTGCTAGGCACAATTCTAGTCAGAATATGTTCACATAGAGGCTTTCCATAAAATTTGGAGAGACTAATTTCTGGTTTGATAGAAGGATCGAATTTAAGGCCTGCACTATTAAAAAGAAAACCAATGAATCATTCCAAAATTCTGCAAAATGTAGCCAATATATCCACTATAATGATTAAGATTTGTGAGTTATCCCAAAAATGAGACCTTTTTTACTTTCTTTGCCCTATTACCATAGGTAAGTAAAGTATTGCTTTCCGAAAAAAATTAAGGTTACTCAATTTCTAAACGTTTCAAGGTCCCCTGAGTCCAAAAAAGTGGTTTTTGGGTATTGGTCTGTATTTTTTTTTGTGTGTGTGTGTGTGTGTGTGTGTGTGTGTGTGTGTGTGTGTGTGTGTGTGTGTGTGTGTGTACACGATATCTCATCTCCCAGTTAATGGAATGTCTTGAAATATAAATTACAATATAAGGATCCGACACGAACAATTTCGATCAGATGCCATTCAAGATGGCGGCTAAAATAGAGAAAATTTTGTCAAAAACAGGGTTTTTCGCGATTTTTTTGAAAACGGCTCCAACGATTTTGATTGAATTTATACCTGGAATAGTCTTTGATAAGCTCTATCAACTGCCACAAGTCCCATATCTGTGAAAATTTCAGGAGCTCCGCCACATCTATGCAAAATTTGACTTTAGATTCCCAATTAGGGATGTCAATCCCGGGATCCCGGGATACCGAATCCTAGGATCCCGGTTCATTTTTGATACCTAACAATCCCGGGATTTTTCAGCGTCAATCCCGGGATTCTCGGGATTGAAAACCTGAAATTGTGAATCATATTTTTCCAAAAACAATTCAATATGGAATTTATTTATGGTGATGAATATGAGTTTCTATAACTAATTTATTGTTTCTGAAGTGTTTGACTAATTTATTTTACAGTCACAGTCTACAGTTGCAAATACATAATAATGATTGTATACTGTAGCCTACTCTTTACTGGCTTAATAGAATTCGCATTATTAGTTCGCATAATTGGCAGAATGGTTGTTGATTGGTTGTTATGCATCTACGTTTGTTTCTGTTTACACAGCACCACAATTACCAGTCTAGACGGCGCAATATTTGCAATAGTGCTGATTGCATTTCCTTGAGATGCATTCCGAACTTTGAAAAGACTTCAGAAATCAGAAATAAAAAAGCACTAAAAATTCACTGTCTGATTATTCCTATCCTCTTCTCTTTCTCCATCATAAGTAGAATATCTAGTTGAAGTAAATATTATAGTTGCTCTACGAAATTTCATTTAATAGTGTAGTGGTTCAGCTTTCGCGTTGTTTAGTCGGTATGGCGTTACGGTCTCACAAAAAGTATTCTATTTTATTATTAATGTTATTAATTCAAGTGATATTAATTCACTTTACAGTATTTGACGTAATTAAAGTGTGAGCTCTATCCCGTCCTGATGTAGGATAGAAATGCTTTTGTCTACATGATGTGACATCACATTTCATAAGCGGGCTGGCATAGCTCAAATTGATAGTAGCGAGCAGCAATATCGATAAGATAAGATGCCAGCCAGCTATTACTTCGATTCATGCAGCTTTAATATAATAAAAATTCATTTCAATACCTTATTAAAGCTGTCAATGTATGTCAAGTTATATTTTTAATTATTATTATATACTCTCTCTCGGAAAGGTGTTCTTCAAATTATCCCTCTACCTCCATGTTCATTATCTAGTCCTCTTACATTGAGAGTTCTCTCTTTTACAATTGAGGGTGCTTACCCCCACCTCCATAACTTTGGGGAAATATTTGCTTACGGCGTTATCTGCCAGAGTAACGGGACTCTCTCCCGGCAACTGAGAAGGAGCTCGGCCTGTGTTTTTCGTCACTCTTCTCCTAGACTTCTCGGGACTCGCAATCGTAAAAGTGTGCGGATAATCGAAGTGAATAAACGGTTTAGTGAATACGCGTGTGAAAGAAGGCTGGCGGACAGAAGACTACCTAATGCTCTACCGGATGATTGCTGTCCGGGGACGAATGCTTAAAAAAAATCGGTGAGTCCATTCCGATTTATCGAATTGAGGACCCTTAGGTCAATCCCAAATTCTCACAATAAAAAGACTCTGATGAGTTATATTGCTTTCCTCAGTTCTCACTATCATCTAGGATACAGCAAATTCAAGGTAGGACATGTAATAAAACAGTTACTCCTATAAACTTGAAAACATTTATAGATATAGAATGTTCAATTTTAATATTATTCCCAAGTATATTTTTTTATTTTAATAATAGCCTCTCCCTCTTTAATGTGCCCTTTTTCATCTCCACACACTGTTACTGGACATGTGATTTAGGAGGAACAATTGGTTAAGAATGCATTAAACTGATTTTTGCCAATCCCGGGATCAGTCCCGGGATCCCGGATTGATATTGGATAATCCCGAGATACCGGGATTGGAAATCAGTCCCGGGATTGACATCCCTATCCCCAATAATCAGGCTTCGGATACAATTTAAACAAAAAGATTGAGCATGAAAATCTCTACAAGTAATGTTTTGTAACGATTTCACCTAAAATTCAAAATAAGCTCGAAATTTGAGAAAATGTGATTATCCAATTGCAAACTGTTGGCAACTGTTGATTCTATTAAATGATTCACTATGGAGAGAGAGCAGACCTCGTATGTCTCCAGCGTTATTGTCCTGTCACCAGCTGGCTCAGATCTTTGTTTATAAGTAGACTTGAGATTCGCATGAACACTAGCGTCAGGTGATCAATTCTCTTAACGGCAAGGAAAGCTGTGTGAGTGCGTCACACCAGATTTTATCATAAACCTACTATGTTTCAAATTTCGTGGAAAATCGTTAGAGTTGTTCTCGAGATCCGTTGAACATAAATAACCAGATATGAATAAATATAAATAAATAACCAGATATAGAAATACAGAAATTGCTCGCTTAATATAATAGGATAAGGCTGGGTATTAAAGAAGGAACTTTTTGTGTAGTTGAGAAGTTGATATTGTGGTAATTATTCATATTGAATGAAAAAAAAGACTGAGAAATTCAGTCTTTTTCATTCAAAGAAGGAACTATAATAAATATGAATAATATATCTGTCATTTTATAGAGTTCAAGAATTTTTTCTTGGCTAAATTATAACAATAGGAAAATGCTCAAAAAGCATCAGTGTTTCAGTTGCTACTATGTTACTGTGCTAAAAGGTGAAGTACTTTAATCAGAATAAGATACAGTGAAGCTATTCCACTCTGCTGGGTGTATTTTTTCTCTCTTGTCTATATACTAGTGATGATTATACTTTTTTTTGAATATTATTGTGCATTTCTCATATTGAATTCAGTTACTGTATTTCCATTACTCAATCTACAACTGTATTTCATTTTTATGATTTCATTGTTCGCTTTTTTATAATTTATTCTTTACTCATATTCCCATCCTATTTTCATTGATAATTGTACTATGTTGAAAATTATTGTATTGTGTGGAGGAGGCAAAAAGGGTTTTCACCTGTTGTCTCCCTGAATGAATGAATAAATTAAGCTATCTTATATGAAAATACTATCAAATTGAGAGTGGAAAATGTTGTATAACAGTATAAATTGATTCAGTAGGCATACTACACAGACATCCTACATGACCAACCATGATACTATTAGGAACTCTCAGGTTTACTGGGATTCCCTACCTTACTGGAGCCTCACTTAGAATAATATTTCTCAACAATAAACTTTATATCCAACTAGCTGGCCATGCGAACTTCGTACCGCCGAAAATTCAATGTATCCCATGTCATACTTGACTTTATTTGGTGAATCATGAAATTTATCTGACAATCAATATTTCAATTCACATCTCAATATGGACTTCCTATGCGCTTAGTAATGCGGCATTCATTATTCCAAAAACATATTCTTCTTAATCAATTGGTTGTAATATCTATCGGTAAAGTGTTGAATTAAAAAAAGACATGTTGAATCAGTGTTTCAAAGATGAATATAGTTCATAGTGCATTGATAGTTGTTGATTGCCAATAGATGGTCCAGGAAATATGCGATATCCAATGGAGAACACAGGATTCCATATTCTTCCCAACTTTCATTTTAGCATGACTATCAGATGAGCTGAATTCAAAAAAAAATTGTAAATTATTATGTCATTCTTCAGTAATTAATGATATAATATGAACAACTCTCATTCATAAGGTTAATCATTTTTTTCCAACATTTTCCAGTTTTTCAATGATAAATTATTTGTATAGGTCTCCTAAGGAACCATTATCTACAGCTGGTACTAATCAACTACACTTTAACTCCAAACTACTGTATTAATTACGGGTGACCTGTTTATCACAGCTGGTAACTTCAGATGCTAAATCATACTAGAGTAGTTCTGTGAACAGTAGACCTCACGCAGTATTCTCATCCACAAGTACCTGATAGAAACTATAGACCTCATGGAAATACAGCAATAGACTGGCTTCTCCACACATCTGTATAATCACTTGGCAGCTGATTCATGATGAATAATTCTACAGTCTGATGTTTACTCTAATATTGGCGTATGAAGGAAGCTCCTTTTTCCGTTTATATTATCTTTGAAATGCAAAATTCTCTAAAACCTTGTATGAACATCGACGCGCAATTAAAAAAGGAACATACTTGTCAAATTTCATGAGAATCTATTACCGCGTTTCGCCGTGAATGTGCAACATAATATAAACATTCAAACATTCTAACATTTGAACATTAAGAGAAATGCGAAGCCGTCGACTTAAATCTTAGACCTCACTTCGCTCAGTCAATTATTTGTATAGGTCTCCTAAGGAACCATTACGGTATCTACAGCTGGTACCAATCAACTACACTTTAACTCCAAACTACTGTATTAATTACGGGTGACCTGTTTATCACAGCTGGTAACTTCAGATGCTAAATCATATTATCACAATATGATCTTGAATATGATCATCTTCCCGTTCTATGGTAGCAGCTTTTGCCGGCAAGTATGAAAACATAGGTCTGTAAAATGGATTGATAGATGATTATTATTAGCCCCCTATTGAAACTTCTGGTCAAAGCAGAATCAAGAACAACTTGATTGCAATTCTTCTATTGACAATTGAAATATAATCCTATGTTTTCATCTATTCATTATTTTTGATCAGCGCTCTTTCTCTTCACCCTTTTTATTAAAACTGAACCAAGACTCTTACAGTTTCCCAGGTACACTACACTATAGAAAACTGGAATTGAAAACTGCCTATTTCGGGTGTATATCTTCGGCATAATAATTCATAAGTCCTTTTAAAACAAAATTTCTAGACCATAGCTGGTTTTCTGCATAGAAATTGAACATGTTTTGTCAATTAGTTTTACGAAACTGCAGGAAAAATGCTCAAAAACCGTCAATTTTGGATGGATCTTTGACATTATCTCAAAACTTTTTGAATACAAAATTTTTGACCTCAACCGAGCCTGTACATCAAATTCAAGAATTTTTTGTCAATTAGCTCTCGAAGAAGCTTTGAAGACACTGGGAAAACAATTTTGGGCATATAATTGGACATTAATTTTTTTTTCTCAATGTGCTCTAGAAGGCCAACTAAACATACATGCCAAATTTGACCATATTTTGTTCAGTGGATCTTTATTTTTAATTCTGAGTTTCATTGATAATGAATCAGTGAGTGAGTGAGTGAATGAATCAGTGCTATTTAGCTGTTTTGTATGATAATATACGGTGAATGGATTGAAAAATTATCTGTTCATCCATTGGATCCTCTCCTTTGAATCTTTGTGTATCATTTTTGTGCATTCTATGTCTGTAATAAGAACTGTTATATCATTTTCATTCGATATTTGACAATCATACTTATTTTCTTGTGTCAAGGCTCCACTGTTGGAAAAGACAAATTGAAATGATAATTTAAAATGGAATAGTTCAATTCGAATTCTCTAGAAGCAATGATTTGAGAATATATTTCACTTTTTGATCACTTACTGCAATGATGGTGTCCCTGGAGGAAGTCTTATTTTCTGCTGTACTTTGTTGATCTCACCAATTCTCATCATCCTCTTCTCTTGCCACTCTTTGGATGTCTGATCTCCAGGCAAATGGAACCTATACTCTCTTCCTCTATTACCATCAGAATAGTACACTTGTTGTGTCTCATCCACGTGCACAGTCCTATTCAAAAAAAAAATGTTAGAGCATCTGTTGGAGAATAGTGATTTTTTTGTATTTATCATTAAATATTCATGAATATTATGTTTAAACCTTCATAATGATACTTTGTGATAGAGTATAGCATACAAACATATTCCATAAGCTGCTCATATAGATGGCAGAGATATCTCTGGTTGAGGTCTTGAATATAGATGTCTATGCTACAATCTTTCAACTACAGCAAACCTAGATGGTTTCTGATCTGAGCTCCTTTCTCCAATCTGAGCTTTAAAAAAAATAGATAATCACAATATTATCCAAATGCAACTACTTTCACAACCTTTGTGAAAGTTCCTAGGGCAAAAAAGGGATGCTCCTTATTCATCCAATTATTAAATTGTCCCTTTTTTTCTCCTTCTTCCATCTGAACATATGGACCAAAATTAACCAAGAAGCTCAATGGAGAAAGGAAGAGAAAGATGGAGCAAGAAGAATTGGAAGAAGAAAAACAAGAAAAATATATTATTGATTTGAAGGTATGGTTAGATTAGCCAATCAATGTTTTTTCATGTTCAGTACTGTACGTTTTTCCATGAATATGTTTTTATTATTGCTTTTATTAAATTTCTGTTATCATTGTTCATCTCACACTTTTGATGAAGAAGGTGGTTTTTTGAGATTTATGGTTCCACTTGTCCAAACTTGTCCACTTGGTGTTGATTCAAGTATGAAGTATCCACCTGTAAATTCAATTCCATTTTCAGTAGGGTAAAACACACAGTTCATTGTGAAGTCAATTCTAAGATAATCATATACCGAATTTTGAATCAGTTTGATTTGAGCCCGGGTTGCAGTGGAGACTTGAGGATGAACTGTCACTTTCACCCTACCAGTACGGTATCAAATTTCAATAATTCCATCAAATATAAATGAAACTCGTGTATGTAGTCTAACATATAGTTGTATCAATTCAAGAGAATTAGTTAAATTGTTAAGAGCATAATTCGTTCAAATCATTCATGGTACATCACAAGTTAGTCATAACCAAAGTTTGTTACATTAATTATCTTCTTTGAAGAGTATCTGATCTATATCTAATGAAGTAGATCATTTCTTCTGACTCATGACTGAATGAAAATTTTCAACTTATATTAAAATTGTTGTGGGCTCTTAATCCAATACTCAATCCCAATATAAGGGAGCTTAGTTTGCAGCATGTGGCTTGATAGCTGATTCTCAATATACCTAACAATAAGAGGCCTACACTTTTGCTATTTTCATGCTGAATCTACTCGAAAAGCCTACTTCGCTCTTTTTTCTGCTCTCCCTCTCATATAATAAGACCACAGGCTCTCTGGATTCTGTAAAATCTGGCAGCATTGTGCTCCATAAGAGCACTGCTGCAGACTGACGTTTGCTCAGACCTTAGTAATAAGTTGATAGCCTATCTAGTGTGGCTCTTAAAATGTATTTCAATAGAATGCTATTGAAATGGATTTTCAAATTAGGAGGTAATGTAATGAATGTAATGATTCTCATATCAAGGAATTGAGTGATTCAAAAGTCTTAAAACCATTCAAATACTTTATAAGCATTATATTCATACTGTATTGAATCCGTATATGAATGAAAAGTTGTGTGTTATTGGAAGTTCTGCAAAACAAGATGATGGCCAGTGTTTCTTTTACAATAATTATCTCACAAGATTTGCTCTCACTACCACTCTTGATATGGGAGCTTCAGAAGGATTCATGACTAAGGGGTGACTGGACTGAAAATGCTATATACTATGTGATTATAGAGCACAAGTACAAATTGATATGTCATCAACTACCAGAAAAATTTTTGCAAATATCGACTACAGGGAGGACAGCAAGACAAAAATTCATTGAATACTACCTACAGTGATGTACAAAAATTATTTTCCTGTGTGAGGATTGAAGCCAGCATTCGATGATTATCATTCAGATTTGCCAAATATACCAGGCAATAACTACTGGTTGAAAGCAATCACTTTCTATCAAACCAGTCCTCGAATATACAGAAACTAGTAGTTCTGTGAACAGTAGACCTCATGCAGTATTCTCATCCACAAGTACCTGATTGAAACTATAGACCTCATGGAAATACAGCAAAAGACTGGCTTCTCCACACATCTGTGTAATCACTTGTCAGCTGATTTATATGATGAATAATTCTATAGTCTGATTTTTACTTTCCTTGCCCTATTACCATAATTAAGTAAGGAAAGTATTGCTTTCCGAAAAAAATTAAAGTACCTCAATTTCTATATTCCTATACGTTTCAAGGTCCCCTGAGTCCAAAAAAGTGGTTTTTGGGTATTGTTCTGTATGTGTGTGTATGAGTGTATGTGCGTCTGTGTACACAATATCTCATCTCCCAATTAACGGAATCACTTGAAATTTGGAACTTAAGGTCCTTCCCCTATAAGGATCCGACACGAACAATTTCGATCAAATGCAATTCAATATGGCGGCAAAAATGGCGAAAATGTTGTCAAAAGCAGGGGTTTTCGCTATTTTCTCGAAAACGACTCCAACGTTTTTGACCAAATTCATACCTTGGAAAGTCATTGATAAGCTCTATCAACTGCCATGAGTCTCATATCTGTGAAAATTTCAGGAGCACTGCACCATCTATGTAAAATTTGATTTTAGATTCTCAATTATCAGGCTTCAGATACAATTTGAACAAAAAAAATCAAGTGGAAAAGATCGAGCATTAAAGTCTCTACAATTTATGTTTTGTAGCATTTTCATCTAAAATTGAAAATAAGCTCGAAATTCGAGAAAAAAAAGATTATTCAATTTCAAACTGTTGATTCTATTAAATAATTCACTATGAAGAGATTGCAGACCTCGTGGATCTCCAGCGTTATTGCCCTGTCATCAGCTGGATCAAATCTTTGAATAGTAGACTTTTGATTCGCGGGAACACTAGCGTCAGGTGATCAATTTTCATAACGGCAAGGAAAGTTGTGTGAGTGCACCACACCAGATGTTTACTCTTATATTGGCGTATGAAGGAGGCTCCTTTCCCCTTTGATATTATCCTTGAAAAGCAAAATTTTCAAAAACCTTGTATATACGTCGACGCGCAATTAAAAAGGGAACATACCTGTCAAATTTCATGAAAATCTATTACCGCGTTCCGCCGTGAATGCACAACATATAAACATTTGAACATTAAGAGAAATGCCAAACCGTCGACTTGAATCTTAGATCTCACTTCGCTCGGTCAATGAATTTATATTATTCAAACAAATAAGCTGCAACCTGAAGAAGTTGATTGCTGTGTGGATATTTTATTGATGCCAATAATCAGCTGTTCAAGATAAAAACAGTTGAACATCATTGCACTGAATGGAAATCAAGACTATTCTGTTTCCATCCCAAAGACCTTAGTGTCAAATCGAAGTGCCAATTGGAATCGGCCATTGAGGGGGCAAGGTGTTTTTACACATCAGATCTTTGTAATCTATAATAATCACAAATATATAATATGTATAATATCTCGTGCATTACGAGTATATATGTCAATGACAGCCTTAAATTTCAAGTAAGTATTGGGAAGGCATAGGCATTCTTGTTCTTAAGGCTGTGCAAATGCTAAAAATGAACTCTCTACTCGTGGTATTTTCAATGTTTTTTGGGTGCAAACGATATTTTTCGCTTCACTACAGGTATTGCTGACAAAATAAATAAAGAATACTTGTTATCGTACCTATCTCTTGATTTAAGTGGTAGAAGATTTGCAGTCAGGATTTCAGATTCTTTTAAAATTTCACTTGGAATATCACGGTTTCGTCATCTTCAAGCATTTTTGAAAATTTGGAATGCACTAATCAACAATAAATAATTTAATAAAAATGGAAAGAGAACACTTTCTGCCCTAGACTGGGAAAGAAACCTGTTTCTTACGTCAGACGAGAGTCATCTACAAACAAGGTCTTTCAGATCTACGTAGGGACTGGAAAACAGCTGCTTTCTGTGCAGTGTGACAAAAAAATGTTTTTCTGAGAAAACTTTTTCATTTTGATAGCTTGATGGTATACAAATCGAAAAACTTTGAGAAATATCACCAGTAGAAAGTTTATTCTAAGCCTTTGCACAGCCTTAAAGAGGTATAGAACAAGAATGCCTATGCTTTCCCAATACTAGCTCTTACTTGAAATTTAAGGCTGCCATTGACGTATTTTAGCATGAGATATTATACATATTATATATTTGTAATATTATAGATTACAAAGATCTGATATGTGAGAACACCTTGCCCCCTCAATGGCCGATTCCAATTGGCACTTCGATTTGACACTAGCAGTGCATTTGAGTAGTCCATGTATATTTATGGTCCTTGTTCCCTTCCATGCTTAACAATGTGTTTGTTAGGTTGATTGAGGTTGATTGCAATCATGTCCTACACTGGAAGCTGGATAATTATAGACCTATGGCTATTCTCAAAGTTTTACACTACGAACCCTCAGAAAATCATAACCTGAGTGGCCAGCAAGTGCTCAACACTCCATCTCTTGATCACTTTTCTAACCTCTCATCTATAGCCTATAGTGAGGTCCACGTTATGATGGCATTGTTTGATTAGCAATCGTATTGCTATCCTTGTCTATCATTCAACAAAGCAAAAAGTGCCATCTTTTTCTCACTTTGCTCTGTTACAAGATCATCTTTTAAAATGTAGGGTTAGTAATTTATCAACAAAATATTTCATCCCAATTATAAGAATTCATTATAAAATTATTAAAAGATATAAATTATTGCCTTATATTTAAGATTATTTCAAATGAGAATGAACCATCAATATTACATCAATAAACCTGTATCAGTCTATAGAAGGCATTGACAAGACAGAGGATCACCAACTTTTTTTCCTATCTATATTTACTGCCATTATTATGTGGACCTCAATATAGTGATATTCACAAGTTGGTAGAGATAATTGAAACACAGAGTTGTCAATACTCTTATTTCCACAACCTTCGCTATAGTGAATATCCTGAATACCTAAGCAATCCTGATTCATCTAATATTAATTGCTCATTCTTGTTCATGATTAACAAAAAATCTATAATGATCAATTATTGAAAATGATCAATTATTGTATTCTTATTTGTTGATGGAAATATCTAACATTGATTCAAAAATTGTCATGATTGAATTCAATATCTTGGTATTTTATTACATTCCTACATGGTTTAAAAGCTATTTAGATAGCCTACAGTGCAAAGCTGGGAAAGGATGAAGATATCTGCTATGTTCAATGAAATACAAGGATGGCAGACAATGTTAATCAGGTGCTAATCCAAACATGTGAATCTCACTATAGTGGGTTTCAATCAGTATCGATCATCCACTAAGTTCAAATTCAAATTCAAATTCAAATTTATTGTTTTTATTTTTCATTACAAGCGTAATACAAACAACTGGATCACAGACTCTCAAAAATGAAGCTGCTTAGTGAAATGAAGAAATTCTCATGAGAAAAATCAAAATACTTCTTACCAAAATCAATATTGATTATTTGTCTTTGGTCATCTCCTCCATCATTCCTATAATACCTAACTCCTTCATATGTGATGTCATATTTAGAATTGTCACTTGCACCAGTACTTTCCAGCAACTCAAGCCTTACATCATCCACAAATGTAAACTGGATTGATTTGAGTGTATGTGCATCACATTTAACTATGACACGACTCTTCGTTGTTATTCTAGAGTACTGTGGAATGAAACATCATGCTGCATTAGTATACATCAACATAATATCACATTCACACTCACTCATGGTGCCAAATCAAAAATGAGCCAGTTGACAGCTCTATTGGTTATTTACACAGGTTAGCACAAAGATGTGATTTTGAGGATTTACAAGATGAGCTAAGAGATGGTCATTGAAATTTCTGATAGTTTTTTGTCGAAGAGGCTACAAATAGATGACCAGCTCACTCTGGACAATGCGATTGAAAGAAAACAGGCTAAGAGCATAATGAGTCAATCAAGGTTGATTTTCATTCACTTTAGAATGTAGTGTTGAAAATTCAATTCATTTCTATCAAAAAAAAAAAAAAACATTTACATTACAATTCAATAATAAATATTTTCAGGAAATAAATATTCCCCCACATAGACTATTGGTCCATGTGTCGGGGAAGAATTCCTATCTATAATAACTGTAAAATAAAAAATTCTGCAGAATTCTACCTTAATATTATCCTCACTTAACTATTACAATATTGGAAATATGTTATATAAAGAGAAATAAATATAAATCATTAATATTTTTATTTTTTTTAATAAATAGAGCGTGATGTTCTGACCAAGGAATGGGCTCTAAATCAGAGAATATGAAGCTCAAAATGATAGAAAGTGATTATTGAAAGTCTTTGAGGAGAAATAATAAAGGAAGTCAGTAGAAGAGAAAGAACCTGGAAGAGGGAAAATAAGAGAACTTATTCATTTATGAGGGAGACGAATGTTGAATAGTAATGGGGAGAGATATTTCATTCACACAAGTCCAGCCAGAAACACCATAGACCACACATAAAGGAGTTTGGTGGGGGAAATTGGAAGGCTTTATAGAAGAAGGTGAGTGTTGGGAGGGAATGGAGGACTACTTATTCCAGTTGAGAAGAAGAAGGATGTGATGAAATAGCTACCAGATCTCGTTAGCAAAGCAACAGTTGAAGGTATTAGTTGTTTTATAAACATCTATAGAATGGATTGTTGATGACACATTAACTTATTGTCTTCACTACATATTGTAATAAATAATAATAGCATTTGTAGTTTGTATCATTATAGGCTAGTCATCTGATAATCACATATAGGTCTAGATACTCTTATGAGAAGCTACCTTTGTGAAGGAATGGATGAATTAAACTTGAAATGAGGCTTCCTCATTCTGAGTGATTCAAAAAGAATGCATGGATTTGAGTGGCACAGTACCAGTGAAAGGGTACTACCACTGACTTCATTTTGTTGAGTGGTACTATTCTGGACATTATCTTGAAGTGCCCAGTTTCGAGCATGGAGTGGCAAGAGATTCTAGGTTTTGAAGTGGAAACGTCCTAGTTGGGACCCAGTTCCACAAGTCTTTTGAATTTTATCATGATTGAAACAAATAATGAGGAAATGTTTTCTTGTAAGATGGCTTCCAATTGGTTATTGTGACATTCTATCATGATTGAAATCCAAATGGTTTTTGTACAACTCAGCCCAGGACTTCATTCTGTGTGAATTTTAGTTTGTGTGCAGGGTAACTCTAATTGGGAATCAATAGATATGAGATTAATGAGGGTGATAATGCACAAACATTACAGACCTACAGTTATACTTTCACTAGGTAATATTGTCAAAGAATACAAAATAAACTCAGTTATATTATTGGTGAGAGTTGGCATATACAACTCAGGTTGTAGTCAGTGGTAGTACCCTTTCACTGGTACTGTGCTACTCAAATCCATGCATTCTTTTTGAATCACTAAGAATGAGGGAGCCTCATCTCAAGTTTTATTTATCTATTCCTTCACAATAAACTCATATATAAACAACTCAGGTTGTTTGTCTAAAAACTTGTTCAGAATCAATAGAACTATAAAAAGAAGGAAAAATCATGAGTAGAAGCAATGTATAAAAAATAACTTGAACAAATAACAGTCATAAGCAATACAACCTGGTGAACCTTATGGAATTGAAGGTACCATAGCCTATTTATTGAGAAGTATTTATTATATCTTATATATTGGAGTAGCTTATATAATTTCTTCCATGATTTTGAATTTTCTTGGAAAACTATATATAAACTGTTTCTTGTTTCAAGAGATAGTTGATTGAAATTTTCCAAGTTTATTTATTAATTCAATCCATCTGGATTTATAAATTGCATAAGTTCATTTTGGACTGGAGGTGTATAGACATACCAAATTGTTTGTGAAAATCTAACCATATCACTTCGGACAGTGTAATCACCTAAGTTAGGCAAAATGAATAGAAAAAGGATTGCCTTGGTACTTCATCCATCAATGTTATCACCTACAGTGAGGTCCATGTTCCACATTATAAGTATGACAGTATATTCAAATAACATAATCATTATTGCTATCTCTTATATTTCATTAGACAAAGCAGATAGCCCTATATTTTTCCTCTGTCTCAGAATTACCAGATCGTTCTCCTTTGATGAAGAAATATATCGATTTACATTTTTTTTCAAGTTTTGATGATTTTGACTTCAGTGCTCAAACTTAAAATTTTCAGGAGAAAAGGGGCGGACCTAGCCCAATCTTACCTAACCCAACCTGATGTAACCTGAAACATTTTTCTAAATATTATCTCTCAGCCCTGTCAATACTATAGTGAGGTTAACATTAAAATGACAGTGGATAAAGATAGAAGAACAGTGTTGCCTGTTCTCTGCCTTAATTAATTATATTTGTACATTGTCAAAAGCAGATTTGGCATCATTGCAGAGCTAGAAAAGGATAGTACTATCTGCTTTGTTGGAAGATAGACAAGGATAGCATCATCAAAGTTAATCAAATACTGTCATTACAACATGGACCTTACTATAGGAACTATGCTCATTGATCAAATCTGGGAAAATTTGGGAGTAATCTCTAAAGATGGCTTCTAGAGCATTGTTCAAGGGTATAACTATATAGGCAGTCATATTTTTCAACCACATGCATGAAACTATAGTGAGGTCCATGTTTGATTAGCAATAGTATTGCTATCCTTATTGTTAGCGTTACAAAATGTTACCATACTTATTCATGTATTGATGAATGAAGAATGTTATGAATTGTAAATGTACCTGACCTTGTTATACAATTTGTTTTGTAATGACAATAAACAATTTTGATTTTGATTTTGATGAAAATCAATATCGATATTAATTAAATTGATATTGAAAATGAACAATTAATACTACATTAATAAACCTGTATCAGCTACCATCAAGAAGGCATTGACAAGACAGTGCAAGGACGATCATGGAGTAGGCAAAACAAAGTTTGGCTGTCTCTATGCATTCTGGCCTGTGCATCTTCTTGGCCATCTCGGTTTCACCAAAACATTGCACTTGCACTGCAGTCATAGCATTAAAAGCTGTGCTGATAAGTCTTCTTTTGATCAGAATGTTAACCTGTTGTGTATTTAGATGTACAAACAGAAGTTCAAAGAAGACTCCAGGAGTGACTTTTCACAGATAATAATTTATAACTTCGATAATAAATTTACTAATTTGTTCACTCTTGTTTAGGTTGACCTGTAGCTAGATGGATAGATAGGCCTACATAAATGCCTTTTATTCACACTTAGATTAATAAATAAATAATTTTATTGTTCAGTTCAAGCATACAATAGAAATTAAATACAATAAATGCAAGTTCCATCCAAATAATTCAAAAGTAACACAATAAAAAACTCAGGCATGGCCGAAGCCGTCAGCCAGAGTTGATATAGTTATTATCTCAAGTTGAAAACATCTTAATCTTTGTAGGCACTTGTCGATCAGATGAAAAATAATTATCACAAATTCCATTCCCGAAAAAAAGTTTAGTAATAGAAAGAAACACTAATATACTTTTATCTAGAATAGCCTGCCAAAAATTGAAAGTAAATAACAATGTTTGTTGTTTAATATACAGAAATATATTCGTGTAATTGAATAAATATTGTTTTGCAAAAATTATCAACTTTAATATTTATCCCATTAACAAATATCAAGTTCAGTCTCACAGTATTGATATCACACTATATCATTCATAGTCATATTATTTCTACTAAATTTCCATTCTCTGTTTATCAATCATTTTACCAATAATCTATTCAGAGTATCAGGTTATTCATTGTGCATGAATTTATTCTGATATTACAGAGAGCTTCAGTATCTAGTTATAGCATAAATATATAAAACTAGGTAATAATAAACATATTGGATTAATAAATAGTAATTGACTGAAAAGTGAAAGCTTTGTTTCAAGTGGAGCCTTTGGCATTTGTCTGTCTGTCTTTGCAATAATTATTCCTAACCAACGCTGAGCTATAGAAGTATGATTATAAAAATGTATCAACATTATAGCTCGACCAAGCCTTGTTTGAAAATAATGAATGTTAATGAAATTTCAATTTGTAATGAATTTTGAATAGACTTTCATTTCTTATAGGGGAGCTAATTCACTCATTTATTCTGTGAAACCTTTTTTTAGTGGTCTTTTAATCAAATTTGACATCTTCAATGAATCAATTCATAGTAGATGAGTATTTTTTATTGTGAATCTGCAATAATTGTGGTGTTATTCATTTTATATTACAACGTTTTAAATGCATACTGTACCATGCAGAATCAAAATGCATTCAATTATTTTGAAGTAAGGTAAGTCAAGATTACAGTACAAACTTCACCTATGTTCCTGATTGAATAACACATATGCCCTGCAGTTGCACAGAAGTATGTTGAATTTTAAACATGATATGGAGTGATCATAGTCCATTGGACTATAGATGCTGGCTTTATGATTCAGAGGCCCGGGTTCAACTCCATTGAGGACATAAACAAGGGTTCGTAATCCCATCGACAAAACAAAATTACCGTGATTCACTCCAGTCCTGTGTGAGCCAGTGAATGTTTTGAACATTGTCAAATTTTATTTGACCAAAATTGGTACAGTAAATCATAGCATCAATAGAACTCAAATATTTTTGTCAGAGTTGAAAACATATTATTTTATGTTTTGGTGAGCCTACCTATTTCTTTTATCCTACATCACACTTCAAACATATAATGGTATTAGCATTACAAAGCATTCAACTAGTTTGAAAAAATCATATGGCTTTTGTCAACATTAGGTATTGAATTAATGTATGTATGTAAATGGTCTATTTTGAATCCTTTAGAACTATCATAACATAAAGTGAAAATTTGCTGTCAATATTATTTCTTAGTGAGCACCTAGGGCCTATAAGGGAGCTATATTCTACTGCAATCTTTACAGTAGCCTACATCATCATCATCATCATCCATGGTTCCACAATCCAAAACGGATCTTGGCCTCCTCCAGCAATCGCCTCCATTCTACTCTGTCCATGGCAGCTCGTCTCCAATTTCTTTCATCAAGCCTCCTTGCATCTTCAGTGACTCTGAGTCCATCCATCTCAGTCTTGGTTGACCAGGGCATCTTCTTCCTTCCATGTTGCAATTCATGATTCTTTCACCCGGATATGAGTCATCAGCTCTTCCAAAATGCCTGCCCACCTGATTCTCCCTACTCTGATAATAGCCAGTGCATTGGTGTGGCCGTACATATCATACAGATCCCTATTCTTTCTTCTGTGCCACACTCCATCAATTTGCACACCACCAAAAATTCGGCGTAGAATCTTTCGTTCGAAAATGTTGATCATATTCTCATCCAGTTTTGTTAGGGTCCATGCCTCACTGGCATAGGTCAGCAAAGGCAGAATCAGTGAGGGGTAGATTCTTATCTTTGTCTCTCAGCTCAAATTCCTTGATCTGAAGTGTTTGGCTAAACCGAAGTATGTCCTATTTGCAAGTAGGATTCTTCGCCTGATCTCATGTGTTGTTTCATTTTTCGAGTTTACTGAAGACCCAAGGTAGACAAAGTCATCAACCACCTCCAAATCACAATTAGCTATCAGGTCACACTGAGCAGCATTCAATCTATGAGCATTGGACCTTGATGAGACCATCATCTTTGTTTTCTGCTTGTTTATAATCAGTCCCCTACTATTTGCTGCCCCTCTCATGCTATTATATGCCTCCATCATATAGGGGACTGATCTGGCTGCAATGTCAATGTCATCAGCATAAGCCAGTAATTGAATTGTCTTATTGAGCGGGATTCCTCTAGTGTCAATTTTGGAGTCTCGTATCACTTTCTCCAATGCCACATTGAAAAGCAGACATGCTAAAGCATCACCCTGCCTAAGACAATTGTAAGACTGGAATGGATCCAATAGAAGATTCTGTACTTTTACCTGGCATTGGACTGCACTCATAGTCATTTTAACAAGCCTTATAAGTTTATGAGGTATTTCAAGCTCATACATGGCATCATACAGTTTCTTCCTTTTCACACTGTCATATGCAGCCTTAAAATCCACAAACATATGGGAAGAGTCGACATTGTACTCCAACATCTTCTCCATTAGAAGTCACAAGCAGAATATTCAGTCCAATGTGGATCTTCCTGCACGAAACCCTGCCTGGTAGTTTCCTATTTTCCCATCAGTATGAGGTTTCAGTTTCTCATAGAGAACATTTGGGAGGATCTTGTAGCCAACATTCAATAGAGTAATGCCTCTGGAATTCTTACAATCCATGGGATCACCTTTCTTCAACAGGGGTCATAGTATTCCCTGATTCCATGTATGAGGCACGGTCTCTTCTCTACATGATTTGATAACTATTTGGTGCATAAGGTGCCACAGAGTATCTCTGTTTTTCTTCTGTGCATTTTCCTCTCCTCCCTTCTCAATCCCTTGTACCTTTCTATAGCACTTCTTGTCCTTCGCTGCTACAAAATTTTGTAGGCCTCGTTCTTCTTCTTAGAAATCTCATGACATTCATCAAACCATGTTCCTCTACTTTGTCCAGAAACATGTCCAAGAATCTCATTTGCTGCACCATCCAGTGCTTGGACACATGCTCCTCAACAATCATTCATTCTCCTCCATTCCCAGCCTCTGTTGTGCACTCACTTTTTCCTGGAACTGTTGTGCTGTGTTAGGATTATTGAGTAGTGCTTCATCATATTTAGTAGTTGGAGACCCCTTTATTGTCCTTACTCTTGATATGCATGCTCTCACTACTGCTCCAACAAGATAGTGATCAGAATCAATGTTTGCTCTCCTGTAGGTCCTTACATTGATTAAGCTGGAAAGGTGTCGCCCATCAATTAAGACATGATCAATCTGATTGAAAGTCTCTCCATTGAGAGACCCATGTAGCCTTGTAGATGTTTTTGCGAGGCTGAAGTGTACTTCCTATAACCATCCTTTTAGATGCAGCAAAATTGATCAACCTTGTGCAATTCTCATTACTCTCTGTATGAAGACTGTTTTTTCCAGCTATTCTACCATAGACCTCCTCCTTACCAACTTTGGCATTCATGTCCCCAGTTATAATTTTCATATCATGTCTTGGACATTCATCATAGGTTCTCTCCAGCAAGTCATAAGAATTCTCCTTTTCATCTTCTGTTTGATCTTCTGTTGGTGCATGTACATCGATATCACTCATGTTGAAAAACTTCCCTATGAATCTTATCACACATAGCTTACTACTGACAGCTTTAAAGTCCAATACCAAATTCTTGAGTCTCTTTCCAACAAGAAAACCTACTCCAAAGGTATGATCTCTCTCATTACAGCTATAATACAGATCATGATTACCTTTTCTTCTCATTCCTTGCCCTGTCCATCTCATTTCCTGAGTAGCTATCAAATCCGCTGTATAATCATCCATTATGTCCATCAATTGTTTCATTGCACCAGCCCGGTAGAGAGTTCATACATCCCATGTGAATATTCTCAAATCTTTTTCCTTTCTTGTCTGCCAGATTCTTTATTCCGTAAATCCAGTCCATTCCGAGGCTCATTGTGAGATTCTGAAACTGTGTTTTTCTTTAAAGGGAGGGGTTGTTGACCCCTCGCCCGACCCTCAACCTGGAGGACCAGGTAGTTTTTTCGGGTCTCCTTCCCTAGTCTTTGACAATCCAATGCCGAGCTACAAGGCAGCAGCCAATTTCCTTTCAGGGTTTTGTTTCCTTAGCCTTTGAGTATCCACTGATCCCTGTCTGCAAAGCAGCAGTTGTGTTTGCTGGTTTTGGTCTTCCCCGGGTATTTAATTCCCCAGTACCACCTATATCTAGGAGGCATCCCCCTATCCACCACCTGGGGAGGCGCTTGTTAGGAGACCAGCAACTCCCACGAGCTACATCAGCCTACATCAGTTTTCCACAAATCGTGATCAGTGAGAAGTCAGTGGTATTCGAAATCTATAAGTATATAAATAAGAACATTGGTATTATCAGGTTTGTTCAATCACTCATGTTTAACTGGAGCCATTGATAATAATCATTTGTAAATAATAATGATGAGAAAATGCATAACTTGGAATGACATAATTTGAGTTATGGACAATCCGAGATGGCAAGTGCAGGAAAAAAGTGGCGTCAGAGTGTACCATATTGGGTTAGCCTATTGTTGCGTCTCCACGATCCTCCTTGAGACAGTGAGGATCGGCAACGTTGTTCTCCTATCTTTCTCCACTGCAATTATAACGTGGACCTCACTATAGATAAACTGTTGCCAACCAGAGTGATATAAGCAATATCGAATTACTCAATAATAATGGATGATAAAAAGTAGCAAACTTAACTAACTTTGAAGTGCTACCATATCTGATGTAGTTTCCTACTATCTTAGTCTTCACACACTAGACCACTTATTGTCTAGATCATAATATTATCATTGTGTCATGCTCATATCCCTCAAAATTTTTTTCAACAAGAAGAAAATATGATAAGAAGGTAATTTTTTGGCCAATCTGGCCACAAAAAAATCAGGTCTCATTTCAGGGGGATATCATAGTTCATACTGGGTTCTTAGAACCCATTTCTTGTATTTTCAATGGGATCGTTGATGGGTGGGGGAAGGTGATGTTCCTACAAGTTTAAAAATCTAGCAAGCTTCTATTAATATTACATCAGTGTCATTATTTGTAACATGAATTGATAATTTTAAAATGTTTGCCTGATCTCTGGTATGACCTTGGGTGTTTCGTCTCCAGTTTTGAGGCAAGTCCAGTATTCTTGTGTAAAGTTTCCAAAATATTCGTCATTTAATGCCTGTGTATCATTATTATTCCCAGCATTCATTCCAAAACGTATTATTTCAAAATATGGTATTTGCTTAACCATCCAATTCATTTTGCCAAGCTTGCACCTTGAAAAAATGTAAAGCCCATTTGAATTACTTCTTCAGGAATTAGTCTTGCTAGTTCCAACACCACTGAAGTAAATTCATAATAGAGAAGAATAATCCACTTGGAATTCTCAGTCCAAGTAGTGATCAGGTTCAAAATTATATAAAATTGGTGTTCATGAATAATTAGATTTTGAATAATAAGAATAGAAAATTGATCTATAATAATAATGCTGTTAATAATTGGAGGAAAACTCAACTTTGAATGCTGAAAATCACCAAGGAGACTTCAGTCCTCATGCTTAGATGATTTACAGCATTGAATTTGAATTCTCGTTCGATAATATTTATTCATTAATCATCAGCATTTTGGATGAACGCGATTTCTATTTGATTTTCATCTGTAGTTAGTTTGTTGACAGTCTTGCTGTTCCCATGAGGAATAAATTGTACAAATGTGAAAATTCGACTTATAGGAGAAAGTTCATACTTCCTTATCAGGATAATCCATATTTGCATTGAAGTCTCCAGCATTTTCAAATAAATTCCCAAATCACTTCATGATTGAAAGTTATTCCACCAGAACAACTGATGTGGATTTTGTCTTATAATAATTATTTATTGAATAGCAGGTAACCCGTGCTCTGCAAGGCTCTAATTGAAAACTTGACAATCTGGACCCACTAAGGATCTGAAGAATTGAAAATAGGCCTGTAACCATCTTCGGTAAAATTTAAATCTTCATGCAAAATTTCAAGTTAATCAGTCCAGTAGTTCAGAAATGTAATTAGTCTCACATGAAATTTCTATCCCCTACATGTATAATCCCATCCTTTCCTTTTTTATATGTTTACAGGTCATACATCAATAGATTTTTTATTAGTATTTGAATGTGATTGTTTTAGCCAGCTATGAAACTTTCCCATATGAAACTTTCACTTATTATGACATCCCATGATTCTGACAGAAGTGATATTTGAAATGAAACATATTTTAGGGTCATTTCTAATTCCATCAAAAATTTCCTTTCAACCCTTCTAATCTATTCTATTCTATTCTATTCTATTCTATTCTATTCTATTCTATTCTATTCTATTCTATTCTATTCTATTCTATTCTATTCTATTCTATTCTATTCTATTCTATTCTATTCTATTCTATTCTATTCTATTCTATTCTATTCTATTCTATTCTATTTATTCTATTCTATTCTATTATATTCTATTCTATTCTATTCTATTCTATCTATTCTATTCTATTCTATTCTATTCTAGTCTATTCTATTCTATTCTATTCTATTCTATTATTCTATTCTATTCTATTCTATTCTATTCTATTCTATTCTATTCTATTCTATTCTATTCTATTCTAGTCTATTCTATTCTATTCTATTCTAGTCTATTCTATTCTATCTATTCTATTCTATTCTATTCTATTCTATTCATTCTATTCTATTCTATTATATTCTATTCTATTCTCTATTCTATTCTATTCTTTCTATTCTATTCTATTCATTCTATTCTATTCTATTTATTCTATTCTATTCATTCTATTCTATTCTATCTATTCTATTCTATTCTTTCTATTCTATTCTATTCTATTCTATTCTATTCTATTCTATTCTATTCTATTCTATTCTATTCTATTCTATTCTATTCTATTCTATTCTATTCTATCTATTCTATTCTATTCTATTCTATTCTATTCTATTCTATTCTATTCTATTCTATTCTATTCTATTCTATTCTATTCTATTCTATTCTATTCTATTCTATTCTATCTATTCTATTCTATTCTATTCTATTCTATTCTATTCTATTCTCCTTTCATTCTTTGGTTGAGTTAGGAATTTGAGAATGTTGTAATTATATATATATATATATATATATATATATATATATATATATATATATATATATTATATATATATATATAATATATATATATATATATATATATAGAAAGGCAGTTATCTCTTTGGATGGGGGGCTTCAACTCATTGTAAACAGACTCCAGCCAATTCAAGTTTGATTCACTTTTATTATTCTTCTTTTTCTTGAAATGGAAAATATACTGACAATTATTGTCTTAGTGAACTATTCGTTTATTAAGTGCATATTGTTCTACAAAGCTGCTTATATATAGCATTTATACTGCAATTATAAATAGACTACTGTTTGCACAGTACAATAATTTATAATATTGATGATACAGTTCATAATTAATATATAATACATTGTATAAAAATATAATACAATTATTGAAATGGTATACTTTGCTTGTGATCAGGCCATCTTCCAATATGGGATAAAGTATGAGGAGGAGCTCTAAAGACCTATTTCAGAAAGATAGAAGTGATCCAGAGACACATTATCAGGGCTGCACTTGGCAAACAAAGACGCCACCCCAGCTCTCTATTATACAGCGAGTCCAAAGTACTTAAAATTAGACAAATTTTTGTAAAGAATTTAATTGTGTATCTGGATAGTAATAGAAATCTGTTCACAGCTCATGTAAGAAAGTACAGTTTTCGTTCGCCTACCATTTTTCCTGTATCACGAACGGACCTAACTGTGTGTAGGAGGCAATCATATATGCCATAAATTAATCAATTGTACACTGGAAAATTTTCTCATGAACAGGATCTCAAAGTCAACTTCGCAAGTAATAGAGGATTGGATAAAATTGCAGGGTGAATTCAATAATAGCCTGTAGTAATTGAAAACTTCTGTACCTATATATACTTTTCAATTTTTCTTTTCTTTCTCTTTCTCCTTACTTTCTTCTTTCGCTTTTCATCCTTCTCTCTCTTCCCTTCTTCCTCTCTCTCTCTAACATTCATTCAACATTTTTGTTAACATAAATGTGTTTCACATTTTCCCTTACAAGCTCTATCAGTTCAGTACTATGTACCTATGCCAGCGCACAAACCTAGGTTATGCTGGCTTTGTCAGATAGAAAACAAGTTATTTTTAATTTAAGAGATTGTGCGTTATTGGAATCTTACTATGTATTTCTTGCTTGCCTATTATTTCTAGGATCATAGTCTTCATTGTATTGTTTTCAATTTGACAAAATAAATTTGAATTGAAAAAAAAATGAATAGGCCTACGTTATTTTAATATTGTTAGCTTACTTACACAAATAGGCCTGTGAATGGCTTTTTACTTTTATTCCACTTCCCATTACTATTTCATCCTGTTTCATTAATTTTGTGGTGAATCTCATTTGTAGGGGACTTCCTCCTTCTATCCATAAAGTCGTGTGATCTTCGAAGGTGTCTGCTCTGTAGTAATCATTTCTGTTATGGGCTCTTTTCGGTATCTGGCTGATGAAACGTGGATGAACTTCACTCTTACTAATTGCATTGAAACCTCGGCTATTGTGGATGGAGATAAACACACAACATTGAATTGATAGTCAATTACTTACAGAATTGGAATGAAAATCATGCATTGCTCATACACAGCAAAGAGCTTGAAATTTGATTTGTCAACTTTCCAGTTTGGTTTTTGGTATGCCAAAAGATTGTGAACACAATCTTTTGCCTTGACACAAACACAAACTGAAAACTTGTAGAATTTGACAAATAAACAAGTGGCATCTAGAATGTTTTGCATTAGTCTCAAAAACTGCGACCTCAAGCCAGCAGACACACATTTTCTGCCTTGGCTGTTATATATACAGAGTGATTACCGGGAAACGCATGCTTTTCAAATCACGAGAACTGTTGCAAATCAGAGTAAAAAATGCATTTATTATTGGAAATACAGTGTACACAATATGCAATTTCAAAATAAAATTACTTACAATTTATTATTTGAAAATTACATCTCTAAGGTGGTCGCCTGTTGCTTGGATACATTGTTGAAGGCGTTCTTTAAAACTTGCTACGGATTTTGCTAACATGTCTCTAGGAATGCCGTTGATTTCCTGGCAAATAGCTTCTTCAAGTTCCTGTATTGTTCGTGGTTTGTTTATGTACACTCTAGCTTTCAAAAATCCCCACAGTAAGAAATCTGGAATTTTCAGATCCGGTGAGCGAGAAGGCCAAGTGACATCACCAAAACGCGAGATCACTCTTGTTGGGAATGTTCGCCCAAGACATTCCATACTATATAATGCGAGCCATATGTGCTGTTGCCCCGTCTTGTTGGAACCATATATCACGTATACGTTGACGGTGCAGTTCTGGCAAGAAATATTCTGCCAACATATCCAGGTACCGTTGTGCATTCACTGTGACTGTTCTGCCATCGTTGTCTTCAAAAAATAAAGACCAATGATCCCCTTTTCACAAACTGCACACCACACAGACACATGTAAGCTATGATGAGGTCTCTCTGCCAGTATTTGAGTATTGTCTGCACACCAATATCGTAAATTCTGTTCATTTACTGCTCCGTCCAAGTGGAAATGCGCTTCATCACTCATAAGGATAACTGCATTGTAATTTTCTTCCAAAATTTCACTCATTCTGTTACTAAAATTGACACGCTGTCTCTTATCTGCTTGACTCAATTGATAACATACTGCCAGTTTAAAAGGATATAATTCAAGATCTGTGACCAAAATCTTTCTCACTGTTGATGGGCGAGGTCAGAGTGCAGAGCGGCTAGGACTCTGAACTGTTGCAAGGCGCACTCTTTCAACAGCCTCAGGGGTACTAACTGTCCTGAAAGGTCCAGGAGGTCTCTTCTTAGGCAAAGAACTTGTTTTCTATAATGTTTTGTTTTTTAGAAATTCCAAATTAATTATGTCTTGAATCCTGTTTTAAAACTGTCATACAACTTGTTGTTATGAATAATAAGTAATGATAAAATAGTCCAATACAATTCTGATTAAAGTTTTGTAAAATCATTGAGAATCGAAAGTTCATTTCAATATTTCAAATTTATCAAATTCTCAAAACTCCATAATCTAAACTGATTGATTTTTGTATTCAAATAGATGCAGAGTAACTATTTTCATGAAACCAATATATTTATGTAAAAATTCATATTTAATTCTCACTGAAATAAATTCTAAAAATTCTAAATAGATAAATTAGATAGATTTGACTCCTAATAAAAATGTTTTTCCTTCCAAATTTCAAAATAATCATTCAGTTGATAATAATTGAAAACCAACTGCTTTTGCTCTACCATCAAATGCTGCGCAACAACGATTTTACAGAGTTCCCTTCTGGGAACTGGTGGATCGCCCATCCTTTTTCCAAGGTTTACTCTTTTTACTTTTTTTATGTTACTCTTTTTTTCAACTTTTTCCATCATCAATTATTATTATTATTATCATTATCACAATTGGATTCAGGAACATCAAAGATAGACTGAGACGTTTTGCAATCAAATTCGAATATAACAAACAAACAAAAAATTACAAATGATTTCATATAAATTCAACCAGACAAACCAGCTGTTCACTTCGTAATCCAATATCGATATTAATCAATATACAGTACTGATATTACTATCTATACATTAATATCAATATAATCATTATGAGTGCCATTGCGATACAATCAACAAACTGTAACATTACAGTTTTTAATGAGGTAATTGAAAAAAAAGTTATAATGGAATGAAATTTGAACAAATTTAGAAAAAACGTTTTTTTAGGCTTTTGAAGATTATAACTGAAAAATGTGCGTTTTAGAAGAAAATGTTATGAAACAAAAACTGTAGAAAAAGATTTTAAAACTATTATCGTCTAAAAAACGGTTGAATATCTCGAACGGTTATTGGAATACCAGCGATATAGCAAAACCATGTATATTTTGGCGGCCATCTTGTTTCCGAGGTTTTTGCCTGTGATTTCGACTTATCATCATCACGATTCTCATTCTGCTAGACCTAACGAAGAAATTGAGACATCCTCCACGGCTGTTACTCAAAAATGACCACGGAATGACATTTGTGCCCAGACTAATACATGAGTCATTTCTTGTTCCAATTCTTTCCTTGAAGATTTCGAACATGTTTTTTGAATGATTACATTTACAAAACAGGTCATCAACCATTAATCTCAAATGTTGGATACCACTGTTCAAATCATTAATGTTATACTAGTATTGGATGGACAGGTTAAACCATCGGTCCCGTCTGCCTGAATAACAGTAGTTAAGTCTTGTCAGAGGCCCTGAAATCGATCAGGTGAAACCTGAAAATTCTGACTCCGGACCTGGGATCACTCAGCATTCATCATTATTATTGTTTGAAATTTGTAGGCTTCCATGAAGCACACAGTGACTCAATTTTGTTGCAACTTCTATTTGAATCAAAAACATTGTTTGCTTACCCCATCGCATAAGCGGTGTCAGTGTCACTAGGCCTATCATCAGCGGCAAAACTGATATCACCACCTGCAGAAAAACAAAATACACAAACATGATACATCATGATATGGGAATTTACACATAACAAAACGTTTAATGCTCAGCAGATTTTTATCTCTGTCCAAGTTATAGCCGTTCGAATTTTGATGTCCCAACATGGACCAGTTTACCCTACGTTATTATTCCAGGGTTACCAAATATACAAAGTTGTTCATAACATCAGCAATAGCAATTCTATCACAACATTCTTTGAAATATATATAAAAGATTAATTCTATCAATGGAGTGTTGTATTAAATTCCCTCACTTACTCTCAGCATTTATTGAAATTAATTTCATTAATCTAGGAAAATATTAATTTTATCTGTGATCAGCTGATTGATCACCGAATTAATTCATTAATGGTTGCGTTCGAAGCCACTGATCAATTCCATGGTGTTTTATTGGTTGAATAAAGCATTTATTATTATTATTAATCATGCATATCTCAGCTCCCAAATACATTATAATGGAGTTCATTATTAAATAATATTGTAAACCACCTCATATTTAGCCATGTCTGTTTAAATTCAGCTACTCTGTTCATGTTCTTTTCAATCGGTAGAAAAATACAATGTGCTGATCAGTGAAGGAACCAGATAATTATGATGTTTTTTTTTCTTATCAGTTAAACCAAAGATCTTGAAGAGGTATCAATAGACCCACATTGCCTATTCCTGCCCAATGCTAGTTCTCACTTGAATTTGAAAGCTGCCACTGAGGTATTTTAATTGATTTCAATTTGAAGTACACTAGCTCTGCATGTGAGTCTATGCATCTTTAAGCTAGGTCTATCATATACTTCATCTATAAGGTCTTTAAGCTAGACTAAACAATGTTTCATTCAGAGCCACGTTCACTGACCAGTCCCATCTTTCACTAACTGAACAGCGGCTTTGAATGCAACCAATACAGCCATACAATCCATGATGGTGACAATCAATCAGGGTTTCAGCTCTTAGGTGGGTCAGTCTTACAACTGTATTGAAACAACAACAAAACAACATACAACTCTATTTCTTTCATCAAAACAAAAATGCTTGAGAATAATTAATTAACAGATAAATTAATGCTGTACCACTATTAAGCTCAACTCACACTCACGCGCAACTCAGATTGAGAAGAGACTCGACTCCAGATGAGAGCATGAATTTTCAAATGGTGACGCTGCGGAGACTAGAATTAACTGGTCTGAGTGTCACCATTTGGAAACACATTCTCTCGACTAGAGTCGAGTCTCTATTTTTGACCTGAGTTGCGTAAGTGTGAGTTGAGTCTAACTGTTATTTTCAGAGTTGCAGAGACAATATAAGGACCAAGCTACTCGAAACGTTCTTCTGATGATTGATTGAATGATTTCTATATTTTGTGACGAAGAAGAAGAAGAAGAAGAAGAAGAAGAAGAAGAAGAAGAAGAAGAAGAAGAAGAAGAAGAGGAAGAATTGATATTAAGCTGATGTACATAATAAAGATCATTCATAGTTTCAGCCATCATGTTCTGGCATGTATAAAATGGGATGCAGATTATAAAGGTTCCACTGTAGTATGAAACAATTATTCCAGACTAAAGTGAGAGATAAATCACTTTTAACACGGCTCTTTCTCGAAGACGGAGAGGTCCGATGCTCTATCCTCCACTAATCACTCCCACTACCTAGCAGCATTCTCCTTCTTTTGTGTCTGAGTGAGAGAGCTTTGTAACACGACGCAGCAACACTCCCCTCCATCTATTGCTGGCAATGTTCCAAGTAGTGTACTGGTCAGCAGGTATATTGGTTTGTGTATGTTACAGAGATGTTTTCATCACAAGAACATGAAGCAAAATGACACGGTGCATCCAATTGTGCGCAGGATGTCCGTCTGTGTCTATGCTACAAACTGTGGAGGGAGAAATGGGTTTCTCCTCTTCATGTTAAAAGTAATTTATCTCAGACTTTAGCTCACCCGGCGAACTTCATACCGCCAAAAAGTGAATGTATCTCATGTCACACTTGAATCATGAAATTTATTCATTCACAATCTATATTTTCATTTACATCTCGATACGGACTTCCTATGTGCTTGAAACTACCGTTTTGATATCAGTAAACAATGTTATCACAGAGTGACGTGTTTATTACAGCTGGTAAGTTCAGATGCTAAATCTTATTACCACAACATGATCTTGAATCATGATGATTTTCCCGTTCTATGTTAGCCGCTCGGCCAACAATTTAGAAAACATAGGTCTGTAAAATGGATCAATCTATAATTATTATTAGCCCCCCTATTAAAATTTCTGATCAGGAACCATCCCCAATATTCACACAACATATTCACAAAGTCTCAAGCCATTCTGTCAAGTAGCTTTCGAGTCTAGAGGAAACACGCAAACTAACAAAGAAACAAACACACAAACAGACATTCATTTATATATATATATATATATATATATATATATATATATATATATAGATTATGATTTGCAATGACAGACTTTACTTACTGGCCCTTATTGGAGTTAAATGATCCTCTGGGTTATCTGGATTTTCCAAAAGGTATTTCAATTCAAAAATTTCCAGTATATATTTCTCTGCAGATGGTCTCCTCAGAATCTCAACACCATCATAAGACTGCAGCATGTGGACTGGTTCTAAAATCTCCAGGTGATTGACCACTCTTATGAAATAGCTTCTCCTCTATAAATAAAAGGAATATCTTTTAGTTGTGATTTTCTGGTATCGTTTTATACTAATAAGTCAATTACAATCAAGTGATTGTTCAATTTACTATAATTTAACTCTACATTGTCTCACAAAAGTGTGAGAAACAAAGACCATCGATTCTACATGGAATTTGTAACAACAAATGTACAGTAAAATTGTCTCGAACTTTGAGTTTGAGACATATCTTCATTTCGATATTTTTGAGGAACATCAATACTAGAGAACTATCAGTCAAAATCCACCTGATTCTATGGAAATGTTTGGAAAGAGGAAGACATTCCCAGTAAGATTTATACTATTTTCTTTTTTGTCTGATGTTTTAGAACTCTTAATGAGCATTCAAACTATTTGAAATTTGACTTCGAACTTGACAAATGCCCTCTCTGAGCGCTTTTCAACTTTGAGTGTTGAAAAACGACAAACAAAGGGACAAATAATAATTATGAATCGTATTGAAAATTTGGTTTATTTCCTAATCATCGTACCCTTAGAATCAGATTTGACTGATAATTTTCTAGCTATTGACATGATTCAAAAATGTTGAAAACTGAGGTAGATATAAAATAATTTTACAGGACATTTTTTTCAGTAAATTTCATGTAGAATTCATGGTTTTCCACTGTTATACCTTTCGTGTAACAATAAGTAGGTATTCAATCAGTGTAAAATTAGAATTGGTGAAGATTATAGAAACAAATTGTGTTCCTGTTACGAGGGTAGGCTCATTTGACCATGATTGGGTATCCTATTTACATTGGAAAAACTGCATCCCCTTGACTAGAAAATTCTGGTCCACCATTTTGAGAAGGTATGAGAAAGTAGTCACATGATACATGATTTTGAGAATAAATGAATGGCGAAAGCCGCACATCGATATCTGAAAACATTTCCAAGTTGTTCACATCCAAAAATATCATTAAATCTTACAAAACGCAATGAAAATCTTGAAGGGAATAAGAAACAAGAAATTGATTCGAAATTATAGGGTGAGTGAAGGTAGTAGGCCTAAGTATACAGCACTCATGAGGTGTTCAAGACACAATGTTAAGGCTGTGCAAAGGCTGAGAAAATCTTTTTACTGGTGATATTTTCCAAAGTTTTTCGATTTTTATACTATCAAGCTATCAAAATTAAATTTTTTCCCAGAAAATTATTCTCCTATAATCAATTTTTGAGATATGAGGGCATAAAGTTTGAATTTTTGGGACAGATCATTTCAAATTTGGTAGGACATTTTGAGGATATTACCTTCATGGTAACATGGACCTCACTGTAGGAAGGTAATATGAAGATGATACAAAGATGATACAAGGGTGATACAAAGATGATAGACTCAAGGATAGCAACACCAATGTTAATCAAATACGGTACTGTCTTTAATTTGAGGAGTTGTGACCTGAAAACTATGACACCAGATCTGAGCCAACCAGGACACTCAATATTATTATTATTACCAGCAGGTAACCCGTGCTTTGCAAGGGTCTATTTTAAAATTTGACGTAATGGAATCTAGAAGAATTGAAAATAGGCCTATAAGAATCCTCGGTTGATTAACCGAGTGAATTAGTGCAGTACAGACGTGATGATGCGTCAAACATAATTTTCCTATACTCTACATGTGTATACGTGTTTAAGCCAGTCCTTTCCCTTATTATAGTATAGAATATGGTAGATGGATGGATATATCATCCATCTATCTATCATCTTCTATACTATAATAGAGGGAATGAATGAGAATAAATTTTGAAAGGTTTGAGATATTGATGTGCGGTTTTCACCATACCTTTTCTCTGGAAATCCTGTATTGGAATCATGTATCATATGACCACCTTTCAATTAGAAGAAGAAGTTGGATCCAAAATGGCAAAAAAAATTTGGGTGTGATGGAAAAGCTGTTTTTATCATTCCAAAAAATCCCCAACCCAATCATACCTATCTTCTAATTTCCTTTTTGAGAAAGCATTCCCGTTTGCTGCTTCCTTACAACAACTGAAAGCATGACAAATAATTGAAAACTTGACAAACTGGAAACTTGATGTTATCAAATATTGAAGAATTTTAAATAGGTTTATAACCATACTCGGTTGAGCAAGAATCTATATGCAAAATTTCAAGTTAATCAGTCCAGTAGTTCAGACGTGATGATGCGTCAAACATAATTTTCCTATACTTTACACCTGTATACATGTATAATCCAGTTCTTTCCTTTATCATAGTATAGAAGATGATAGATGGATGGATGATCATTGTTATTTTACTAAAAGATGGAATAATTTCAATAGTTCCCCTTTCAGAGGGAGTTTTGACAACCCACAAAACTCATTTTTCATTTGAAGATGTAACGAAAATGTGCATATGTACTTATTTTTTTGCTCAGCTTGCCAAAATACCCCTCATTCCAATATTGAAATTTTCGACTGACTGAACAGTGATTACACATTCTCTCAGGGCTGGAATGATTTTGAAATTTCAATTGAATAAAAATGGAAAAGAATAATTTCTTTATGTAAATATCAACACCCTTATACAAAGACATATTAACTACATGCATTTTCATATTGCCGATACAGTATTGATGAAATTGTAGACGTTTATTAAGCACTTTATCTCAGAAAGGTGTTCTAGCTGAAAAATTGATAATGCATGCCATGTGTAGACCTAAACATTGCATCAGGAAAATGAAGTTTCAAAACTATGGGCCAGTAGCACGTACGTCTGTTAAATATGGACATTAACACTAATTAACAAATCAGCGTTAGTTCTACGGATTCATTTCTGTTCCACAAATATCGGTTAGTTTTTAATTCCGATTGAGTTTTCTAGTTGACTTATCAAGATATTAACAGTTTCACAATCCGGCAACTCTGTAATTTATCCGACAGTGATGTTATTAAAATTATTATTCCAAACAAATGGCAAAAAAGTAAGGTTATGTTATTGTAGCGGTGACTATTCATTATGCATGCACCGCAAAAATGTTCTGAGATCTGTCTGTTGCCAGTGTCATGCTATCTGTAAACGAACAAGATCAAAAACTAACCTTAAAAATCAGAATCTAATTTTGAATGCTAATATCAGCTAAATACTTCTTTTCTATTTTATTAACAGATGAAATTCATTCATATTCAGCTCATACTTTGAATTCTGTAGATTTTTTACCAAAAACTAATTTTGGAAGACAGCTATCACTAGGTACCTAATCGGCGTTAGTTGGATTCAATTCCCCATGGATGGCCTGTTATAATTATTCTACATTGATTAGTTTAATTGGCATTATCGCTTGAAATCTCTTTTTTGTGCAACCAAAATGCATCAGTTAGCGTTAATCTCAATTGAAGTATAGCATTTTATCATGATTAAATGTTAACCGACATGAAGAAAGTTTTTCTAAACAGATGTTTTCGAGATAATTTATATGATGCAGCTGTTTCACATTCACCATATTATTATACAGAGTTTGTGAAAATAAGAATATTTATTAATTATCAAAACAATACTATTATTATATTTAAAATAAAAATATTATCATAATTATTAAAAATATTTATCAATTATCAAAACAATATTATTGACATTAAGTGGTATCAGGTAGAAAGCAATAATAGAAACAGATGTTTGGTGATTTTTTATGGAATTGTATGTACGATTTTTAATGAAATTTGGACATTAATTCTGAAAAATCTAGAAGGAAAATTGAAATTTGGGCTTCCAGGTGCACGAGATTGATATTTTTAGAATTTATGTGCAAAATTTGGAGATCTAAATCATTCCCATTTTCCCGGTATGCAATCCACAAGGTGACATGTTTTGATGCGAACAAACAAACAAATGAACAAACGAATACATGAACAAAAGAACAAACACAACCCTACTCTCTCTCTCTCATTATATAGATTAATGTCATTATAACGTGGATCCCACTTGAGTCAATAGGGATTTGGTTCAAAGTTCGAATTACATCATAATCACAGTAGAGCCAGAAAAGCCTCAATAGTGCGTCTCAATTGGCACTTCCCCTCTACTTGCATGCTACTCACAACAACCTTGCAGCATTATTTGAAGGCAAACCTACTTCTGTTCTATCTTTATATTCACATCTCCAAGATTGTTGTTGGATGATCCTGGACCAATTATCTATATTCTCTGTTAAGTGAGCATAGGATTCTCCACCGTTTTCAGCAATTATTTTCAGTTCAGTTTTGTAATGATCACTCAAATAATCCACTTTTTTGCAACTGTAACAAAAAGGAGATGTTTAGTTATTATAATTTTATCTCATATGGTGATATCATTGTTGTGAAGGTCAAGTGTTAAAACATAAACCTTAGACTCCCACCACATGAGACTCAAATGTGAATTTTTCCAGGGTGGTGTAAGGCCCAACTTCAGGGGAGAGCATGTGTTTCAAAATGGTAACGTCGTGGAGACTAGAATCGATAGATCCAGCAAGTGTCACCATTTTGGAAACACATGCTCTCTACTAGAGTCGAGTCTCTTCTCGACCTGAGTTGCTTAAGTGTGAGTTGAGCCTAGGATTTTGGTCAGTTTGCTATCAGTAACAGAATTCATTCTAGTCTAAGAATTTATTTAAATCTAGATTACCACATATTCCAGTATAAGAATCCATGTCTGGTTCAGGTATGATATATGATATAAGTTCTATGAGTTCTAAAATGCGACTATCCTCACTCAGCCCGTCCGAGCAGGTATGAATAGTCCTAAAGTAGGTAAGGTCTACGTTATAATGACAGTTGAGAAAGGTGGGACAACAACGTTGCCAATCCTCTGTCTTGTCAATGCCTTCTATAAACGGTTGCTGATACAATTTTATTGATGTAATTTTAACTGTTCATTCTCTTCTAAAAAAATCAGTTATATTCTATCAAGCAATAAATTATTATACTTTCCAATAATTTCTCGATGAATTTACATAATTGAGATGAAATTTTTTGCTAAGCAATTATTAATTATACATTGTTAAAAGACGATCTGGCAACAGAGTAAAGCAAGAAAGGGATAGCACTATCCTTTTTGTTGAATGATAGACGAGAATAGCAATATAATTGTTAATCAAACACTGCCATAATAACGTGGAACTCACTATAGTAGGAATAAGATAATAAAAGATCTTAGTAAGAATTATGTTCACTGAATGGGACACATACACTGCCATTGTGACACATGCAACTAATATTGTGAGAATACAGCTTTACTCTAGCTGGATTTCCACTGACCTTGCAGTCCCGAAGTCAATATCTAATTTGGGTTTTGAGCCCACTAGGAGACTATACCCATCTCCACTGATGAACGTTGAGTAGATTCCTTCAGGCCATAGCTTGTAGTCCACATCAAGGGATCTGAAAAATACAATATTGAAGTGGAACCGTGTACAATAGCTATTTAAGTAACATGGCCAGAAAGTGACTGTATGCAGGGCGAGCATGATGTTGCCAATCGAGGCCTCAGCAGATAGCAAATAGGTTCTACTCTTTGTTTCTAGAAGTTATCTACTCATCTACATATTTATTTTCTGTTCTGAATATGTTAATTGTTCATTTGTTTCCATTATAATGTAGTGCTAGTATGCAATGGGTGTTGCAAGACCTGGCAATACATTGTCATTTGTGATAAACAATCAATAAAGAATACTGGAATTTAATGCAAAACATGTCATGTAACTCAATATTTTTCCTGCAGATGATGGTTGAACACTCCTCTATATTGTATACTAAACAATCATTGAAAGAACTAATTTTAGAATAGGTAACCTGTAATTAGATACTGTCCAACACTCTCTTCACAAGTGCAGTATGATTATAACTTTCTCACGTGCACAGTACAATTTTTACTTCTTTGCTCGCTAAATTAGGAAATCATCATGTTTTGTCTGTAATCGGCTGATTTATTGCTGGTTCTAACCATATAATGGCTAATTCCAAGATGATAGAGGTTCAACAATAGCAACAATATAATATTATTTATCTCTTTTCTGTATAGGGCTACTTGTAATATAAATATAAAGAAAATAAAAGGGTACTGAGATTTTTATTTTCTTCATATTTATAGAATAATATTATGTATACAGTATTGTATTCATTGTTTTTTAGTCTCATTCTGCAGTTTTTGATAATTCTTTGTATGTTATTCGAGCGTAAGTTTTAGCATACTTAGCGCATACCGTTCACCCAAAAACTCATCCAACACGGGAATGCGTGCCTCCAAAGATAGACACCTTTGAGAATGCGAGAAATTTGCGATGTTTTCCTAATTTTCACAGTTTCACATATTTGAAATTGCATATCTTGTGAAACACTTTAGATAAAAAATCCAAAAAGTTGTCAGGGTTGCAGAGAATTTTCTCCTCTTTTTGCTCCCATTGATCATACTTTTGATTCCAATACCATTAAAAATGTACAGCCAATTGGAAAAAAGATTTTTTTTCTGTAATTTTACTGTTATTCAAGAGTCTTAGAAACGAGTAGGCCTACGATACAAGATAGAAACTTGTGATTGGTCTCCAATGGAAGAGAATTACATGTCTATAAGCTGCATTGCCTTGAATCCATCTTACATGACTGTTTATTATCGAAGAACTATCGTGATTGTGAAGATGAGGAGAATATCGCAAATTTCTTGATTTTTTGTAACAAATGTATCTTACTTCACGATCATTTTTCACAAAATCATCCATCTCACTTGAAAGAAAAGATTCTGTTCTTCAAATCAAGACCAAGTACCATTTTCTATCATTTCGGGTTACTGAGATACACTGTTTCGAATATAGAAATTGGCCATTTTTTTGTGTACGGGCTAAAATACACTCGAGGAAATATTTTGTATTTTTATCAAATTTCAGTTATAATACATTATTTTGAACCGCCTTGACAAGCTGAGTAGAATGAGCTGTAGTTCGAGGAGATCTGATCATTCTGTCAAAAGTTCCAAGTGTTTGAGCTTTGATCCTTGACATATGCTTAAGCATAACCCCCCCCCACCAAACTAGGAAATACTGAAATTAAATGTCTCTAATGGGTGATTCTCATAGAACATAACCCTTGTGAGATGATTTCAGTCAAAATATGCATTTTTTGTTAGGAAGGCCTTGGAAAGGTATTACAATGAAAATTTTGTTTTTTGGCTGTAGAACATGATTTTCTATTTTTAGGTGTATTCCCCCTCATCACTCTACTGAATTGAAAAATTCCCGAGGAAGCATAATCAGAATTGATTGTTTTTCCACGTTATCTGTGTTTTTTTATTATTTCTGTAAAAATATCCAAGTTGAATAGGGTAGAAGTGGTAGGTTTGCATAATTTTGAAAACCCCTTGAAAAATTCTTTTTTTGAAAATGTGTAGCCCCGGAATCAAAACGGTGGAGTCCTGCATGACCAATCAATATATTGGAAATTATATTATCCTCAATTTTGTATAGAATGATTTTTCTCCAAAAACTCGAAGTTTTCGAGATTAAATGGAAAAACTAGAGAAAGTCTGAAATTTTGGAGGTTTAGGGGGTGAAGCCGCCCTCTGGCATGTCAGCAAATTTCAGATTTGAAATCAGCGCCCCAAAATACATATACAACCCGTGAGAAAAATTCTTTCGGGGCTGTTTCTTGAAAAATGACCATTCGACTGGACTAATTCTTATTTCATTCCAAGTAAGGTAGGTACTGAAGTATGTTTGCATTTTTCCTCACCGAGATGTGGCTTCGGCATCTGAAGGTGTGTGAGCAGCTGGCGCTGAATTAGGTGTGGAGATTTTTGTTTTCTTGTCAATAAGAAACGCATTCTTGTAATAAACTGAAAAAGGAAAAATAACAGGTCTTACAGGAGCCACTATTACTTATTTATCTATTTATTTATTTACAATGTCAAGGAAGACTACAGGCATTACGCCCAAATCAGTCTTCACTACAATTCACCAACAAATTAATACAATTGAAGATATGGAAGATAATTATGATAGGCTACTACATTCATAAAGTGTGTGCTGTGAAGCAATTAGGTATAAATAACATAAGGTATAAATAGAAGCATGGTGAATGGAAAACATGTAAAAGTGGAGATTGATAAAAATAAAATTAACTAATATCAATACAGAAATTGAATTATGTTGAATGTAATTTGAAGCTACAGATAAATAAATTGGAAAAGATTATTATGAAGCAAAGAGAAGGAAATATTGAGGTTAACAAGTCAAGCTATACTAAATATAAGTGTTACTTATATAATCATGTAAATTTGAAAAAAGTAAAATAATGTGAGACTAATCTGAGAATGACTAGTTTGAGAGAGAGACAAGTATTATTGAACAAAAGATTCATGTGCATTAGTTATTTGTATATCTAGAGTGAAAAGTACGACTTTTTCTCCCTGAGGGAAAAGTTTGAAGCCCGTGGCGAAGCCGAGGGCAACAATTTTCCTGAGGGAGAAAAAGTATTTTTCGCTCGTGATGTACACAACATTTTTCCTCCAGCTACATTTTTTTATAGAAACTGCAAATAAAATCATTCTAATAACTCAAGTATTGGTGACAATGTTTCCTAACAACATAACCTAAAATCTAAAACTTAAAAACCGGTCGTCTGATTGGCACTGCCAATTGCGCTATCTATCGGCAAAAGTTGTAACAATTATATCAGCTGGGCAGCTACCAAAAATGGCTGACTCCAGATCACGCGGTTCAGATTTGAATTGCAAATCGAAAATATTTGTTGACTGGTATTTTGAATAAAATAAAATATTTTTAAAATTGTATAAATTTTTATTGTCTACTAATATTAAGAATATAATATCATACAAACATATAATTCATGAGTTGATCAAATTTCTGGTTGTGGTATTGAATTCAGTTGACTCAATGACAGACTCCTCTATTATGCTTTCTCATCTAAGCTTAGACCTTCTAACCTATTACCATGTAAGTTTTTTTTAAATAGAGATGCTTCCCATGCTATTTAAATGGAGTCACTTTTCCTCCCTAGGGAGTTTTTCTGTTTTTTACTACCGAGAGCGAAAAAGTGACACTTTAGTATTATGTTTCAGGGAGTAAAGTTAGTACTTTAGACAGTAGGTGGAGGAAAAAATAATAATTTACAAAGCATGCTCGTGAGAGAAAAAAAAACAAAAGAAAATGTAAGTGAGTTATATCATAGTAGTTATATATCCATAATAATAGGCTAAGTTAATAATAGGCATGGGGGAATTTACCTTTCTTTACCTATAATACGGGGGAAATAAGGGGAAAAATATATTTCTAAAAATAAGAGAGAGTATCAGAGCAACTGACTTTATCCCAAAGACTGCGATTGATGTATTCAGTGAACAATAGCCTCAACAATGCGCCTTCTAGCCTCACTGGCAGGGCCATGTACATTAACTCCATCACAAAAATCATTGAAAAGCCTCAGTGCTCTGTTTAATGGAGAGCAATAATTATGCAAATTTCTTGACCTTGGGATATGAAAGGTCCTAACTCTTCTTACATTGAAGGAGGGCACCTGAAAACCAATCCTTGCGAGGAGACTAGGTGAATCAACAGTACTCCTCAACAGTGACAAAACAAAAAGCAACGAGAACCTGTCACGCCTAGTTCCTAAAGAGTCTAAATTGAACAGGCACCTCAAACGTCCAGAGGGAAAACCCAGAGGACATGCTCTTCCGAATTTCATGTAGAAAAGGAATCGGAGAAGCTTATTCTGCACCCGCTCGATTCTCATTAATCAATTTTTCAATTAATCAGGATTGAAATTAATAACCCGGCTTATTTGCAACCGGCACTAAGTATCTGACTCAATGATTACAAAAGTTCAACAGCTGAGACATAATTTTGACACAGTTCCACACACATGAACTTGCTCACTCACTTTCATCACCAACAGACGATGGAATAATTATTATCTGCTGTTTTTCCAAGGATGAATAATAATAATCCTTTCAGCGAGTTTTCCCAGGGATGAGACCTGGTGCAATCGAATCTTCATATTAGAAACCCACTATGTTCTGAATTAGAGCCGTTTTCGAGATCTGGTGAAATATAAACTTCTAAACATATAAACAGAAGCTGCTCGTATAATAGTATAGGATTTCTATATACAGTATAGTCTCATCACAATTCCAACTCCACACTTTGTTCGCGCTAATCCACTACCTCCATAAACAAAGCTGTAGTGCATTCGTGTGACATCAGCACAGATAGGGCTCCTACACCAATAAAAACACTAGCTGATATAGATCAGCTGAAATCAACAAATTTTATTTGATGTAGGAGCCCTACCTGTGCACACATTACACGAATGCACTACGGCTTTGTTTACGGAGGTAGAGGCTACTCTTGCCTTCTCTATTGGATATTCATCCTTCCGGCAGTCACGCCCTACTCAATCACACGAGCATTCGCGTGTTGTAATTTTTACAACATCCAATTTTCCAAGTGTTATGTACTCTGTTTACTGTCAAAACATATCAATCGATTGTATGATAACTTTCTTCATATTCTTGAATTATTTTATGCCTATGAACATTTGGATGATCACCATCTCATAGCCCAATAAAGTACATCACGCAAAGCCATCAATTCTGTGTTATTGGTTCGTTCACAGTCCTCGCATACAGTCTTTCCATATCTTATGCACTGTCACGACTAAATGGCACCTAAAGACTTAACCATTGCTTGGTTGATACTGAAACTCAGTAGAGTGATGGGGAGAAAGTTTTGGAATTCATTGGTGACTAACACTGACACCACATCAGCATCAATCTGACACCAATCGCATCAGCTCTCAAGCATCTAGCTTCTGGAAAAGCACCAGGATTTGATAGTGTAAACCCAGAATTTCCAGTTAAATGTGGAAAATATGCAAAGGTATGGCTGGCTAAATTCTTCACTGATGTTATGCAAACTGGCAATGTACCCAAAGAGCTGAGGCAGTCAAAGATTATAGCAATTTTGAAACCAGGAAAACCAGCAAACTCAGCAAAAAACTATAGACCAATTGCATTACTGTCGGTGGTGTATAAACTACTGGAGAGGCTAATCTATAATAGAGTATGCCAGAAAATATTTGAAATCATACCTGTTGAGCAGGCTGAGTTCAGACCAAACAGGAGCTGTGTTGATCAAGTTCTATCACTTACAACATGCATTGAAGCTGGTTTCCAGAAGAAATTGAAAACATCTGCTGCCTTTATCGATCTATCAGCAGCTTATGACACTGTTTGGAGAGAAGGTATGATCTATAAGCTCCTAAAAGTGATCAAGTGTAAAATAACAGCTCGTCTTGTGAATAATATGCTGAGTGATAGAACTTTCAAAGTCATCATTGGATCTGATATAGGCTCACAAAGAAAACTTAAGAATGGTCTGCCTCAGGGCTCAGTTCTTGCCCCTCTCTTGTTCAGTCTGTATATTGCTGACATGCCAGAAACCTTGTCTAGAAAACATGGCTATGCTGATGACTGGGTATTATCAACACAGTGTAAATCATTTGAAGAGTCAGAGAAAATTCTTACAGATGACTTGAGAGAGATGGGTAGGTACTTTCGAAGATGGCGTCTCCAACCAAATGCCAGCAAAACAGAAGTTGCATGCTTCCACCTGAACAATAGAGAAGCTAACAGAGAGCTAAGAATTCAATTCGAGAATAGAAGCCTTAAACACAATAAGGCTCCAAAATATTTGGGCGTGATACTTGATAGGACACTTTCATTCAAAGAGCACCTAACAAAGACAGCAGAAAAACTAAAAACCCAAAACAATATTATGCAAAAACTTTGCGGAACATCATGGGGAGCTTCAGCATCTACATTACGCTCTACAGCCCTAAGCCTTGTCTTTTCAGCTGCTGAGTACTGTGCTCCAGTCTGGATGAATAGCTCTCATGTTCATAGGGTTGATGTTCAGATAAATAACTCAATGAGAATTATAGGTGGTGTTCTGAAATCTACCCCTGTGGAATGGCTCCCGGTGTTATGTACTCTGTTTACTGTCAAAACATATCAATCGATTGTATGATAACTTTCTTCATATTCTTGAATTATTTTATGCCTATGAACATTTGGATGATCACCATCTCATAGCCCAATAAAGTACATCACGCAAAGCCATCAATTCTGTGTTATTGGTTCGTTCACAGTCCTCGCATACAGTCTTTCCCTATCTTATGCACTGTCACGACTAAATGGCACCTAAAGACTTAACCATTGCTTGGTTGATACTGAAACTCAGTAGAGTGATGGGGAGAAAGTTTTGGAATTCATTGGTGACTAACACTGACACCACCTCATTCAATAGTCTTGTGCAGCAAAGAAACTGACACTGTTGTACTTTTACAACAACGCGACTGCAGGAAGGTTAAAATCAGATTTCAAATTACATATTTGCACAATCAGAATATCTTCATCCTAGCAGAAACCCGTGCTCCGCAAGGATCTATTTTAAAACAAGACAAACTGAAAACTTGACGTGATGAAATTTTGAAGAATTGAAATAGGCCTATAACATAACCATCCTTGGTTAATAAAGAATCTACCTACATGCAAAATTGCAAGTTTGTTTCAGTCCAGTAGCTTAGACGTGATGATGCGTCAAACATGATTTTCCTATCCCGTACGTGTATAAGCCAGCTCTTTACTTTATTATGAACTAGCAGGTAACCCGTGCTTCGCAAGGGTCTCTTTTGAAACTTGACGTAATGAAATCTAGAAGAATTCAAAATAGGCCTATAAGAATCCTCGGTTTATTAAGAATTTATATGCTGCATTTCAAGTAAATCAGTATGACCACCTTTCAATTAAAAAAAGAAGTTGGATTCAAAATGGCGGAAAAATTTGGGTGTGACGGAAAACCTGTTTTTATCATTCGAAAAGGATCCCCAATCATACCTATCTTCTAATTTCCCTTTTAAGAGAAATCTTCTGCTGCATCCATACAAACTGGAAGCATGACAAATAATTGAAAACTTGACAAACTGAAAACCTGATGTAATCAAATCTTGAAGAATTTAAAATTGGTCTATAACCACCCTCGGTTAAGCAAGAATCTATATGCAAAATTTCAAGTTAATCAGTCCAGTAGTTCTGACGTGATAATGCGTCAAACATAATTTCCCTATACTTTACACCTGTATAGGCTACGTTTATAATCGAGTTCTTTCCTTTATTATAGAAGATGATACATGGATGGATGATCATTGTTATTTTACAAAAAGATAGAATAGGTTGAATATTTTTCCCTTTCAGAGGGAGTTTTGACAACCCACAAAACTCATTTTTCATTTGAAGATATAACGGAAAGGTACATATGACCTTATTTTTTTGCTCAGCTTGCCAAAATACCCCTCATTCCAATATTAAAATTTTTGACTGACTGTACAGTGATTACACATTCTCTCAGGGCTCGAATGATTTTGAAATTTCAATTAAATAAAAATGGAAGAATATAATTTCTTTATGTAAATAACAACACCTTCATTCAAAGACATATTAACTGCATGCGTTTTCATATTGCCGATACAGCATTGATGAAACTGTGGACGTTTATTTAGCACTTTGTCTCAAAAATTGTTCTAGCTGAAAAATTAATAATCCATGCCACGTGTAGGCCTAAACATTGCATCAGGAAAACGAAGTTTCAAAACTATGTTTTTCAGGTAGAAAGCAATATAGAAACAGATGTTCCTTTTTTAATTTCGACAATATGATTTGGTGATTTTTTAATGAAATCGAATGTACCATTAATCAATTTTAAACATTCATTCTGAAAAATCTAGAAGGAAAATTGAAATTTGGGCTTCCAGGTGCACGAGATTGATATTTTTAGAATCTATGTGCAAAATTTGGAGATCTAAATCATTCCCGTTTTTCCGGTATGCAATCCACAAGTTGACATGTTTTGATGCGAACAAACGAACAAACGAATACACGAACAAACACAACCCTACTCTCTCTTATTATATAGATTTAGTTAACGACTGCAAGAACTGTCTGTGGAACAGAATAGTGGTGAAACTATGATAGCCAGAAGTGTCTCAAACACAATAGTAGGTTACTGAATGAAATTTTTGAAAATGATTCGGAAAAAATGTTAAAACAACAGAACTGAAAGTTGTTAACCTTATCATTCTACCTTCATTTAGAGATACTTTTGTTTGAGCCGAATGTAAATCTATATACATAAAAATGAATGTCTGTTTGTATGTATGTTTCTTCCCTACAAACTTGAAAACAACTTTACATAACGGCATGAAACTTTGGGAATATGTTGTGTGGATATTGGGGATGGTTGCTGAAGAAAACTTTTAAAAGGGGGGATAATAATAATTATCTATTAATCCATTTTACATACCTATGTTTTCGAAATCGTCGACAGAGCGCTACCGAAGAACGGAAAGATGATCATGATTCAATATCTTATTGTGATAATATGATTGAGCATCTGAAGTTACCAGCTGTATAATAAACACGTCACCCTGTGATAAATTGTGTACTGGTATTAAAACGGTAGATTAGAGTTGAAGTTAGTGTAGTTGATTGGTACCAGCTGTAGATAATCGTTCCTTTAGACGACCTTAAGGACGACCTTAATCGTTCCTTAGAAGACCTAATAGTTATCATTAGCTATTACCGTATTGAAAAACTGGAAAATGTTGGAAAAAAATATTCAACTCATGAAAGAGAGTTGTTCATATTGCATCCATTAATTACTGAAGAATGTAAGAATAATTTAATTTTTTTGAATTTAGCTTAGCTTATATTCATCCTAAAATGGAAGATGGAAAGAATATGGAATTCTGTGTGATTCATCGTACATCGCATATTTCGTGAACCATCTATTGACAATCAACAACTATGAAAACATTGAATTCATTTCTGGAACACTGATTTAACCATCTATTTTTTCTATCTATTTTTTTTTTTTTTAATTCAACACTTTACTGATAGATATTACTACCAATTGATTGAGTAGAATATGTTTTTGGAATAATGAATGCTGCATGACTAAGCACATAGGAAGTCCGTATTGAGATGTAAATAAAAATATTGATTGTCAGATGAATTTCATGATTCACCAGATAAAGTCAAGTGTGAGATACATTGACATTTGGCGGTACAAAGTTCGCCGGGTAGGCTAGTTGTGAATAAAGCTTTATAGAGAAACAGTACTGTGAATAGTTGTGAATAGAGAAGAAACAGTACTGTATCAATTAGGTAGATTTCTAATGTGTTCCATGTGAGGGGCGAATGGTTCTCTTTTTATCTTTCATCTTTTTCTCCTTTTTCTTTTCATTCTTCACAGGTGCTGTGCGCTGTTTTACTTTTCCTTTCTTTTCAGATTACTGCATATCTGTGTAGCTGTCAGCTGGTTATCATGTTATCGGAAGATAACAAGCGATGAAGTCTATTGCTAATTACTGTTATGACAGTTGGAGCAACAGGTTATTTCGTTTTTCAGCATTAGGTTCTGCTTATCTCGTGGTTTAGGAAAGCCAGACTTGCCGCACTAATTATTCTTTTTCTTTTCAGCTTGACACTTTCATTTTATCTCTCTCTTTATCCATCCTATTATCTTCTCTCTCTCACTTCCTTCTTGTTTTCTTTTGTGTGCCGAACTTGATCACGAACTCAACTGGTACTTTGGATGCTGTATTCTCTTCTCATCGCCAACCCCCCCCCCCTTCCTTGGTATGAGTGGGGTGTCACAAAGTGAATTTTGTGATGGAAGGAGAATCGTCATTTTGCATATGATTTGGATAATTTTCTTCATTTTAGAGGAAAAATAGGGTTGACAGTCGAATTTATTTTGCTAAGCTTAGAGTCGAGCATATAGATCATCATCATTGGCGACAACCCTGGAAATTATCATCAGCAGATTCATCTTAACCAGAAATTTCCAGATCTTGTTTACAAGTTTGAGGGTCCGATTATCTAACATTGCAGCAGCAGCAGCTGCATCATCAGAGTGATAAACGGCTACCGGGTTGAGACGGAATCGTTCTTCATGAAATTTCTGGAAAAGAAAGATTGTTTAGCAGCCTAATGTATTATAGTGATTGGCGGTATTGTCATCATGGATACACCCTCAGCATCTGAATCATGCCCTGTCACATGATCAGTGGCGTGATTGTCTTCCGAGGTTCCTTTTGGATAGTAATCTCTATTCCCATTGCCTCCTGTTTTTCCACGGACTCTGCTCTGCTCGAGGAGACCCGGGGTCGAGTCAGTAGTTCATTGATCAGGTTTGTGTACGGCCACGTTCCGTGAGGCGTACCCATTAGTGGTTTTCTGGAGGGATAATATTATATTCTCTATTTTATTGAATAGTATATTGTGAGTCGAGTTTCCGACAATTCAAAGGTAGATTTTTCTGGGGGATTTTCTTCCCTTGTAGTATAGCTAGTTGTTTGGTAGCCGGGCGTGTGAACAGGTCGCGATCTCCTCTCCTTACAGCATTCCCGGTACTGGTTTTTTATTACTAGGAAATTATTCTATTTCGTGTTTGTTAGAATAGAATATTGTAGGGCAAGTTCTGGACAACTCGAAGTTAGATTTTCCTTGGGGATTTTCTTCCTTGATAGTTATTCCTCCCAACTCCTATCACTGGGGGGTGCGAGTTATCCTTGGTTTAGAAACCTGGAGGGATCTTAAGTTTGTGCAACAAACAGTTAAGTGGGAAATTTAACTAGGCTCTATTCGGTTTGATAACGGTAGGTTTCGCATTGTTTGTGGATTGTAGCGACTACTTTTACAGTTCTTAATTTATAAGTCTCTACTCTGTCGTTTCATGACGTTTTTAATCATAATACAGGAATTGAGGACCTTGCCGGACAAAGGGCACATAAGGCAAAAGCTCATTTTTGGGAAATGGCTTTTTAAGATTTAAGTTTTGGCACTGTCCCGTTTCACATTTGTGTGATTTTTGTGTTTCATTTTTTTTTCAACTACTACTTCAATGATGATTTTATAAAACTATGAAATAGTAATCTCATGAACATAAAACTAACAGTTCACAAGCTCACTTAATAAAATCTCTGAACAGTGAACAAGGGAACTATTTCAAAGAACATCAGCTGCCACCACTTCAATCAAGTTTATGTGAAACATCACAGGAAAAAGATATCTATGTGAAACTTGGCAAGCATGTACAGGAAATCATGGCGGTTTGTTTGAAACGATTGCCGGAAAAACGGCACATAGAACCATGTGCCCTATGTCAGGAAAGGTCCTCAATTGAGAATCGGTTCGTAATTCTCCATATTAGGATCCATGGTGATTCAGGTAACTATATGTTAGGACTGGTCGGTCACTTGTACGTGTTTTATTTCCTGTAGTGAGGTGGCCTTCAATTTAAAGAGTAATTTTTCTCAATTGATTTTTTATTCTTGTGGGGAAATCCCTATTCTTTTAGAAGTAATTTTACCAATTAGAATTCATTCTTGTGGGGAGATCCCTGTCCTTGTTAATGATTTTTTCCCAGTTAACTCTCATCCTTGTAGGAAAATTCCCATTTCTTTGAGAGTAAATATTCCTTGCTCAGTTTTCATATTGTAGAATGGCCCCTGTATTCATTTTTGCATAGCTTTTTCGGACTAGCTATAATTTTTGGCAGGAAAATCTCATCTTCTTTCTAGAGAACTCAGGTGCAGCTTGAGTTCATACATGTCGAAGTTAACAGACTGCGACAAACTTCCTCTTACTTTCTCTTAACTTTTCCTATTCTAAAATCCTTCCAAACTTCCTCTTATTCTCTTCTAATTTCTCCTGTTCTAAAATCCTTCCTGATCTCAGTTCCAGACTAGAGATCGACCCAGTCGCGGTTTTTCAGACCCACAAATCATTTCTAAAATTCCTAGAAACCTTTCCCTATTAATAGCAAATATCATTTGCTGGTTTTCCCTGTGGAAAATTCACGAATTTTCCTGTGATCTCAGTTGCAAATTACAGATCGATTTTGTTGTAGTCCTCAGACTGGCAATTGCTTGAGAAAGCTCATTAAAATCTTTTCCTGAATTAGGAGTTTTCTCTGACTCGATATTTTCCTTGTGGAAAATCCTGGAAAAATCCTTTACTAATGACATACTCTAGTCTTCCCGATATTATTCTACAGACTGTGTCTGTGAAAATTCTTTCTATCCTCTCTTAAAGCGTTTCGGACAATTGAGAGTGATTTACATCTCCTTGAGGGTTGTTACAGATTAGCCCTTAATAACCATTGCGCAGTTGTTAGACTGTCGCAGAAATCCTGGTTAGCAGTCACAGAATTGCTAAAGATCCATTTGCAGCTACAGGCTCGCGATTCAGAAATCCTACACCTGAAACCCTATATACTGAATCTTAAATATCCTTTATTGAAAACTTATATACCATATTGGGCTAGCAGGATCAATTTGATGATCGATTGAGCGCAATTGTCAGATTGCGGATTATTGAACAAACATATGTTTGCTGTAGAGAATAATAATCTCATTATTGATTCTCTGTTCCCTATACCCTAAACCCTATACCTCATACCCTGTACCCTATTCTCTTTAGCTTACACCATATACCGTACCCTATTTAACTATATCTTAAATACCACTAACAACTCTATAGATCCATCATATCTTTACCCTATAGCTCTTACCTTAAACCCCATAGAAGAACCTCTTTCCGGGCTCGCAGATCCAGTCTGCCCGCCATCAGCTCGCAATTGGTTCAGACTGCGTACTACCTTTATAAATATGATTATTTGTAGAGATCTGATTGGTCTCCTTGGTTAGGGTTATCTTTATCCCATTTAACACCCACCCTGAATCTCAAAGGCCGAGGGCCGAATCGGCCAGCAATGGCCCAGGCGAACACTCTTCCCTTGAAATTAAAAACATCGCGACAAAAACAGAGGGTAAAGAATCAGGATAGGAGGAGAAATGTAGGTCCAGTATCTCCACCTGTCAGTGCGGCTACTGACCCCGACCCATATCCGGCTGTAGCTAGTCTGCGTCATTGCAATACTTTGCAAATATTAGATAACCTAAGGAGTGGAATGGGCGTATCTAATAATAGATTATGATTTGCAATGACTGACTTCTCTTTCTGGCCCTCATTCGGGTTAAATGGTTCTCCGATTCATCTCGAAGGAGAAGAAGAAGAAGAAGAGGAAGAAGAAGAAGAATCCCAGAGGTGTCCTTAAGCGCGCCTCTCCACTATGAAATACTGAAATTAAGTGCATCTAACGGGTGATTCTCATAGAACATAATCTCATGAACTTATGTCATTGTGCGAATTATCAATGTGAGGACAATGTAGTTAGTGAGGATGGTTGAAGCTGAAGACTAGGTGTTTTTCACAATACAAGGAGCATTGTTGTCAGATTTACCTGGAAATCTATATGAGATAGAGCGCTCTATCTGATCTCAGATTGTAGAGCACAAAAATAACCCAGAGTGATTTTGAATCATACATCTAAATGTTAACAATCGGAAGATATTGTTGATCAAAAACTAAAACTCATAAAAATTGATTTCTTCTTCAAATTTCACTCATTTTTTAAAAATCAGGTTCAGTTGAAGATTCCGTTGAGTTCTGAATGATCTCATTTTATTCAGAATTTTATAATCTGAACAAAAGGCAAGAGCAAATTTCTCTGTCCGATTACGATATTTGGCAGGAATAGCTGAAAAATGGGAATGGAGCCGAAAATACAAGGTTTTTTGGCCACTCTATATCTAGCACAAGGAAATTTTGCATGAGGAAATTGGTTCTGGACTTCTCTTATGTACACAAATAATATATTAAAGAATCAGAACTACAATATAAATTGCAAGCACACCCCCTTTTTTATGTCTATATTGAGTGGACTAATTTGAATGTTTTTGTTTCAGTATATTTTTAGTTCTCTTGATGAGTGAGTGAGATCCTTATACTGTATAATATACCATATATATATATATATATATATATATATATTATATATATATATATAGATTTATTATTGACAACTCACCATCATATACTATTGTACGTGTGATTGCATCATAGATTCTCTCGTCCGTGTATTGGACAGTGGCTGCTCCGGCATCAAAATTGATGGAATATAGCTCGGTGATTCCTGAACCATACATGATTCGATTGACTTTTGTTTTGCCAATTACAGTCATTCGCACAAGATAGAAGACTCGCCCATACTGTGAATACAATAGAGAATTTTTGTTGTAAAAATAATTAAAAACTGAAAATTTTGTGAAATGAACAACTACAAGACTTAACCTATTTCAGACTATGTGTAACCCTATCTAAATTTGGGAGAGGAATTGCACAAGGTTATCTTATCTTTTCTTTCCCTATCATTTTTGATGATGTACTTGTTGTATGAATCAATAGAGAATAAAGTTGTATGAATCAATAATACAGCGGTCAAAGACTTTTCTTTTAATGGTGGTGCCTGAAAATTTTTTCAGTTTTTTAGTTCTGGGTAGTTAATTTTATTTTCTTGTGATGAGTATTTTATTTATCAACATTTGATTTGTTATGTTGTTGAATTTTGGCAATAAGAATCTGGTGTGACGCACTCACACAACTTCCTTGCTGTTATGAAAATTTATCACCTGACACTAGTGTTCACACACATCTCAAGTCTACTATTCAAGGTCTGAGCCAGCTGGTGACAGAACAATAACGCTGGAGACACACGAGGTCTGCTATCTCTTCATAGTGAATGATTTAAAAGAATCAAAAGCTGTTGCCAACAGTTTGCAATTGAATAATTACATTTTCTCGAATTCCGAGATTATTTTCAACTTTAGGTGAAAATGTTACTGAACATCAATTGGAGAGACTTTAATGCTCAATCTTTTCCACTTGAATTTTTTTGTTTAGATTGTATCTAAAGCCTGATAATAATTGGCAATCCGAAATCGAACTTCGCATAGATGGGACTGAGCTCCTGAGATTTCTACAGATATGGGATTTGTGGCAGTTGATAGAGCTCATCAATAATTTTTCTAGGTATAAATTTGATCAGAATCGTTGTAGCCGTTTTCGAGAAAATCAAAACTGAAACCCTGTTCTTGACAACATTTTTGCCATTTTAGCCGCCATCCTGAATTAAATTTGATCGAAATCGTTCATGACGGATCCTTATAGTGTAAGGACCTTAAATTCCGAATTTCAAGTTATTGCGTTGATAAGGAATGTGATTCCTGCTCTGTCAATAATTTTATTATTCTCAAGGAGTTTTTTCCAAGCAGGAATGTGGAGTGCGTTTCATACACATAACTTTCCAGACTTCATCTCCATAAAAAAATTGAATAGGATTAGTTGACCAAGCGAAGTTAGGTCTAAAGGTGCGTACAGATTTATGCGCCGCGAAGATGAGCAATTCACTTTCAATCAGCTGATGCCAAGCTTTTTATATCTATATCTTACCGTTTCTGTAAAAATACAGATATAATCAGCTGATTGAAAGTGAATTGCTCATGTTCGTGATGCGTATATCTGTACATATCTGTATATCTGTTTAAATGTTTATATGTTTATATGTTTGTATGTTTGTATGTTTGTATGTTTGTATGTTTGTATGTTTGTATGTTGTATGTTTGTATGTTTATATGTTTATATGTTTATATGTTTATATGTTTATATGTTTATATGTTATATGTTATATGTGTATATGTGTATATGTTTATATGTTTATATGTTTATATGTTTATATGTTTATATATTTATATGTTTATATGTATATGTTTATATGTTTATATGTTTATATGTGTATATGTGTATATGTTTATATGTTATATGTTTATATGTTTATATGTTTATATATTTATATGTTTATATGTTTATATGTTTATACGTTTATATGTTTATATGTTTATATGTTATTTATATGTTTATATGTTCAGCATTTACGGTTAAACGCGGCAATAGATTTTCATGAAAAATGACATGTATGTTCTTTTTTGAATTTCGCGTCATATAAATAAGGTTTTTTGAAATTTTGAGTTTCAAGGATAATACAAAAGGGAAAGGAGACCCCTTCAAACGCCAATATTACCGTAAAAGTCAGACTATAAAATTATTCATCATAAATCAGTTGTCGATTATTTATTGTGGATTATTAGTTGCATGCAATTAATATCTCAATGTAACTTGGTAAAAAATAAGCTGTAGTATGGACTATTAATTGCATGCGTCATTGCATGCAATGTCTATGTAGTATTAAATGCACTATTAATTGCATGCAATGACGCATGCAATTAATAACTGAAAGTAACATAGTATTTTCTCTCGACCTTTATCTGCTTTCAACTCGGGCTGACCTGTTGTCAGTATGTCTTGAAGGAGATTAGCTTTTGAAGTTAGCATTTTTGATTCGCTAAATCCTACAGCTATTAGCCGCCATTTTCACACCGATATCTTGCCAACATGACATACATGCAGGTTTTACTCTAATGGACAGTATAAGAGGAGGCTTTAGTTTATAACTGCGCGAGGTTTACTGTTTATAGAAGTACTAGTACAATCAAAGCTAAGTTTTCAGACTATAATATCCATTATTATAGATCATTGTAATAAAATTATTGTATTGATGATGGATGGATGATTGATTGATTGTTTCAAAAAGTGTATACATTTTTAGAGCCCTTTTTTTAGAGATCCAAAAACGTTTTCCTTCACCTGCTAATATCTGAGGACTGAAGTGGGATTGCATTATATCAGTGTAGCCTAAGTGAACGTGAGCAGCACAGTGAAAATAAAATGCTTATAAATATTCTAACTAGACTATTTTCTTGCACTGTCAATGTTATTTTTATATCCTGAAAAAAGACAAAGGAGTGAGTCAATTTTGTTGTCCAACGAACTTAACCTGTAAAAAGGAACGAAGAATACGTGTTGAAAATTTCAAGCTGATTGATCAATTCTCTCTAACGTTATTGTAGAACATATACAAACAGACAGACAACGACTTTGGCCTCCAGTAAGCCAAAAGTGGGAACTCGCTGACACTCGTTCAATTAGAAGTCAGCTGGTTATTGAAATATGAAATTACTAGAATACTATAGCTTTTATTTTCTCTAGCAACAGGGGGCCTGGTAGGATTTATAAGGATGGAAAAATCATTTTGTTGACAATTTTGGTGTTAAAATAGCTTGATGCAGAGTAAATACAGAAATTATAAATTTAGATCAAAATTTAATTACACGTTAATTCACTAACAAATTCTTCTCCCTGGGCCTTCATACTTTTGAGGGGTTCTTAGTTCTCCCGATTTATCATATAAAATGCTACAGAATGAGAGAATTGAAATTAAGAATCATACCGATGATGAATTTGGAGTGCTTACCGTATTCCTCTCCTGACAGATTTGAACCGTTTCATCAACAACTGTGAATGATTTCCGAAATTGTTCATCATTCAAAAGAACATCTTTGAATAAGTTATTCCCTTCATTCTTAACTTTTTGATAACACTCAGGATGAAATATAGTTGGGTTTATAATTGGCGGTTGACACCTGCAACAAAAACAATCGAATTAATGACAATAACAATATAGCCTAAAAAAACTATCAACATTTTATTATTCTTAGATCAAGGAATTTGAATATGCATTCGAATTGTGGCTCTTGCTACTGTTAAGGAATTCGGGTTGCATCCATTGAAAATAAATAGCCCTCAGGGCAGCTTTCATTATGAAAGTTGACGGGTGTGGCAATGCCGGGGATACCCTAGCAAGTGGTGGATGCAAAGTAGTTATTGGTTCAGTAGTTATTACTTCAACATCAAGCGCCAAGATGATGGGGAGGGTGGCAGATGTCTCATCATCAATGTGTGCATCCACTGCGGGAGGAGATATACCTCTTGAAAAAAGTGGGGACCATCTGGCTCCGGATGGTAGCACCCTTCAAGGGCTCCTGCCCAGGGTTACTGGGTGAAAACCGGCCAACGGTCTCAAAGGTGGATGAGGAGAAATCCCTACGGCGGTGAGGGTGGGAGAGCCTGGGGAATAAACCCAGATCAAATCGAGGGTAGGGTGGCCCAAAGCACCCAAAGAGGACTTCGTTGGGCTAATCCCCCACATGTTGGATGATTTGGATTCAGAGAAAAACATGTAGCCTCAGATTAGGACTGGAAAAACGGAATAAAAATAAACGCAATTTTATCAGATTTGGAACATGGAACATTTGAACTCTTACAGGAAACGAAGTTGAGTTAGTGGAGGAGTTGAAAAAATATAAAATGAAGGTGTTGGGTGTAAGTGAAACAAAAAGAAAGGGAGTAGGAGAGAGAGTGGAGATGGAGGATGTGTCATGCGCTACTCAGGAATTCCAGAAGAAGGAAAGCTAGTGGAGGGGGGTTGCTGTAGTCATGGATGAAGACACCAACACAAGAGTTAGAAGCTGGGAAGCTGTAAGTCCTAGAATAATCAGAGTAGATCCTGACCTAGAAGAGAAAATAAGCATAATTCAAGTGTAGGTACCAACAGAAGATGCAAGTGTGACAGAAAAAGATGACTTTTGGTTGCAATTGTATCGAGCAACCATCAAGGAAGCTGATGGTGATGGGAGATTTCAATGGAAGAGTTGGATTAGATCAAGAGGATGGTCATGGAAGTATGGGAATGTATAGTTGTGAAAGAGTGAAGAGTAATAATGGACAGAGACTGATTGAATACTCATCACAACACAATCTCCTTATCGGCAACACTTGGCTCATTCAAAAAGAATTCATAAGATCACAATCGTGGGAGAAAGTAGGGAGGCTGAGAGTATGATCGATTACATACTTTGATACTTTGTCAGGGCAACCTCAGGTATGCTGTCAAGGATGTTAAAGTAATCAGAGGAGCTGAACTCGACACTGACCATAGGCTACTGGTGGCAGACACAGGGTTTGAAGAAAGGAAGATGGAACGGCAGTGAGCATACACGAGAATAAAGTATGAAGAACTGAGGTGTATTGACAGCAGGGAAAGATACGGAATAGATCTCTCAGCCCGCATTGAAAACATGCAGAATAATGAGAATGATGTGAATGACTTCTGGAATGGACTGAAAGATGCTATAATAGGTGCTGCTAAGGAAGTTTGTGGTGAGAGACGGCTTGGAAGGTTCAAAAAGAGGACAAGATGGTGGACAGAGGAAGTTAAGATGAAAGTGAGAGAGAAAAAGAAAGCTTACAGGAAGTATATGGAAACTAAAAGACTGGACGAATACAGAAAATAGGTGGAGAAAAGAAATGATGCAAAACGAATAGTGATGTTGGCAAAAATGAAATCGTGGCAAGATTTTGGTCAAGATCTACAAGACAAGCATGGACAGAATAATGGACGGTCATTTTGGAAAGATGTGAGATGATGAGGAAAATATGGGAAGCAAGTCAGAACAATTGTTAAGGATTATATGCCATCTAGTAGTGAATGTGTTAACTACTTGAATAAATTGAAACGCAATTGAATTCCCCTCTCCTCCTTTCCTTCCTTTCTTGACCAGGCTGTGTGCAAACCAGAGCAGTTCCCGCTCAAACGTCTCCAAGACAACACATTGTGTCATCCCGCTACCATAGCTATTTTCGTGATAATCTCACCTCAACTTTCAGTAAGTTTTCTCACCTATGTTATTACAGTCATTGCTCAAAAGTTAATAAACTCGGTCCTCCATAAATTCTCATAGTGCTATCTTTCACAACAATAGTGGACGAAGGAAGGTTGTTGTCACAGAAAGAGGAAGTACTAGATAGATGGAGAAGATACTATGGGAGTAAGTTTCAGATGGACAATGCCCAGGATGAGGACAATCGACATGAGTTTGAGCAAATGGGGAACGAGATAGATGGAATAACAAGTGTCATCAGCAGGTAGTAGAATCCATTAAAAGACTGGTGGTTGGGAAGGCAGCAGGAGAGGATGGTATTGCACCAGAATCAATTGAATGGGGAGGGGATATCGTGGTAAATGAATTATCGGATTAGATCAACCACACATCGCTGCAAGAAAGAGTCCCTATGCAGTGGAGAAAGAATATCATCATCCAAATCCATAGGAAGGGTCCCACCACTCAATGTGATAGCTATAGAGCTGTATGCTTAACCAAGGTGGTCATGAAAATTCATACAAGCATACTCGAGAAAAGGCTGCACAAAGTGGTGGAAGAAGATTTGGATGATGAACAGGCGGCATTTAGACCAGGCAGACAAACTCAGGAGCATATCTCCTCCCTTAGAAGTATATGTTCAAAATTTCTGGAGAAGGGAAGGAACTTATATTTGGCCTTTCTGGATTTGAAGGCTGCCTTTGACACAGTTCCAAGGAAGCTGATATGGAATGTGCTCAATAAAAAGAGAGTACCCACGAAGCTAATTAAAGCTATTATTAGTGTGAATGAGGGAATGGTGGCAAGGGTCCGCACGGGTGGATGAATGTCAGAGGAGTTTGCCATGGAAAAAGGGGTTAAACAGGGTGACAAACTCAGCCCACTGCTGTTTAAACTAGTAATGGATGAAATACACAAAATATGTAAGAGAAGGACATAAAATATGCTGGTGGGATACTGGAATATGAGACCAATTGGCACAAGAGCTCTCCTGTATGCTGATGATATTGTCCTTATTTGAGACACTAGAGAAAAATTACAACAGTCTGTAAATGAATAGGCATAGGAGTTGAAATTAAGGCGAATGATGCTGAATGTGAAGAAAAGTAAGGTCATGGTTGTGTCGAAGGGAATGAGAGAAAATGTGCAAGTTATGGTGGATGGGGAGGAGATGGACCAGGTTGCGCAATATGAATACTTTGGTACAGTGTTTTCAGAGGATGGGAAATAGATAGGGAAATGCTCAACAGAGTGAGAAAGGGAGCTGCCGCCTATTATGCAACAAAAGACTGTATATTTGGAAAAAGAGAGCTTGATGAAAAGATTAAGAATCAAATATATCGGACAGTTATTGAGCCTATCTTGCTGTATGGAAGTGAAAGCTGGCCAATGAAATCATCTCATGAAAACAAGATAAGGACAGTAGAAATGAAGTGCCATAGAAAAACTGTTGGAAAGACAAGAAGGGATAGAGTAAGGAATACTAGAATAATGAAAGAAGTGAGCATGAGAGATGTCAGTGAAAGGATAGAAATGAGGCAGTTGAGCTGGTATGGACATGTACAGCGAATGGGGGATAAATGCAAAACAAAACAGTATGTTAATGTGAGAGTGCAAGGAAGGAGAGCAGTGGGACGTCCACGGTATATGAGGATCGGATTGAGGAGATAGGACGGAGAAGAGGGAAGACTGTTCCAGAGATGGAGAGAAAGCGTTGGATAGGGAATCATGTAGGAAATCGACCGAGGCTACCCCAACGCTCTAAAGGCATACTGGCGAGAGACAAAGAAGAAGAAGGTGAATGAAAAAATAAATATACAGAGTTGGTGGAAAATTCGGAAACAGCTTCATATTCATGTTACAAGGATAATTTGACAATATGATCTATTGGGGATCATATTCCTATAAAAAATACTTTTCTGTCGCTTCAAAATTTTGGTCTGCCATCTTGGATCCGTCATGTTGAGTCCAACTTCATTTTTTCAAATGGGAAGGTTGTCATATGATACATGATTCCGATATGGAATATGAAGAGAAATGAATGGCGAAAACCGCACATCGATATCAGCTCAAACCGTTTCAAAGTTATTCAGATTGAAAAATACCTATGAATCATACAAAAATGAAATAAATTGCAGATGTAATTCTAGCTGTTTACCCTGTTTTCAATATTTGCAGTAGCAGAAGTCTTCAGGGTGAATTACAGCATTTAATTTGGATCTTCGTATAAAAATAATTATGAAATGAATTAGTACATGAAAATCTGACAGATCAAACTTTTCTGTTCGAAGTGTTGAATATGTGAGTAGATGTTACTGTAGTTAGGTCCACGTTATAATGGCAGTGGAGAGAGATAGGAGAACAACGTTGCTGAACCTCTGTCTTGTCAATGCCTTCTATGGAGGGTAACTGATACCGGTTTATTGATGTAATATTAGATGTTCATTCTTGTTTAAAGAAATAAATTATATTTTACCAAACAAAAGATTATATTCTTTAATCATTTCATAATTAAGATGAAATATTTTGTTAATCAATTCACCAATTCTACATTGTTAAAAGACGATCTGGCAACAGAGCTAAGCTAGAAAGAGATAGCACTATCCGCTTTGTTGAATGATAGACAAGGATAGCAATACAATTGCTAATTGAACACTGCTATTATAACGTGGACCCCACTATATAAGTGTTACTAACAACGTTGCAGGATAGTTTTTCCAAAAATATAGAAATAGAATTGATTGACAATATAAAATATTGTAGATCTTTCAATTCCAGACTCTAACAGTATCTATTTGATTCAAAATTTGCTCGTTTGTCTGAGTATTGGAGAGCATAAATTGTATTTTGAAAAGTGAAAATGACATAACCAACATTTTGATTTGGACAGTATAGTATAAATTGGAAATGGGACAGTTTTGGGCATGAGCCTGTTGTGCCTTCCCTCATGTTAAGTATTTGTATAAACAATGTAAATAAATAACTAAATATTCAATATAGGAGAAAAAAATATAATCGATTGTTTCAAACACGAAAGAGCAGATAATTTTCCATCGGATTTATAGGCATACCAGTATGAGCTATCCTTTAAAGAAGGCAGTGGCAAGGTAGAGAATCAGCAACACTGTTCTCCCATCTTCCTCCACTACTTTTATAACATGGTTCTCACTATAGAAGCATTATTGTGATAAAGCTGAAGTATTCTAGGCATGTTTTGTATATGATAGAAATATACTCACTCGACATTAATAAGTCTAGACGATGGTTGAGGAGGAGTTGTTGGATCAAATCCAGAAGGATTCTCATTGATGCCTATCCTGAACGATTCCCCCTCCTCAGATATGGTCACATTTCCCTCTTCCTCACTCTTAAACAGATATCCAGCAATTGTTCTCTCCCTCCGGTTAAGATGTTTATCCTTCATACTGCAAAAAATAGAAATTAATTTGACCATACATCTATAAAGGATAATATTGAACTTGGAACAAATGTATTCAAATAATATTGTGGACTGACCAACCTCACCCTTCTTCTTCATCGTATTCTTCTTATTCTTCTCCTACCTCTCCTTCATCTTCAACTTCTTCATAATTTTATTCTTCTTCTTCTTCTTCTTCTTCTTCTTCTTCTTCTTCTTCTTCTTCTTCTTCTTCTTCTTCTTCTTCTTCTTCTTCATCTTATTCTTCTTCTTCTTCTTCTTCTTCATCTTCTTCTTCTTCTTCATCGTATTCTTCTTATTCTTCTCCCACCTCTCCTTCATCTTCAACTTCTTCATAATCTTCTTCTCCTTCTCCTTCTTCTTCTTCTTCTTCTTCTTCTTCTTCATGATCATCATCATCGTCTTCTTCTTCTCTTCTTCTTCTTTATAATGCCACGGTACGAACGGCGTCCAAACTTGGGTCGTAGAACTCAAAATGCTGTAAATTTGAAACATGCATGGGAATATCAGCAGCAAGGAGATATACCATTCAATTCCCATCGAGCTGCATTCAACTATATCTCGGCAATCGAGTACAGTTCACTGTAAATTGTTGCTATTGGCACAATGAACATTGTCTGTCAGTAATGTGGGGCATAAAAGTATAAAAATGAAGCATCCGGATTGTTTTGCGCCATTGTTTCAATTGACTCCACCACCAGAACCACTTCATTCATTGGTTTCCGGAAAAGGAGCAGGCTCTAAACATTTTTTTTGAGAAATATCCAGCTGTTGTATCAATTGCTTTCAAATGACATCATTTGGGCGACAAAAATTGTTCAGGATACATTTATGCCTACTTTCAAAATTCAGGGACAAATTTATCACCCAACTGGTTCCGTATTACGAATGACAGATAGTGACTTCAAATTTTTGAAAATTTATTCTATGGGCGATTCAGAAAAACAAGTCAATCAGCACAACACTCAACACTTCAGTAAAAAGGCCAATTGTTGATCAACTCCAAATATTTTTTAATCAACACAATGCATTGATTGCATCATTGAAGACTGCACTGGACCGTATGTCATCCGATTACCAAAAAATTGTCATCAGAGCTGATGAGACACTTGACGGACAACACCCAAGACGTTTCAACGTCCCTACAATTGACGAAGTGTGTGTGAGTGCTTCCATTCAAACCATTAAGGCTGTGCAAAGGCTAAAAATAAAATTTCTACTGGTAGTATTTTTCAAAGTTTTTCGATTTGTATACTATCAAGCTATCAGAATTGAAAAGTTCTTTCAGGAAAACATTTTTTTTCGACCATTAATTTTTGAGATATGGGCGTCTAAACTGATCGAAAAAAAAATGTTTTCCTGAAAAAACTTTCTAATTTTGATAGCTTGATAGTATACAAATCGAAAAATATCAACAGTAGAAAGTTAATTTTTAGCCTTTGCTCAGCCTTAAGCAAGAAGCACCTGGATGCAAAATGCCGCATCGCGCCTCCTCAGGTTTGCATCAAGCTAAAGTTTGGCTTGAGATGCATTGACTATTTGGCGGCACGAAGTTCGCCGGGCCAGCTAGTAGAATATATAAACGAATAAATGCTTAAACACGTACGGAATAAGATATTCACGAATGACGCATCATCACGTCTGAACTATTCAACTGATTGACATGAAATCTTGCAAATAGATTCTCAATTTACCGAGGATGGTTATAGGACTACTTCGAATTCTCCAAAATTTCCAAATTCTCTTATTCTGAATTCTTCAAGGTTACAGTAGGTCATGTTCCTAATTGGACCCTTGCGGAGCACGGGTTACCTGCTAGTAATTAAATAGATATAATTATATGATTGTAGTAGATACGGACTGTGCCTGTGCTTATGCACTGTTTCCCACTTCCTCCATTTTTACTCAATATTTTGTGAGTCTTTGCTTCCTTTTTCATAAGGTTTTTTTTGAAATTTGAAATTATCTTAATTCTTCTTCTTCTTAGGAAATACTAACAATACAGAATATACATATACAAAACTTGAAGAAGGTTCCTCACATGGGCGAAGGTTGTTTTATAATTTAGTTCTTATTCTTAAGCTACAATCATTTCTCCATTGAAATCATATATTATCTTTTCATTTCAAGCTCACAATCAGACATTTTGTCGAGTGATCTCCAAGTACTCATGTATGATTGATATTTTTTTCTTGTAAATACTATGTGATCATATGGAAGAATTTGTATAAAGAGCAAATAAATTTCAATTTGAGAGATTATATTGATTGTTTCATCAATAATTTTAATTATTGTATTTAAATGAATACTTACTTTGGAATAATGATTGAAGGCCTGTATAGTCTTCCAGTAGCTGAAAATGAGATTTCAGTCACAGGAAAATTATAATTTTTCATCAATATCATACTTCCCCAATTCATTCATAAATGTTACTATACTCATAATACATAATGACTATAAATAACAAGGCTACTTTTAATAAAAGGAATCAAATTTAAATAGTACCCTCATCAATAGTGAGTTCTAATGACAGTTAGGGCCGTTTGCATAGTAGCCTATAGATTGCTAAACTCGATTAAGTTAATCGAGTACGAGTTAATCTGAAAGTTTAAACTTGAATCGGTTTTCTCAGTGCATTTACTAATCCAGTTTGTTAAACTAGTTTAGCATTAAGTTGGTAATAAAATGACATTTTTTATAATATCGGGAAGGCTAATTTTTACAGCAAATTTGTTATTTGTTTACAAACCATCAATCAGTAAATTGAGGTTATGTAGCTACTATTTCCTTGTTCAAAATCAACAGAGCTGTAAGCTGTACGGTAATAAAAGTGAAAAGCGATCAAGAAATTCTTCAAAAAATGATGAAATGCTATATCAGGCTACTATTAGATACAAACTTATATTTAATAGGCACCAAAATATATATTTTAGAATGTTTTTAAAAAAGCGATTTTGTTACGCTCAAATCTACTACGGTCTTCCTCGTTTATTGAAAATCTCTCGAAAGCAAAATATCTCAGTTATGTGTTATTAAAAATATGTTTCCTTATCAAAGACCACTGTTAAAAATTGTCTTATTTCCTATCAAGTGGTTTATTTAATCAAATACCGGATTGGCAGTTGCTTTACTCAAGCAAAACCGTTAAGAAAATTCTCTATCATCCCAGAAACTCAAATCATTCGATTTTGCCCAAATTTTGTCAGTTTAAAATTTCTTCGCATTGAAACCAATTTAAATCAATCGCATTAAAAACTCCTATCAATTCCTCCATTATAATTATTTTTACATTCAAATAATTATTTACTATAACTTAAATGCATCGGTTCAGATGCTGCGGAGGCTCTTCTACATTCTCCATATAGATGTATATTTCTAGTTCTGAACACAGAATAACATTCAAATATTACACACAGTACCACGCTAATAAAGCTATATCACTCCCAACTCAGCCCTTTAAACGCCGTCGAGCTGACACTTTTATTTTATTTATTTATTGTTTTTTTTCTATCTTTAGTTTTAAAATGTACTATTAAAATAAACTCTCTTATTTTTCTTTCAAATTTATTTATTATTCATAGTTTGTAATTTATTTTATTATTGCTAGTGTTTGCCCTCTGTCTGATAATTTGTGACTCCTCCCTGCACACGGGCAAATCATCCAGGCAGGGAGAATTTATTCATGTAATTTATAACACTTTTATATTTTGTGAATATGTAATATTTTATGAATAGAACAATTTGAATTTGAATTTGAATTTGAAATATTATTATCTTCTACAGAAGCATTAAAACAACCGTCAAAAAATAATTTACTATCAGCTGTTTCCCCATCAAATCTTTACAGATGTCAAGTTAATCCAAATTATTTGGTTTAAACCTCCTGCTTTGGAGGTTTGAACTTTCCCAGAGTTTGAATAACTCAATACAGAGTTTAAACTGATACTGTGCAAACGGAATTTTAGTTTAAACCAAAAAAATCCAGATTTGGTTTAAGCTCTAGCTTAAACCTACAAACTCTGTGGAAACTGCCCTTATAGTATAAAGACAGTTTCACATTATAATGACAGTATTTGATTAATATTGATGTTGTCATCCGTGTCTATCATTTGACAAAGTAGAAAGCGCTATCCTTTTCTAGCTCCACAATTTTATCGGATCAGGTTTAACAATGTAGAAATATAATAGTTTGACAGAATATTCAATCTCAATTATGAAAATTCATTATTTTATCATTGAAAATTAATGTTGTCATGATGGATAAAATATAATTGATTATTTCAAACAAGAATGAACAGTTAATTTTACAACAGATATATCACTACAAGTCATCCTCTATTAACAGAGGGCAATGGCAAGGCAAAGAGTCGGCAATGCTGTTCTCCTATCTTTCTTCACTCACTTTATGCAATAAACTCCACCATAGTGCACAAGTTCATACTTATGCTAGTCAAGCTGCAATATGATAAATTATATTCGACTTCTTTCAACCTTCTAGCCGTGACCCTGGGTCCCAGGGACCCGGGCAATTTTTGTTTTAGTTATAATTCTGCTTCCGTTTGCTTTACAGTCTATCGTGACCCATGTAAATTCATGTCAGTAGACATTTAAGCTTGATATAGAGTGTTAGTGCTCTGTGACTTGTTGTTTTCGTGAAATGACGTTTCTGGGTCACAGGGACCCAAGGGTCACGAATAACGAAACTTTTTCCATTTTTTTCAAATACACATTTTTATGCAATAGTGATTGGATTCAAGCAGTCAATTTGTTTATTTTGAACAGAGACTTCGAAGAATGTACGAATTGACTTCTAGATCTCTATTTCAATGACATTAGTGATGCTAAAAATAAATTCATAGTTCAAGATAAGAATACTGACCCTGAGTGGGATGATAGTGAAGCCAATAAACTTTAGGTAATCCCAAGAATACTAGACCTCCCCTAAAAGTGAACTATATGAGACCTTATATATTTTTAATGTTTCATGTAGGTTTTAGGATTTATAATAGTATTAATCACTATAATTTCATAAGTTTTGCAAAGATTGTGCAACATGAAATTGAGGGTAGGGTAAAAACTACCCTAAGAGTGAACTAAGACCTTCCAATTCTTTTCCTATCTCTCTAGTAGGGTTGCATGTGAGATGCATCATAGTATTCATCACTATAATGTTTTGTTCTCTTTATATAAAACTAGCCGTTGGGCTCGCTTCGCTCGCCATATCCGTCAAGCCAGGACCCTCGACTAGTTCGTCCAAAAATGAGATCAGCAGGCTCACTTCGCTCGCCTGCATTTTTCATTTGAGCATTTTTATCATATGTTAGGACGATCCAGTCGGGGGTCCAGACTTAACGTCTTGCTGAACGGATATGGCGAGCGAAGCGAGCCTGACGGTTAGTAATATAATATTCCCAGGAATAGCTCTGATTGAAGTAGCAGTGCCCAATCAATTTTTCCGCGATAAATGCATTTCAATCTTCAACTTGGTGCCAACCTAACAAAGTCAACTCAACTTTAATGCCAACCTGACAAAATTATTAATTTAGTTACCTTTTAACAACTGTTTCGAAGAGGTACTCTCTCTAGATTATAGTTCTATATTAACATATGGTATGGACATTTTTCAATTATAATTAAGAGAATGAGAAGAATATACATGCTATAGACGAACATAAAACCCTTAAAAACCACCCTTAAAGTTGAAATATTGCCAAAACATTTCTTAGTGCGCCTCTAAAGGGCCAACTGAACATACCTACCAAATTTGAACGATTTTGGTCCGGTAGATTTTTAGTTCTGCGAGTGAGTGAGTGAGTTAGTCAGTCAGTGAGTGAGTGCCATTTCGATTTTATATAATAAATAGATAATAACCAAACGTTACTTTCCGCTACCCTAAAAATGCAAGGTTTCACAAATTTATTTTTATAATTATAATAGAGATCGATTTCTGCTTTACATAAGTGCTCAAAACGTTCATCAATAACCCTTGGACATATTAAAATCAGAGAAAAACATTATATTATCTTAAAATATATTTAAATATTCAATATGAAAGAAGTGGGTCCCTGGGACCCAGGGTCACGACTAACTTAAAAAAAAAATGGGGTCAATCCGAAATAATTATACTCTTTCTATGAACATTGTAATAGATTACTGTTATATTAATATGGTTGTGCATTGTTCATCCAGTCTATTTCTATTGAAACTTTTGAGAAATTTGGATTTGGTCTGATTTATAGTAAGGTCCACTTTATAATGACAAAGGATTGATTGATTGAGTACTTTATTTATGTAGATTACTACATATACTGGCTTATACACTTATATACAATAGCTTACAATACAGCAAAATCATACATGAATTTACGACTAAGAAAATAATTATTGAACTGTATATGATATGAAAAAGCAATTTGTAATATAATAACTATAGATAATAATTAAATTGTTATGCATCTACATAAATTGGCGAGCTTTGGACATATCAATGTCCATTCTTCGGAAAGAATATTAAAAATATCCTCCCCACTAACTCTCTACCAAAGGAGAGAGATAGGAGAACAACAAGGATAAGAATGATAAGGATAAAATCAAGGATCTGAATCACACCAATGTTGGTCGAATACTATTTTTTCTGGAAAAAGAGTTTCACTGTTGCAAGTTGAATGGATAATATTGAATGAACATACCATAGTCACATTTGAACTGAACAAGATCTTCTCCTTGCTCTGCCATACATTTGGTCTCGGTAACTTGGATACATTTTCGACCTCCACATTTTTCAATTGACACTGAAACCCCGCTGTGGTATTTTATCTCACGAATATTGTCCTCGATGCTGGACATTGAGTTCACAATTTTCACATAACGTTGCGATTCTTCAGTTCCATCCTGTAACGATAGATAGTGCGGATAAGTTTGATGAAATAGTTTTGAGAAGAAGCTGAGAGTTGAGTGAAATCGACAATATAAGAGCCTGCCAGTCACCACCACATGGTTCGGCTCCAATAAGGAGGAGGAGGAAGAAAGAAAGGAGAAGGAGGAGAAGGACGAAGAAAGAAAGAAGGAAGAGAAGAAGGAGAAGAAGAAGAAGAAGAAGAAGAAGAAGAAGAGAAGAAGAAGAAGAAGAAGAAGAAGAAGAAGAAGAAGAAGAAGAAGAAGAAGAAGGAGAAGAAGTTAAATACGGATTAATGGATTTCTCCAACACCATAGTACATAAAATTGTATTGACTTATTGACAAAGACTTATTGGTAGTGTTGTGGCTATTTATTTATTACTCATTTATCTCATTGACAATCACAAATCATAATTATAATATATGATATGATGTTGAATCTTTCATGAAATAAAAAAAACTGAATCAAGTTATTTATTCATAATCAGTATACATTGCAATATCGGGGACTGAGCTTCGCTCTGGAGTAAAAAAGCATAAAAAATTTATTACGAAAGAAGAAATTATAATAACATTCATACAGAAATGTTCTATCTAATCACAGTAAATTGAGATTGATTCCCAGAGGAATGCAAAAATTTCCCTCACAAAGGCCCAGTTGCACAAAAGCCGGTTAAATTTTAATCCTGATTAACTTCAGGTGAACCAAATCAGAGAAGTCCATTTCAAAAAGATGGATCCACTGGAATTAATCAGAATTGAGAATAACCCGGCTTTTTTGCAACCGACATAAGAACCTGATTGGATGATTAAAAAAGTTCAACAGCTCAGACATAATTTTGACACAGTCCCACACACATGAACTCGCTCACTCACTTCCATCACCAACAGATGACGAAATAATTATTATCAGCTGTTTTTCCAAGGATGAATAATAATTATCCTTTTAATGTCCTTCAGCGAGTTTTACCAGCAATGAGGCCTAGTGCAATCGAATCTCTATTATAAACCTACTATGTCCTGAATTTCGTGAGAATCGTTACATCCGTTTTCGAGATCCGGTGAAATACAAACATATAAACATATAAACAGAAGTTGCTCATTTAATATTATAGGATTAGAACACAAACAGTTCCTTGCCTACTCTGGCTATCAGAGACTAGTCTCTACCATTTAGATTTGAAAGCTAGATTTACTAGATTGCTACATCATCATAGGATAGAAACACCAATGTCAATCAAATACTGCTTCTATAATAAGAACGGACCTCACTATTGAAAGTTTTGATCCTAGTCACTCTGCATTCGCTAGAGGGTCATTTGCTACATTTAGAATTTATGAATTAAATTATTGATTATTATTTTGAAACATCAACTACATCACCAGATATACTGGATCAAGTTGAATCATAGCTATCTTCTATAGACGATAATTGAAATTCGGCAACACTGTTGTCCTATCATTCCCACTAACTATCATTTTCTCCGCCTAATCAAGAATTTTTTTCATTTCATTTCCCAACACTGTCCTACCTTTTACACTGTTCATGGAATCAGATGAATCTATCTTACTATATAGGCAAATAATTAAGGGCCAAAAATATAAGAAAGATTTTAACATTCACCTTTTTCACTTCACAATTGAAAGCCTGCACACCAAAATGGATGAAATAATCAGTTGCCGTCACTTCGTGGAGTTGCTCCCCCACAGGTACATTGAAATATACAGAATTTGAGCGCTTGAAAATTTTGGTCCCATATTTGTTGACATCATATTCCTCGCTATTCATTGGAGCACAACTGTAAAACAGCAATTAATATTAGTAGGTATTCAGATATACCTACACATTTAACCTTTAAAAGACACACTGGGGTCTAGAGGATCCATCGAAAAATTATTTCTCAATGAATATATCCATTAGGGAATTTTGACTCTCCTGTAAAGTAGAGTCATTTCCAACTCATTTCCAACAGTTGACAATCGCCCTTCGATATATTGCGTGTTTTTGTGCGTTTGGGGTCTACCTGACCCCAGTGTGTCTTTTGAAGTTGAGTTTTTGTGCATGCCGTGTTGAAGTAATCTGCTTGTATTGTAATCTGCTTTGATTTCTCCAAAATGAGTCTCGCAGATGACAATATTTTGCGACTTTTAAATTAAGAAAGTGATAGTGATGATATTTTTGATGGTGTGTAGTTGCTACACAGTTGATTTTCATAAAATGAGAACACAAAAAAACATCATTTTCAAAGTTTCATGTAAGGTAGGATTTGAATTATTTTTTCAAGACATTATAGTATATTAGTAGTATATATATTGTAGTATTGATAACCATCAAAATTCTGGGAATGTGTGTAATAAGAGAAAAATTGAGCAAAATTTTCAAATCCGTGTTTTTTCATACTTATTTGTTACCATTTTCATGATATTCAATTTTATCTCAGTGAATAAAGATATAATTATTTCAATCAATTTAAATCATAAAGTATTCAGAATAGACTAAAGAAAGTAGTCATACAACAAAAAGGTGAAAAAAAATAAGTTTAAATATTTATTTTCAAATTCTGAAAATGGGGCAGTCCATCAGACCCCAGAGTGTCTGTTGTGTTACAATTTTTCAAGTGTGTCTGTTGAAGGTTAATAATAATAATCAATCATTTTATTCAATTTAACACTAGATACACAAGAGAAATCAAAATACCAAACAACACAATCAAAATACAAATTTCTAATAAAAATACAAAAACAGGCTTCACGGTGAAGTGTGCTTAAAAAAAGGGAAGCAGGGAAATACCTAGTCGCATATGGTTTCCCTTCTAATTGACTGAGCGAAGTTAGGTATTTGATTCAAGTCGCGGTTTGGCATTTCTCTTTATGTTAATATTGTGACATTTTTAACAGGGTTGGTTCGAGATCTATTTGAGTGAAACTACAAATGAGAATTATACTGAATAATTTTATTTTTATTATAATTATTTTTAATAATTTAATTATTTATTGGAATAATTCAAATGTAATACTCTTTGGCACAGACTAAACGAATATTCACAGACACATAGAAAACAATAATTGCTTGATCATAAGACTCACTACGATATTAAAATTACTACAGTACAATCAAAAGTCCATCAATTCACACTGAACATAAACTAACACTCTAGCAGAACAACTTAATGGTTTCTTCAACTCTCAAGAGATTAACTAACACTGACAGATTAACCTTCCGGCAGTCGCGCTTTTGTAAAAATCTGGTGTGGCGCACTCACACAACTTTCCTTGCCGTTATGGAAATTGATCACCTGACGCTAGTGTTCGCGCGCATCTCAAGTCTATTTATAAACAAAGATCTGAGCCAGCTGGTGACAGGACAATAACGCTGGAGACATACGAGGGCTGCTATCTCTTCATAGTGAATCTTTCTATATATATATATATATATATATATATATAATATATATATATATATATATAATATATATATATATTGTCACGTGGTATTTTAGCACCACAAAATATTTTTGAAATGAACTATTGAACTTTAATAGAGTTATAAAATGGAAAAGAAAGATAACCTAGTCAAAGAACCACTCAAGTGAAATCGAATGTTGTTAGTGATAAAAGAGTAATCGTATTATCTAAAATGATAAGGAAGAACATGCATAACTGTGATTCAACAACTAATGAGAATCCATTGGCAGAATTAAAAATTATAAAGCGGCTTATTTATTATTGGCAGATTATAAAAAATAAAAGTTGGCATGTACATTGAGGTTGGAATTGTTTATTTACACTTTTAAATGAATCAATCGATCTAGAATAAATCGATAGTTATTTGAATCAATACCTAGCGAATCAGCTGATTGTTCGATCAACCAGTATAGGTTGAATTATAAAGTTTACTCACAAAAGATGTATTATATATATTAAGGAAGGTTTATGTATAGAAATACGGACAATTATTATTGCTGTATAAATATTTATTTCAATCTAAAAAGCACGAAAATCAAGAGTATACAAAACTCATATAAAAAACTAAATGTATATTACATGTTAACATCGTATATCGCGATTTATTTATCAAAATAGTTTAAGACAATCACTCCATATATTTATATAAAAACTTTTATTTATTTTTTTTCTATTATAAAGTTGAAGAAGCCCTGATCCTGAAGCAACCAATTACATTGAGTTTGCTAAATTAAAAGCCAATCAGAAAGAAGCTTACAAATCGTTCAAGGAAGAGATAGAATTTTTCTGAAAACCACCTTCTTCTGGCTTGTGATCTCGTTCTGAAAGGATGCACATGGAGTTTAGGGTTCTTTCTTCCTTTAAATTTTTAAATTATCAAGCCTATCCCTCTTTCAAATGTGAAATATTTGTAATTAATGTTTAATTATCTGTGAACTCAGTGTTGTTGAAGAGTTCTTAATTGTAACCAATTCCCATAAATATATCTTTAATTCGGAAAGAAATCTATAAGAAACCTGGACCACGGGCGAGCCCAGCAGAGACGAAAGGGACCTGCATAATTAATTATTGGAAATAATTAATTCATTCTACGAGACCGTCAAGAACATCATTAATGTGAGTGGTAGATCAAACGAGCTCGTTATAAGGCCTTTCTGTTCATAGTTGGGGGAATTAATCAAAGCGCAATATATATAAATTAACTTAAGACAAGGAAATTTAGCAACGTGTTAAGTGCTATCATAATATAGTTTATAAGGACATTTTATGAATTTATATGATATATGTAGGAAGCTTACTTCCATGCACGGCACGAACTCATTAAAAACCCTGAGATTTTATTTTTTAAATATCAATTTTATTAATTATTATTTGCTAATTGATCAAAGTATGTCATATCAAATCTATAGACCGAACAGGTTTTAAATTGTAGAATTCTGAATTGACTGGAAGTCCAAGCATCAGTATTAAGTATAATATATTTATAAATTTTAAAGCTCACAATTGTGAATGCTAGTTAACCTTGTGATAATTATTCAGATTTTAGAAAAGAATTTATTTAAGGTAAATTATAGATATAAGAAAATTCTATATATATTGTTTTATGGGAATATATTTTGTGTTTTATGTCAGCATACAAAAATCATAGAAGTTTATTTTATTCTAACTCATCTCGTGATATACAGTTTGAGCTGTCTTGGTACCAAGAAAAAATATTCAGCAGCATATAAAATTAGGGAATCAATTAATATTGATCTTGTTAAGAGCATTCAGTACTTATCATCCTTTGATGATAGTCACATTAGTCTGCCAGAAAAAATATATTGATAATTATATTAATATAAGGTTCCAGTTATATCATATAAGGATCCAGAGAGCTTCAAGAACTGGCATTGTAAGTTCTAAGGAATTTCAGAAGGATAAATTGGTGAATACCTGTATTCATGACAAGCGTTTTGAGGATCAACTAGAAAAAAACATAGTTGGTCTTTATTATTCTCTATTGTGTACATGGTTACTGATAATCAGTCATCAACTGTCTTTTTGATTTCCTTATTGGTATTCTTCAAGAACTTCACAGAGGCAGCAGTAAGAATTATTAATCACCAGTCATTGAACCCTGTGGTGATTAATTATATTTGGAAAATTCATGTATCTACCACTGAGCTAAAGCTGCGGTTTGAACCCAGCAATTTTGCGAGCCGGACGGCCTTAACTATTTGTGAATTTATTCGCAAATTAGGGACTTTAGCAACTGCTCTTATAAATATCAAGAACATCGCATCCTCTATAAAGGATTTGCAATTTACCACTTCACAATATATATATAAAGCGAAATGGCACTCACTCACTGACTGACTCACTCACTCGGAGAACTAAAAATCTACCGGACCAAAAACGTTCAAATTTGGTAGGTATGTTCAGTTGGTCCTTTGGAGGCGCACTAAGAAATCTTTTGGCAATATTTCAACTGTAAGGGTGGTTTTTAAGGGTTTAAAGTTCGTCTTTAGCATGTATATTCTTCTTATTCTCTCAATTATAATTGAAAAATGTCCATACCATATGTTAATATAGAACTATTATCAAGAGAGAGTACCTCTTCGAAACAGTTGTTCTGGTAACAAAATTAATAATTTTGTCAGGTCGGCATTAAGTTGAGTTGACTTTGTTAGGTTGACACCAAGTTGAAGATTGAAATGCATTTATCGCGGAAAGATTAATTGGGCACTGCTACTTCAATCAGAGCTATCCCTGGGAATATTATATTACTAGCCGTCCGGCTCGCTTTGCTCGCCATATCCGTTTAGCCAGACGTTTCGTCTGGATCCCCGACTGGATCGTTCTAACATATATGATAAAAATGCTCAAATGAAAAATGCAGGCGAGCGAAGCGAGCCTGCTGCTCCTATCTTTGGACGATCCAGTCGGGGGTCCAGACGAATATGGCTAGACGGATATGGCGAGCGAAGCGAGCCTGACGGCTAGTCATTCAATATAATCAACAGTTGCCAACAGTTCTGTTTGCAATTGAATAATCAATCACATTTTCTCGAATTTCGAGCTTATTTTAAATTTTAGGTGAAAATGTTACTGGACATGAATTGCAGAGATTTTCATGCTCAATCTTTTCCACTCGAAATTTTTTGTTTATATTGTATCTGAAGCCTGATAATTAGTAATCTAAAATCAAACTTTGCAAAGATGGGGCGGAGCTCCTGAAATTTTTACATATATGGCATTTGATAGAGCTTATCAATGACTATTTTAGGTATAAATTTAATCGAAATCATTGGTGCCGTTTTTGAGAAAATCGCGAAAAACCCTGTTTTTGACAACATTTTCTCCATTTTAGCCGTCATCCTGAATTGCATTTGATCGAGATTGTTCGTGTCGGATCCTTATATTGTAAGGACCTTAAGTTCCAAATTTCAAGTCATTCCGTTATTTGAGAGATGAGATATCGTGTACACAGACGCACATACACTCACACACACCCACACACATACAGACCAATACCTAAAAACCACTTTGTTGGACTCAGGGGACCTTGAAACGTATAGAAATTTAGAAATTTGGGTACCTTAATTTTTTTCGGAAAGCAATACTTTCCTTACCTATGGTAATAGGGCAAGGAAATACTTTCCTTACCTATGGTAATAGGGCAAGGAAAGTAAGAAGTACAACAGTGTCAGTTTTTTTGCTGCACAAAACTATTGGATGGGGTGATGTCAGTGAATAAGTCACCTATGCATTCCAAAACTTTCTCCCCATCACTCCACTGAGTTGCAGTATCAACCGAGCAATGGTTCAGTCTTTAGGTGCCATTTTGTCGTGACAGTGCATAGAATAGAGGAAGACTGTAAACGAACCAATAACACAGAATTGATGTCTTTGCTTGGTGTACCTTATTGGGCTATGAAATGGTGATCATCCAAATGTTCATAGGCGTAGAATAATCCAAGAAGATGTAAAGTAATTATACAATTAATTGATATGTTTTGACAGCAAAAGGAGTACATCACACTTGGGAAATTGGATGTTGTAAAAAGTACAACACGTAAAAAGTACAATACGAATAGGGCGCGACAACCGAAAGGTTAAAACTGAACACAGAGTCCACTCTGTCAAAAACACTACACTTTTACCGTCCATTCACACATCGCTTGTCTCCATTCACCATAAACTCAATACTGACTCGCATGTCCAAGTTGTCCCTCTTCAATACTGGCTGCGAACTTTCTAGACTATTCCAGAGACGGTCCCTGTTTACCACCTGTCAATCAAGCTCCAAAGGATGTGCTCAAATATTCCAGGAGTCTCAAACCTTCTAATGGTGAATAAGTGGGAGTGAGATGGAGTGAGAGGAACAGAGTGAGGGGGTGGCTGGCCGCATTCAGCTGGTGACAATGTGACTCTCGAACTTTTGCCCATTCCTCCTACCCTGCTCATTCTAGTCCCTAGGCCTCTTTGTCACAATATTTTTTTATGTTTTTAAGTTTTTATTCTCCACATTTACGGCGAAAATCAGTGATAGATTTTCATGAAATTTGAAAGGTATGTTCCTATTCGAATTTCACGTTTTTGGAAATTTTGTATTTCAAGGATAATATATAAGGAAAAGGAGCCTCCTCCAAACGCCAATATGAGTGAAAAGCAGACCAAAGTAGAACTCCAACCACCCGAACTCCGACTATCTGAATCGCCAATTATCCAAATCACTTTCAGAAAAAAATTGTCCAAAAAAAGTCTATAACAGTCCTAAAAAAGATTTTTATTTCTAAACTTGTACATAAGTACATTTGATTTATATTTAAAACATGTGAAATATCATGTTCCTCTCATTAAATTCAATAGAAAAATTAGTGCAATATCAGAACGCAGCTTTTTTTCTCTCCAATGGCAATTGAATGAATGAATGAATGAATGAATTTTATTTGCCAAATATCAACCAACCATCTTTATTTTTAATACATTTAAGACTAGACTGTTATTAACGTTCTGGTAACTAATGTATCGAAATCATATGATAATAAATATCATCTGTAACATCTCCCTCTTTGAGACTTTATATTATCCTATATTCCCCTTTTTATTTTTCGTATATGAATTGTGTTTCTTCGCTGAACACCGCCATTATTGTTTCTAACCAGGAATGAACGTGGTTGTGGTAATTTCTCAATTATTCTTCCCTTTTCCCATTCTTTGTTATGAATATTCTGCATGTATATCTGCTCTCCAACTACAAAATCTTCGGTGTTTTTAGATACATTACGATCATAGTAAAGTTTTTGAATTGATTGATTCTTTGCCATCTTGTCGATAATCTCATTAGGTATAATTTTTGGATTCAATGCGTAATGTGGTATAGGGAATCTTAGTTCTTATATGTCTGCTATTAAGAAGCTGTGAAGGTGTATATCCCAATCCAGCTACGGGAGCATTACGATGATTTAGTAAATATAATTCCAAATCTTGCTTGTTTGCAGCTGCCTTTTTAAACATAGTTTTGAATATTCCAACTGCCTTTTCTGCTAATCAATTTGATTTTGGATGGTATGGACTTGATGTGGTAATTTTGAATCCCCAATTCTCTGCAAATTGATGCATTTCTCTGCTATTAAATGGCATGTTATCTGCTATTAGTGTTTGAGGTATTCCAAATCTGCTGAATGTTTCCTTAAATTTTTTAATTACGGTAAAGCTGCTTTTACTATTGATTGGGTATGCTTCAATCCATCTCGAATAATAATCAATTACAATTAAGTAGTTCAATCTATCGACTTCTGCAATGTCCGCTGCAATTTTACAAAACGGTTTATCTGGAATGTCGTGATTGATCAGTGGGTCTTTAGTTTTTGATTTTTTAAACCTTCGACAAATGTTAAATGATAATATCAAATTGCGAATATCTGAATATATACCTGGCCAATAGTAGAACTGATCAACAAGAGAATTAATCTTCGAACTGCCAAGGTGAGTTTCATGTAAGCGACTCATTATAAATTCCGGAGTTTTAGAGGTACAATTAACCTTGTTCCAAAATACAATAAACCATTACTCAGTTGCAAGTCATTTCTTATTCTGTAAAAGTGTTTAACATCACCAGTTATCGCGTTCATGTCAGGCCATCCTTCATGCAGATATGATACAATGTCTCTTAGATTTTCATCTTCTTTGGTTTTTTCTACAAATTCTTTTAGCTTAGGTTCACTTATTTTCACGTCTGTAGATCCCAGCGTGTGAATAAAGTCTTTCATTGATTGGTCCTCTTTGGTCGTAGTTTTGATCCCTGTACGGGACAAATATAATCTGCAATGAACATATATTTTCCGGGTAAATATTTCACTTCCAAAGTATAATTAATAAACTTCAGTTTGAGCCTTTTTAGTCGGTTGTTCAAAATTCTATCCATTGGCTTGGACATTACTGACACCAAAGGTAGGTGATCAGTAAAAATAGTGACAGAGTCATGGCCATAGACGTAGTTGTGTAGTTTGTTTATGGCAAAGCAAATGGCTAGCATTTCTTTTTCCACTTGAGCATAGGATTCTTCAGTTGTTGTCATTGATCTTGATCCAAAGTACAATGGTTTTCCTTCTTGAAGCATACAAAAGCCAAGTGATTCCTTCGATGCATCACATTGTATTTCAATTGGGCTCTTTGGGTCGAATGCTCTTAATACTTGAGGACTGCATATAGCCTGTTTTAATCTCTGGAAAGCTTGACTGTGAGTTTCGTTCCATTCCCATAAAGTATCTTTCCTCAGAAGTTTTCTCATGGATGATATTAACTCTGACATATTTGGGATGAAATGTCTTAAGTAGTTTACCATTCCCAACATGCATTGTAGATCTTTTCTATTCTTTGGATTTTCAAATTTCTGTATTATTTCAATCTTCTCGGGGTCGGGTAGCATGCCTTTTTCGCAAAATATTACACCTACATATTTTATTTGAGGCACACAATACTGAAATTTTTTGAAGTTGAATTTTACATTAAATTTCTTTGCTCTTTCTAAAACTTTAGTCAGTATCATATCATTTTCTTCTTTTGAATTACTAGCAATGCAAAGGTCATCAAAGTAAAATGAGATGCCTTCAATATCTCCAAAGTATTTGTGCACTAACCTCTGAAACAGTTCAGGCAAGCACGACAAACCAAATGGTGCTCGTAAAAATCTGTATGTTCCAAATCCTGTGCTAAATGAACACAGCTTACTGGACTCCTCATCAAGTGCAATATGATAGAATGCATCTTTAATATCTAATACAGTAAACACCTTCTTGTGTGACAATTTTGGTGCTAGTTCTTCCACTGTTGGAATGAGATAACGTTCCCTGATTATATATTTATTAAGTTCAACTGGGTCAATACAAATTCTCAGTGATCCATCCGGCTTTTCAACAACTACAACGTTATTTATCCAGTCAACAGGCTCCTCAACTGGGGTTATAATACCTTTTGACTTCAGTGATTCCAAAGTTTCTCGAAATTTCTCTTTAATTTTGAGTGGGATACGCCGAGCAGGACTCATTGTTGAGGATGCATTTTTTTCAATTTAATCTTGCAAATATCAGGAAAACGCCCAAGGCCGTCGAAGACATGTTTGTTTTTTATATAGATAGCCTGTTTTTCCTTATCCACTTTATAATTTGTATCATTTTTTTCATCTATAGAGTCAACTCTTTCAATCAAGTTGAGATCAATACATGATTCTAGGCCTAGGATTGGAACAGCTGAAGGACACTTTACAATTATAAAAAAAAATTGTCCAAAAAAGTCTATAAAAGTCCTAAAAAAGATTTTTATTTCTAAACTTGTACATAAGTACATTTAATTTATATATAAAACATGTGAAATATCATGTTCCTCTCATTAACTTCAATAGAAAATTAGTGCAATATCAGAACGCAGCTTTTTTTCTCTCCAATGGCAATTGAATGAATGAATGAATGAATGAATTTTATTTGCCAAAAACAAAATACAAAAAAGCTTTACAAAAAATAAATATAAGTATATGCTACTGCACTTAAACCAAGATACATACATTTATTTAATTAGATATAATAACGAAATGATATCCTTTACATTACAAACAATAGTTTTAAAATGAAGATTCAATTTATGATCACATGCATAAGTACAGTAGGTGAGGCAAAAACACCGGCAAAAGGAAGATTCCTTGTGCGCCAGTGTGAGTCGTAAATCAGCTTAATCAGGGATGTAATATATAAACTTGAATCTAGCGTATGAAGTGTTCGAAAATATAATTTATAATATGAAGTTGATTAAAAGAAAACTCTGAATATCCGAATATTTGATTATCAGAATGGGTCCCGGTCCCCATTAATTCGGATAATTGGAGTTCTACTGCATAGGATAAATAGGATTATCCTCACAAATCAGCTGTCGAGTGGATTATAAATTGCATACAATGACACATGCAATTCAATATTTCGATGTAACTCAGTGAAAAAACAGTTGTTGTGTGGACTATCAATTGCATGCAATTGATAACTTGGAGTAACATCGTATTTTCTCACGACTTTTCTCTGCTTCCAATTCGGTAAGCTTTTGATGATAGTAGCATAGCTGTTTGCATCAAACTATAAGCAATGTTGACTGTAAGCAACAACCTAAACAGCCATTAGTCGTTCATACACTGATATCTCCCCAACAGGACAGGACAGGACGAAATTTACTCTGATGGACAGTATAAGAAGAGACTGTGGTTTATAACTGCACGAGGCCTCCTGTTCACAGAACTAGTATAGCTATAGACTGATAGAGGGTATAAAAGTAAGGAATGAAGGGTGGAGAGGAGTGAGAAAAGGAAGAATGGAAGAAAAATATCGGAGAAAAGAGAGAAAAAAATATGAGCAAAGTCTTCACTTCTAACAAATATACCTGAAGAAATATCATTGCAGTCAGTATAGTTTGAGCAGTAATCTTCAAATTAGTTTCATCAGATATAAACAAACTCTACACAGAATGTATCTTGAATAGACCGACAAACCCAGTGAGTAGTTTCCTTACAACGAAGTTAAGAATAAATTCAGTGAACATGTGTGTCCTCTGTCAGGTTGCCCTCTAACGACAGGACAAGTAGTGTGTACTGTACACACATGCTCATCATGCATGTTGTGTCATCAGCGAGAGGCTTCGAACAAAAAACAGCTGTTTGACAGCAGCTTATAAAATAAAACAAAAAAAACAATAATAATAAATAAGCCACGGGAAAATTACAAATTATAAAAATACAAGAAGGCTGCTCAAATAGAGCAGTGAAGAAAAACAAACAACAAAAATCGTAGGTACAAAAACATGAACTCAAGAAATTGGGCATGTTCAACACACTGGTAAGATGATATTAGTGGAAGATTTAGAAAACTGCTCATTTCAGTTTGAATTTTGAATTTCATAGTGACAGCCTTTGAGGATACTTGAATGCTGATTCTCAATGTAGAATTAACTGAGAAATAAAATAAAATCAATGAGTAGTATGCAACTTCGATGATTGTTGTGTACCTTCTAGTAATGACCCTATTTTTTTCTGGCGTTAGTCGTGACCCTGGGTCCCAGGGACCCACTTTTTCAAGATATAATGTTATTCTATGATTCTAATATGTCCAAGGGTTACTGATGAACGCATTGAGCAGTTAGGTAAAACAGAAATCGATCTTTATTATGATTATAAAAATTAATTCGTGAAATCTTGCATTTTTAGGGTAGTGAAAAGTAACGTTTGGTTATTATTTTATATAAAGTGATCAAAAAATTATAGTGATGAATACTATGATGGATCTAATATGCAACACTACTAGAAAAATAGGAAAAAAATTGGAAGGTCATAGTTCGCTCTTAGGGTAGTTTTTACCCTACCCTCAATTTCATGTTGCACAATCGTTGCAAGACTTATGAAAATTATAGTGATGAATACTGTTATAAATCCTAAAACCCACATGAAACACTACTAGAAATATTGAAAATATATAAGGTCTCATAAAGTTCACTTTTAGAGGAGGTTAAGTATTCCTGGGATCACCTGAAGTTCCTTGGTTTCACTATCATCCCACTCAGGGTCAGTATTCTTATCTTGAACTATGGATTTATTTTAGCCTCACTAATGTCATTGAAATAGAGATCTAGAAGTCTATTTGTACATTCTTCGAAGTCTCTGTTCAAAATAAACATATTGACTGCTTTAATCCAATCACTATTGCATAAAAATGTGCATTTGAGAAGAACGAAAAAGTAACGTTAGTCGTGACCCTTAGGTCCCTGGGACCCAGAAACGTCATTTCACGAAAACAACAAGTCACAGAGCACTAACACTCTACATCAAGTTTAAGTGTCTACTGACATGAATTTACATGGGTCACAATAGACAGTAAAGCAAACGGAAGCAAAATTATAACTAAAACCAAAATTTCCCGGGTTCCTGGGACCCAGGGTCACGACTAGAAGGTTAAGAAGGGGAATAATAATTAATTACCGGTATGCCAAGTAAACGTAATTTTTCAATTCGAAAGAAATATGATTAGGATACTCATTGTTTCACAGTACTTTTGGTTAGATGAAATTGTAGATATTTCAATAATCATGAATAATAGTAGTTACTTAATTGACAAGCGTTAGCGAAGCTCTCACTTTTAACTTAGGCCTACTGAGAGCCGAAGTCGTTTTCTGTCTGTTTGTATTTTCAACAAGATCTTTATGAATGAAAAAAAATGAAGAAAAGCATGCAATTAATTCCAGCGGATAAGATAATAAAATCAAAACAAACTGTCTCCTTTTGAACTTTCAATGGTATTCTATATCCTGGAAAAGGACGAAGGAGTGAGTCAATTCTGTTGTACAATTAACTCGACCTGTAAAATGGTTCGAAGAAGACTGTTCAAAATTTGAAGCTGATTGATCAATTCTTTCAAAATTTATAGTAGAATATACAAACAATCAGACAGACAACAACTATGGCCTTGAGTGAGTCGAAAGTGAAAACTCGCTAACGCTCGTTAGCGTGAAGATAACTTTTTTGTGTTTTTAAAGCAACATCTCTCTATTTTCCCCATGTTGAATTTGTGCCCAATTGACGAATTTAATCAGAAACAATTCGATCACTGGGGCGTCCAACGTTTTTGAAATGCCCTCCACCCACGTGCTCATATCGAATACTACACACTTACTCTTCATTGTCAAAATCAGGAAAAACGTGTTTGACACTCTGGTACGTGGAATTGGATCCAATGATCAACGTGTCTCCTTTGTGACCAGTCGGCTTCGAGTACAGTTGTAAACATTCAACAGGCCGGATGACCGGTACCTCACCTTCTCCATCTTTTTCAGACAATCTGGAAAAAAATTATGTTAGGTTAGTTTAGGTTTTTTTTATTAGGTTGGTTACGTTATATTCAATTAGGTTAAAATAGGTTAAATTGAATAAGGCTAGGTTTGTTTTGGTTTTAGTCCAGTCAATATAGACGTAAAAAAGGGGGTGTGCTTGCAATTTATATTGTGGTTCTGATTCTTCAATATACTATTCGGGTACATAAGAGAAGTCCAGAACCGATTTCCTCATGCAAAATTTCCTTGTGCTAGATACAGAGTGGCCGAAAACCTCGTATTTTCAGCTAATTTTCCAGTTTTCAGCTATTTCTGCCAAATCTCGTAATCGGACAGAAAAAGTTGCTCATGCTTTTTTCTAGATTATGAGATTCTTCATAGAATGAGATCATTCGGAACTCTCTATCTCCAATGAGTACTGAGCTATGATTTTTCCAAAATAAGTAAAATTTGAAGAAAAAAATCAATTTTGATGAATTTTAGCTTCTGATCAACCATTTCTTCCGATTGTTACCATTTAGATGTATAATTCAAAATTCCTTTGGGCGTATTTTTGTGCTCTACAATCTGAGATCAGATAGAGCGCTCTAATTCATATAGATTTCCACCTATACAATGGTAAACCTGACAACAATGCTCGTTGTATTGTGAAAAACACCTTATTTTCAGCTTCAACCATCATCACCAACTACATAGTCTTCACATTGATATTTCGCACAATGGAATAAGCTCATAAGATTATGTTCTATGAGAATCACCCGTTGGTTGCACTTCATTTCAGTATTTTCTTGTGGAGAGGCGCGCTTAAGGACACCTCAAGGATCAAAATTTTTAACACTTATAACTTCTGACAAAATGCTCAGATTCTATCGTACTACACTTTATTCTTCTCAGCTCGTCAAGGCGGTCCAAAATCATGCATCATAAGTCAAATTCGGTCGAAAAGTGGAAGATTTATTGTTGAGTGTACTTAAGCCCATATTCCAATAAACTATCAACATATAGAAATTGGCCTTTTTTGTGTATTTGAATATAGTTTTCAGCTATTTCTGCCAAATCTCGTAATCGGACAGAAAAATTTGCTCCCGCCTTTTTTCTAGAATATAAAATTCTGAAACAAAATATAAAATCAAATCATTTGGAACTCTCTATCTCCAATGAATACTCAGTTATGATTTTTCAAAAATGAGTGAAATTTGAAGAAAAAATGAGTTTTAGTTTTTGATCAACAATATCTTCCGATTTTAACTTTATATTAAATGTATAATTCAAAATGAATATAGAAATTGGCCATTTTTTGTGTATTGGAATATGGGAATATTAAGTACACTCAACAATAAATTTTCCATTTTTCGACCGAATTTGACTTCTGATGCATGATTTTGGACCGCCTTGACGAGCCGAGAAGAGTGAAGTGTAGCACGATGAAATCTGAGCATTTTGTCAGAAGTTATAAGTGTTAGAAATTTTGATCCTTGAGGTGTCCTTGAGCGCGCCTCTCCACAGGAAAATACTGAAATGAAGTGCATCTATATCGGGTGATTCTCATAGAACATAATCTTATGAACTTATATCATTGTGCGTAATATCAATGTGAAGACTATGTAGTTGATGATGATGGTTGAAGCTGAAAATTAGGTGTTTTTCACAATACAAGGAGCATAGTTGCCAGGTGTACCTAGAAATCTATATGGGATAGAGCGCTCTATCTGATTTCAGGCTGTAGAGCACAAAAATACGCCCAAAGGAATTTTGAATTATATATCTAAATGGTAACAATTGGAAGATATGGTTGATCAAAAACTATATTTCATCAAAATTGGTTTCTTTCTTCAAATTTTACTTATTTTTGTAAAATCAAAAAGGTAAAAGTATAAAAATCTAAAGGTGTCACATAAAGCGCTCTATCTCATATAGATTTCCAGGTACACCTGACAATAATGCTCCTTGTATTGTGAAAAACGCCTAATTTTCAGCTTTAAAATTTCTAACACTTATAACTTCTGACACAATGCTCAGATTTCATCGTGCTACACTTCACTCTTCTCGGCTCGTCAAGGCGGTCCAAAATCATGCATCATAAGTCAAATTCGGTCGGAAAGTGGAAAATTGAGTGAAAAGTTGAGTGTAAAAAATTGAAAAGTTGAGTGTACTAAAGCCCATATTCCAATACACAAAAAAGGCCAATTTCTATATATTGATAGTTTATTGGAATATGGGCTTAAGTACACTCAACAATAAATCTTCCACTTTTCGGCCGAATTTGACTTATGATGCATGATTTTGGACCGCCTTGACGAGCTGAGAAGAATGAAGTGTAGTACTATGGAATCTGAGCATTTTGTCAGAAGTTATAATTGTTGAAATTTTGATCCTTGAGGTGTCCTTAAGCGCGCCTCTCCACTATGAAATACTGAAATTAAGTGCAACTAACGGGTTATTCTCATAGAACATAATCTTATGTGCTTATTATCAGTCGCAATCAGTCAGCCGATGAAGAAACATCGTTTGCTCGAGCGCTTATCGATTTATCGTCAAACCTGTCTACGGCTGCCTGGCGTGCTTAGTATTGTGTTTAGTACAGTGAATACCTAAAAATTATCCAATTATTTTATATAATTCATTACTGTCGGTGTATGTAATAGTCTCTCGATAATTATCTCTAGTGTTGGGTAACTCTGAACTTTCAATTGTTACGGTCATGGCTGGAAAAAAACTGTAACCAGTGTAATACAGAACTGGGTACCTCTGAGGAAAATTATTTCAAGTTTTCAAAATGTAGTACATCATTTCATACTTCGTGTATAAAGAACTTACAGAGTGATCCCAATAAGAAAAACTCTCTACGTGGCTACTGGAAGTGAGACGATTGCTTTGATGGAGCTAATAGTGCTAAAAAAGAAGATAAACTTAGTTCGGAAATAGCTAACATTTTCGACGCCATCTCTGCTCTAAGAGAGGACTTCAATCAACGTTTGTACCACACGAACATTAAGTTAGACAAATTACAAACAGATATGGACTATATCTGAATATAATATTCATATCAAACCCGAAATCGAAAAAATCAAATCCAAATCCGATAGAAATACTATAGCGAGTCTTACAAATGAAAATAAAGTACTAAAAAGTGAAATGAACAGAATTAACACTGAATTACAAGATCTACAACAACATACACGTAAAAACAATCTTACGATAACAGGTATCCCAGTAACTCCCAAAGAGAATTTGTACTCTATACTTGACAAGATCTCTAGACTACTGGACGTTCATTATGATATGTATGATAATATCTCGGCAGCCCATAGGCTACAGCAAAAATGTGGCAAAAACCGTCCGCCCATTATTATAGTCGAATTTCACGTGCTACTAAGAATGCATGGATTGTGGCCCGTAGAGTGAGGAGAAATCTATACGCCAAAGAAGTCAACATCTCATGGCCGGATTCGCAAGTATATCTGAACGAGCAGCTGACGCCGCACACCTGACTCATATTTAACACGGCCAGGGCGATGGTCAAAGCCAGGAAATTGACAGCGGTCTGGACCAGAGACTGACGAGTGATGATCAAGAAAAATGAAGCAGGCAACCCACTTCGAATCATTCACCTTGATCAGCTGGAGGAGAACAATACCAACTCCGTGGGAGGCGAACCGATGGCAATACAACCACATTCATCGGACTCCAAGGATCGAGAACATAGTCACGAACGAGACAAGAAAGACAAAAATTGAGTAATTTACTGAACTTTATATATTTTTATATTTCTAGCTCAAAGACTGAGTGCAGAAGTTATTATTTGAAAAGTATATTATTATTTCAATTCACTTCTATTTTATTTATTTTATAATCAGTCATGTTGAACTGAACAGTAATGGTGAGATTATAGACACTAGGGAATAGAATGATTTATCTCAAAGGTGTTATAAAGTATTATAAAGGTCAAGATCGTGTTGATAGGGGGCATTATTGAGTACCATTGTTAGAATTTTTTATCCTATTTTTTATTTTATTTTTTCCATGAATTATCTTTATTTTATTCCAGACTTGTTTATATCCCAAGACTCATATATTGCGATCAGGGAGAGGAAGATATCAATGTTGATGATAAGTAATTATTTCACAAACGCTGTTTCCATATTATTATCATTCCGTACAATAAAAAACAATTGGATTGTATTAACGAAAGTAATCATTGAATTGGAGAGTAGCCCAAGTAGTTTGTTAAACTCCTGAAATAGCGATAACGTACTTGCAGTACTAACGTTGCAGCATTCTAATCGGACAAGATAAGAATAACAATGATAATAACTGTGAACAGAATTTCCGTATTTTCAGATGAAATCAACCACTAATAAAACTATTTTTACTCATTCATCATCATTGCAGCATTCATGTCTCTCCTCCCTTGTAAAACACAATAAAAAACAGCTTTGAAGATTATGTACATAAAAGCGAAATGGCACTCACTCACTGATTGACTGACTGACTGACTCACTCACTCACTCACTCGCAGAACTAAAAATCTACCGGACCAAAAACGTTCAAATTTGGTAGGTATGTTCAGTTGGCCCTTTAGATGCGCACTAAGAAATCTTTTGGCAATATTTTAATTCTAAGGGTGGTTTTTAAGGGTTTAAAGTTCGTCTTTTAGCATGTATATTCTTCTTATTCTCTTAATTATAATTGAAATAAGGCCATAACATATGTTAATATAGAACTATGATCTAGAGAGAGTACCTCTTCGAAACAGTTGTTAACTGGTAACTAAATTAATAATTTTGTCAGGTTGGCATTAAGTTGAGTTGACTTTGTTAGGTTGGCACCAACTTGAAGATTGAAATGCATTTATCGCGGAAAAATTGATTGGGCACTGCTACTTCAATCAGAGCTATTTCTGGGAATATTATATTACTAGCCGTCAGGCTCGCTTCGCTCGCCATATCCGTTTAGCCAGACGTTAAGTCTGGACCCCCGACTGGATCGTCCTAACATATGATAAAAATGCTCAAATGAAAAATGCAGACGAGCGAAGCGAGCCTGCTGATCTCATTCTTGGACGATCCAGTCGGGGGTCCAGGGGGCGGAGCCCCCTGGCTAGACGGATATGGCGAGCGAGGCGAGCCTGACGGCTAGTGTAGTGATATCTATGATTATAAAAATTCACTCTCAAACCTTAATCCAGACAAAAATGAATCACTTAGTTTCATCCAGCAGAACATTCGGAGCCACAGTAGAAATATTGATGAGTTTTTAGTAACCCTAGAGGGACTAGATGTTAATTTTGATTTCATTCTCCTAACAGAAGCTTGGCTTGGTAATAGAGACAGCAACCTTTTGAGCATTGACGGTTTTATTATTTTCAGAACTCATCACAATTTGAATAGCAGTGATGGTTTAGTTGTCTATGCCAACAGTTCGTTGTCAGTTGATTGTAGGCAATTGTCCATTGGCGGGGTAGCCACTGCCTTGTCCTTGAACTTCGGCTGGAGGGGGACTCCCAGCGAGATACTCGTCATATATTGTAGCCCAAATTCTAATTTGGACCTTTTTATTCAGGGTTTTCGTGACTATTATAACAACGCCACTCAAACAGTAGCTAAACTTAGAATCCTTGCAGGAGATATAAATTGTGACATTTTGAATACGCTTCCAAACTCACCCCATGAACGCTATCTAGTTATCCTGTATGAAGCCGGCTTCATTTCCTGCGTTGACAAAACTACAAGACCCACTAGTAATACATGCTTAGATCACTATTTCTTGAAATCTCCCATGAACTATGACGCTAAATCAATCATATTAGAAAATGCTATAACAGATCACCTAACAACTTGTTTACACGTTTTCCATTCCGGATCTGGATACTCCATTCCTGATAAAGTAAGAATTACCTATAAGAAAAACTGGACAAACATCAATAACACATTATCCACACAAAACTGGAATCATGTAACATAAACACATGACATGAATATATCAATTGATAACTTCATTAGTACTATTAATGGAATAATACAGCATAATACATCCCAAACTACAGTTAATGCAAGAACAACTAAAATCAAGCCCTGGATAACATCAGGCCTGGTGAAATCAATTAGAAATAATAGGGATAAACTTAAAAAACAACTGAGTAGACAACCTTTCAATGACAACCTTCGAAATAGATTTATACATTATAGGAACAAATTGCAATGCTTACTGAAACATGTTAAAAATAACTACTACAAACAAAAAGTTACCGAGGCGCATGGAAATCTTAGAAAATTCTGGTCAATAGTCAGCGAGATAGCGGGACGACCCTCAAGCGGGGAGGCACTCCCGGTCGAGAGCTTCTGTGGTGGCGGTGCGGTGCTGGTGCCCTCACAGACAACAATCAAATTCACAACATTGCCCAAAACTTTAATAATTACTTTGCCTCTGTGAGGCGACAACTATCTGAGGTGATTGATCCAGTTGATGTTGTGGATGAGGTAGCTGAACAACACAATCCGAATTTGTCCTCAGACCCGTTACTCAGCAAGAACCAAGTAGTATAATAATGAGCATTAAGAGGGGCTTCTGCTCCGGGCTGTGACTCTATCCCTGCACGATTGATTAAAGACCACATAAATACACTTATAATTTCTTAATTACATATTATCAACTTGAGTATACGCAGTGGTGAATTTCCAGATGCTCTGAAGGTGGCCAGGGTTATTCCTATTGATAAATCCGACTCCAAATCATCCATGGCAAACTATAGACCAATTTCTCTCCTTACAGTCTTAGGTAATTATAATTTATAAACATACATTTCTCTCAAGTGTTAAGTGCTACGCAAATTGACTTATACTGTATTGCACACGGCCCTCCTCACACACAGACTCGTTCTAGGTGAGGAGTATTATTCTTTCAAATTATTGTAAAGTTAAAATTTCAAATGTTTGTAGCATTTTGCTTTTTGTCAATAAAAACGTTTTTCATTCATTCATTTTCATATTCCATTGTGCGAAATATCAATGTGAAAACTATGTAGTTGGTGATGATGGTTGAAGCTGGAAATTAGGTGTTTTTCACAATACAAGTAGCATTGTTGTCAGGTATACCTGGAAATCTCTATGAATTAGAGCGCTCTATCTGATCTCAGATTGTAGAGCACAAAAATGCGCCCAAAGGGATTTTAAATTATACATCTAAATGGTAACAATCGGAAGAAATGGTTGATCAAAAACTAAAATTCATCAAAATTGATTTTTTTCTTCAAATTTTACTTATTTTTGAAAAATCATAACTCAATACTCATTGAAGATAGAGAGTTCCGAATGATCTCATTCTATCCAGAATTCCATGATCTAGAAAAAAAGGCAAAAGCAACTTTTTCTGTCCGATTACGAGATTTGGCAGAAATATCTGAAAATTGGAAAATGAGCCGAAAATACGAGGTTTTTGGGCCGTCCTGTATCTAGCACAAGGAAATTTTGCATGAAGAGATTGTCTCGAACAACATGTGTCTTCCAGGAATTTTTGTCGGATACAAAATAAAAGCTTACCAATTAGCCTACAAGTCTCATCGGTAACACTTTTCCATATATCTTCCAGTTTTCTAGGTATGAGCTCTCCAATGTGTCACATTTTGAAGAAAAACCAGCTCCGATTATTTCATCTTTTTGGCCTTATAACTTTTCAACGATTAATTTAAAAAATCCGTGCTTATCATGAGCTCAGAGAGCATCATATTCTCTTCATTTTCATGTTTTATTAAATTTCATACTTTTACACAACTACCTACGATTGTTGCAGCCATTATAGTGTTGAAATCTTCAGTTTAACAACAATAGATCAATTATTGATCAAGTTTGAAACACAATACAGTATTTGACTTTGCAGCTTTGTTTGAACTTGTTAGAAGGTAAACATACCAAAAATCCTCTTCCCTAGCCCTTGTGGCTAAGGGATGAGGGTGGATTAAAAGTTTCTTTTTTCTCATTTCTGGCTTACACGTATGTCACTTGGAAAAAATGCATTTCAGCGACATGATTAACTGAACAAAAATGAAGCTAGATAAATTTCCTACAAGTTTTATTCAGTGGAGTTTTGTGATATCTTCATTATAGTTCTCGTGATATTCACTTTCAAAAGTGTAGAATCTTTGAAAAGTTTGACAGTTTTCCTTCCAACTTTTTGAACTTTAGGGGCTTATTACTCAACAACAATGCATCGAAGAAATAAGTACTGAACGTTGGGTTGTAGAGGATTCAATTCTCTTGAATTTGACGTATTATTGGCCGAACGAAGTGAGGTCTAAGATTCAAGTCGACTGTTTGGCATTTCTCTTGTTTAAATGTTTATATGTTGCACATTTACGGCGAAACGCGGTAATAGATTTTCATGAAATTTGACAGAATTGTTACTTTTTAAATTGCGCGTCGACGTATATACAAGGTTTTTGGAAATTTTGCATTTCAAGGATAATATGAAAGGAAAGAGGAGCCTTCTTCATACGCCAATATTAGAGTAAAAATCAGACTATAGAATTATTCATCATAAATCAGCTGACAAGTGATTACACAGATGTGTGGAGAAGCCAGTCTATTACCAATACGTACTATTACCAGAGAAAACTCCTATAATTAACTGCTTTAATATAACTGCTAGTATTAATTCTGTGCTATTACTTGATTACTTACGAGTAATAGTAGGTATTGCTATTACTGTATTTGTATAAGGTCTATAGTTTCAATCACCTTATCACCAATTACCTCTTTCAAGACCTTGAAGAGGTACCGGTATGCATCTTTAAGATGGGTTTACACCAAAGTTATTAACAAAATGTTAATAACTTAATCCTTATAGATTCTATTGGATGGAACGCAAGTTGACAAACACATATGTTCATCATGTGTATGATAAGTTATGTTCAATCTAATATAATCTATAAGGATTGAGTTATTAACATTTTGTTAATAAATTTGGTCTAATCGCAGCTTTAAGGTCTTTGGTTTCAATATTTTGTTTTGCAGTCATGGTATTATTATGCGTGTCCATCAGTATCAATATCCTCACATTCGAAAAGACTAATTTAATAGGTGATTAAAAATAATCAAATGAACCAAATAATGCTGAAGAAATTGTAATATCTTTTATTGAAAAGAATTAATTTTCATTGGATGGAAAGATTATCACGGAACTGGATGAATATTATATAAATTCTGGAATAGAAATATATTCTACTCATTGTTTGAATTAGCATAAATATTGATAAATTATGGAATACAAATTCAAACGTGAACTGATTTTGTTAACATTTAAAACAGTTGACATCAGGTACTTGTGGATGAGAATACTGCGTGAGGTCTACTGTTCACAGAACTACTAGTTTTATCATTTCATGCTCATAAGAAATATGGATGATTCATCTACAACTGAGTTTGAGTTTACACAACTAATATATTGAACGTAAAGTTTTTCAAAGAAAGTACGTCCTTCTAATGCATCAAACAATTCTTCACTAACCAACACATCACTCTAACAATACATTGGAGACATTGGAGTAAACGATTGAGAAAATTCTCTCAGCGATCATATTCATATTGATCATGTCGATTAATTTCTTGTCGGATAATATTTCTTGTGACATCAGCGGATTGGATGCCTAATTTTGAGGCATATATTTGTCTCAATCCCACACAAGCACTAGCTTACTCACTTCCATTATTCACAGTTGACGAAATTTTCAGCTGTTTTTCCAAAGATGAATTATCCTTTCAATGTTCTCCAGCGAGATATCCCAGGGATGATACCTAGTGCAATCGAATTTCTATGTCATGAACCTATTTTGTTCCAAATTACGTGAGAAACGTTAGAGCCGTTTACGAGATCATTTGGTGACATACAGGCATAAAAAGAGGAATGGCTCGCTTAATATCATAGAATTTTTACAAGCAATAGACCTTTGGTTGATCAAATGTAATTGCTACAGCGTTGCCAATTCTCTGCTTTCTATAGAGGATAGCTTGAACCGGTGTATGTATTCTTTCTAACTAATCATTCTAGTTTGGAATAATCAATTATATTTTATTAATTAAGGGAATATATCTTTGAAGCACTATTTTTTTAGTTTTTGAAGGGACGGATTCAGGGATCCAGAGGTTCAAAAACCCCAAACGTCAATCGAAGCTTATTGTGTTCCCAAGTGGTATGTGAGTTGAGCAAACCAATACCTGTGTCCATTACAAGAGACAGGAGTTTTTCCCCATGCTAACATCCCATTCATCACCTGGTTGCTTGTCGCAATCCAGTGTGATATGCTTGGCAGTCTCTTCAGACTGATTAGTCCTTGTGACCTATGTGAGTTCCACTCCTGGCCTTCTCTGAAGGTCCTTCCACTGAGGAAGGGGTGACCAAGTTGCCTCTAGGGCGCCTGACCACCCTTGTTAGAGCCTCTTGACCACATTTGTGCCTGGAGCTTCATCGATCTCTGGTCTCTTGGGTTTTTCTCTTTGCCCCTCGGAAACTCTGCAGGGTCAAAAGCCTCACCTCTCCCGAAAAGTTTTGGCTGAATGGCCGCCCTTCTTTGAGCAGTGGTGAGTTGATTGTTTTCTTCATATTTTAAGTATGACCCACAAACTATGTGGGTCCACTTGACCCACAAACTCGTGACCTATGTGAGTTCCACTCCTGTCCTTTTTTGTAGGTCCTTCTGCTGAGAGAGGAAACACCAAACTGCCTCTAGGGCGCCCGGCGCCCGGCCACCCTCGACCCAACTTCTTGATCTACATTTGTGCCTGTAGTTCCACTCATCTTGTGGGTTAAGCGGAAGAAAGGCTCTTATTGCCTCAACTTCGCCCACATCCCTTTTTGTAATGTTGTAAAGTGAAAATAAAAGACATTTATCTACTTATCTATCATCTCTGGTTTTTTTCCCTTCCAAAAATGCCCTGATGAGGCAGATCCCGTGGGTTTGAAGGCAAGGCAACTTCTGGAGTTGCCTTGGGGTCCCTTTTAGTTGCCTCCCACGACAAGCAGGTATAGTGTGGGTGAATTCTGGTTATCAACACATTCTTGAGTACGATTTTTGACTCAAAGCTCCCCAAACACATAGGGGGCTTGAAGCACTAATTAATAAATCTTCATAATTGGGATTGTTTAGAATATTTTGTTTTTTATAATTAATTATAAATTCATATAGTTGAAAAACGACCCGTCAACTTTTCAGAGTCAGAAGACGCTAGTGCTGTCTGCTTTGTCGGATGATAGACAAGGTTAGAAACACCAAGTGTTGATCAAAAATACTGTCATCATATCGTGGACCTCATGACTATATTATGTATTCAGTATTGTCTTTAGCATGTTTAATTATATATTCTGTTTCACGTATCATGCAGGCTACACTGAATTGTTTCGTTTTATATGAAGCTTATATATTTTCTGAAATTTCTGGCTAATAAAAAATCTTGGAACAGTGCTGCCGATTCTCTGCTGATTACTGCAACCCATAGTAGATACTGTCGTGGATTTCATTATATGCCGTCTATCTTCATTCATTCATTCATTTATACAATAAGTACATTATCAAAATGATGGGCAGAGGAAAAATAAGGTAGCCTTCTGCTATTCCTCTCCCAAATTTAAATAACACATAATCCGGAATAGGTTAAGTCTTGTAGTTCTTCAAATTCATAAAATTTTCAGTCCTCAAGTATTTTCACAAAGTAGATTTTCAAATTTATATCTATTAAAATTAATCTGATCTATTACTATCTGATTATTTTTTATTGTTGATTTTTGTTAATAACAATGAATTATATTCTCAACAAAACATTATTCCTCATGATTCGATAATACATTATTTCAATTGAATGTGTTGTTAGTTCATTATATTTATTGATAACGTGAAAGAAACTTGGCAATGGTGCGGAATTAGAGGAGGATAGAGCCAGGCTCTTGTCCATCTTAAGTTGGTAAAGACTCATTTCGGCACTGCTGCATGATAAGATAGACTACAAACTATAATAGTCCAATGATAGTCTAGTCACCAGGTACTAAATGCTTAAATAAACTCCAAACACAAAAGTTTTTCGTGCAATGATTCTGCAGTAATGGTCATTCAAAATCCAAAAAGTTGACCTTTAAGTCCTGAAACATTTCACAGAGTAAAAAAAGACTACGAATTTTCTTTGAGATTTTCATAAAATCGAGCCAAGGGATGGAAAAATCAGTATCGCATTTTTTAGATAATAATATTCCGAATAAAATGAAATAGTTCGGAGATCTCTCTCTATCTTATACTATTGATCGAGCAGTTCCAGTTTATATGTTTAGATGTTCAGATGTTTAGATGTTTAGATGTTCAGATGTTTAGATGTTTAGATGTTCAGATGTTTAGATGTTTAGATGTTCAGATGTTTAGATGTTTATATGTTTGGATGTTATTATATTTGTATTCACCGGATCTCGAAAACGGCTCGAACGATTTTCACGAATTTGGAACATAGTAGGTTTATGATATAAAACTTCGATTGCACTAGGTCTCATCCTTGGGAAACCGCTGAACGACATAAAAACTATCTAGTTTTATAGGTGTTAAAAGGATAATTCATCCTTTGCTGAAACAGCTGAGACTTTCGTCGTCTGTGGATTGTAAAAAGTGAGCGAGTGATTCTGTGGAAAATCAAAATATCGCAACCCCGAAATTCATAAGCTGGCGTATAGCCAGCTGTAAAATATAAACACGATCATTTTAGAGAATTGTGCTCTGTTAATCAATAAATAAACATAACAAGCGAAGCTCGGTGCCCCGATATTCTTCATTGAGTGCTGAGTTAAAATTTTCCAAATACGAGTCAAAGTTCCGAGGAATTCGAAATTTGGAGGAGTTTCCGTTTTTAATAAGAATAAGAATAAGAAGTTCAACAACTTCAAGTATTAACAACTATAACTTCCGATTTCCACAATTTACACTAGTAGTTCGGAGAAAAATAGAACTCGCTACACTTACTAACATCATTAAGCTGTGTTTACACCAAATGTTAATAAAAAAATGTTAATAACTTAATCCTTATAGATTCTATTAGATTGAACACATCTTATCATACACATGATGAACATATTATGTGTTTTTCAAGTTCCGTTCAATCGAATAGAATCTATAAGGATTATTTTATTAACATTATTTTGTTTATAACTTTGGTGTAAACCCAGCTTTACTCACACACGCCCGTCTATTCTTGCACAAACACACATAGAAATATTTGATTTAGAGTACGATGATAGCCTATATGCAATAGGATCGGTGCGGTGAGGGACGCTGAGAAATAGATATTCTTTCGGATTCCAACAATTTTAAAATGTTATACACAATGAAATAATACCGCTTTGAAGCGCTGAGAAGAATGAGCCAAATTTGAACCTGATCCGATAAAGTATTGAAAAGTTGGGTTGATTTTTAGGGTAAAATTTCCGAGTAAAAGGCCGCCATCTTGAAACGTCATCTCATGATTTATCTTATATAATCATTCATTTATGATTGAACAATGAAATCATTTGACAGAATTTTTATTTGTTACTATGTACTATCTGTACTTTTTTGAGAGAAATAGAGGACATATATATGATAATCTTAAACAAGGAGGTAGGAGTTGGGAAAGGAGAATAAGAAGAAGGAGAAGGAGATGAAGAAAAGAAAAAAGAAGAAGAAGAAGAAGAAGAAGAAGAAGAAGAAGAAGAGAAAGACGGTGACGTAAAAGGAGATGTTAGTAGAGTACTCAAGTTGACTTACTCGACACAGTTAACCACAGTTTACTGTTTTATAAGTTGTGGTGGGCAGGTATTGGGAGAGTGGCTTTGGATTGACTGAAATCATTTTGCAGGGTAGAGAGCAAGCTGTTACTATTGGAAATATAACCAGTAATCTGCTGAAAATCCACTAAGGGGTTCCACAAGGCTCTGTGCTTTATTCTTGGTTTATATAAATGACTTGTTCAATGGTGAATTTAGAGGCCAGTTAACAGCTTCTGCAGATGACACTGCCCTGGCATATACAAACACATAATCATCTCCGGCTGGATATGAAACATGATCTTAATAGATTGTCATTGTGGTTCACCTGCAGTAAGCTCCCAATGAATGTTCAGAAAACCAATGAAATCTTGTTCAGTCTTACATAACAGGCAGTCAAAGTTTTGCAAACCCATTCACCTGCATACTTGCATTCATAACCTTGATCATTGTAATTGCCCAATAGTAAATGGTAAGACGGAAAAATGACTTGTTCAATGGTGAATTCAGAGGCCAGTTAACAGCTTCTGCAGATGACACTGCCCTGGCATAAGCTGTTAATTGGCCTCTAAATTTACCATTTTGGTCTTCTTCTAGAAGGGAAAAAAGAAGAAGAAGAAAGGAGAAGGAAAAAAGAGATGGAAGAGAAGGGAATTTATATTAAAAAAATTATGTATCAAATTATTTTCAATTTAGAAAATGACTACAATAAAAACTTATTGCATTATCATCCGATCAGAACAAGAGCTGAAATTTATTACTCATTTTGTAGCAAATTAATTTGGAAAGATTATGCTGTGAGTTGTCTGGTGTTCAAAAATAACTTATTTCTCGGCATGAGTGACGCAGATGTATGATGATGTAAATTTTAACCATTTTGCATCACATTGAGAAGAAAAAAAAATGATGATAACCCAAGAAGTAATAAAAGACAAATAAGGAAGAGAAAAAGGAGAAGATGAAGATGAAGGAGATGAGAAGAAGAAAAGAAGAGATGGAGAAGAAGCAAACTCTTATTTAACACGCAGTTAAATTTTGAAAGAATAGACACAACTCATTTCATTATCATCCAATTACTAAAACAACATTGAAAGAATAAGACTTTGATATTGTCAATACCACTTTTGACAATAACAAAGTCTTATTCTTTCAATTATGGAAAAATACCACAACATCTCATACCATACAATCAAATCACTAAAACAACAGTTGAATCCATTTTCAAGCGGATTAATTGAGTCAGATTATGACTCAAATAATCATCATATCTTATTTTTCAGCCAGGTTGACGCAGATATATGTCAGTGATAATGTAAAACATTTGCATTATATTTTCTCTAAAATTCTACTTTCAGTAAAACAGAAAGAGGAAAAGAAGATGATGATAACAGAGGAAGTAGGAGGAAGAAATAGGAGAAAGATAAAAAGAGAAGAAGAGGAGAAAAAGAAGATTTCGTATTTCTGAAATTCGTAAATTGACCAAAAGTAACTTAACTAGAAGTTTTTTTTGGTCATTTTTATAAATCGAAATCTTCCTCAAAAATTCATATTTTCAGGGAATTTTTGTTTTATTCAATCAACAATAACATGGAGAATAAATCCTCAAAATCTCATGAATTCATCTCTCACTAAATTTGAAATGATCTGTCCCTGAAATTCAAACTTCAGGCGCTCCAACTCAAAAAGTGATTGTCGGAAAAAATTTCCTTGGAACACTTTCTTAATCTTATAGTATTCAAATCGAAAAACTTGAAGAAATGCTTATAAAGTGAAAAGTTTTTCAGTCTTTTGCACAGCCTTTCAAAAATGAAAAGAATAGACAACTTATATTTTATAATTCGATCACCAAGACAGTAGTTGAATTCATTTTGGAGTGAGTTAATTGGGAAAGATTATTCTGTGAGTTGACTGGTGCTCAAAAATAGCTTATTTCTCATCTCAAATGACACAGATATGTAAATGAGAATGTAATGATACACATCTTGGATCGAATTCTCTGTACATAATATCAGCCCAATAAGACAATCATTAAATTGTGTCCCGACCAAAAAAAAATTCTGTTAATTGAGTTTATTGTTTTAATCAGTCAATTTAAGTGCTGATATGAGTAACCTATGGTTTTCCGTCAGAATTTCTGAAGTCGTGTCCACACTATACATGTTCGGTAAACATGTTTGTTTAGGAGCTCAGGGACAAACTTTTTAAAAATTTTGGACAATCATAGTTTGTCAAACGCAGGGGGCACTATTCAGGGGGGGGCAAGGGGGGTCCTAGCCCCCCTCCCCCAAAGATCAGATAAATAATGGAAATTCGGGTCTATCTACACGAATCCTTAGAATCTCATACTGATTTAATACTTTGGTTTGAACAGCAGTAGTATAATTCCTTCTACAGTATCAACAATGTAGCAAAATTGCCTTGAAAGTATGGCTACGAGTATGGAGTAATAAAGAATATATTTTTCTCTGAGGTATAGTTGGACCTTAAATATAGAATTGGTACAATTATTGATCAGGGCACGATAAGTGAGCTATTGCATAAATTTCAACGTGAGAATTAACAATAAGTTGCAAGATGTCACAGTGGAAGCAAAAGAAAGGGCACAATCAGACAATCAAAAATGTATGTACAGAGTTGGTGAGAATTATGGGAACAAAAAAAAAATAATAAAAAAGAATTATGGGAACAGCTTAATGTTTATTTAGCTTTCTCACTGCAAGCTATTTTCCAATTAGAGTATGATCCCCAATGAAATAGATGGAAATGTTATTGTAAAAGAAAAATGTATCTGTTTCCATGATTTTTAAGAAATCTGTTTTAGTGTATTCCTACTTTAGGGCTATATTTCTCTGTAGGCCTATATTTCTAATAAATATTTCATGATTAAATAACTAATAATGTATATGTTTGTATTGATACTTCAACCACATTTGTATAAAACTGGAAAAAATGAAGAATATAAAAACATCGAATGATGGGGAAAAACATTTATGGGGAAAAATTTTAAATTTAAATATAAATTTTTCAACATCTATGGGGAAAAACCCAGGACCCTCTATCCTTTGGGGATATTCCTTCCACCCCCCCTCATACCTCTTGGTTTTTGCCCCCCCCCCCCCAGCAGTTTGGTGAAATGTCGCCACTTTTCAAACGAAAAATTACTGTTCTTCCAACATTCTCATCACTGACAGCTGTAAAACATAAAACCTGTTCTTCCCACTACAAATATTTTGTTTGGTGACGCGATCACACTGGCAACGGGCAAACGTTGTTTTTCAAACATTATAAAATTTGTCCAAAATTTCTCTACAAACATGTTTTTTCAGTGTGGACACGGCTTGAGGGGATAACTTTTAGCACCCTGAAAACCACGAAATTCTTTTCCTTTTTTCAATGTTTCACAATTTCTTAGAAACAGATTGTTCTACCGATATTGTCATTTATTTCTTGAACAGAATCAAATTTTCTCTCAAAATGTTTATACAATTGAATGTTCATGTCCATTCAATTGAAATGAGCGAAAACAGAAAAGTTATATTTGAGAGATTGAGGTAGTGATTTCATTATAAGACTAACGCTGCGTTTACACTGGAGTTAATAACACAAATTTTCAACATTTTTGTTATCAACTGATGTTATTACAAAGTTGATAACATCATGTTGATTGCGTTTACACCGGAGTTGATACATGAGTTATTACTAAAAAGTTGTCAACTTGACTGAATCGACAAAAAATTCTCTTTAAAAAAGTTGATAACCGTGTTTTCAACAGAAAATACCTTGACTTAAAGATTTATGTTATCATCGAGAGTCGGTAACTTTTGTTAATACAGGTTACTATCTTCCCCGCAACCCCTCGCCCAGCATCCCTGCCCTACAACTACGCTGTTCCCCTAACTACAGCTGCAGACAAAACACGTGACAAAATTATTTACTTTTGTTGATAACAAAACTACAGCCAAAAGAAAATGTTATTAACTTATATTTGAAAACTTTTGTTTTAAACTCTGGTATATATATATGCATATGCATACATAGGCCAAAATTATAAAAAAAAACATAATTTTAAACTTAATATTAAATACTAATAGAATTTAGAACGTCTGAGCCACTGACACGCATCTTTCCAGCATCATGGAGGGCCGACAGCCTCCATGATAGGAGTATTGTGGACACTCAGATATAAGGTGGTTCATTGATTGGATTTGTCCACATTGGCACAGAGGATCAGATGTGTATCCCCATGCTGTCATCACTCCTCAGCACACCTTCCCACCTGCGTCCTAACCGGTTAAGGCCACACACTCTCTACGTCTCGCTGGGTGCCAGGAACAATGTCATTTGGGTCATCCACAGGCCTTTGTTCCTGACCTCTCCCTGCAACCATCCTCAGTCTCCATAACTTCCTTGCACTTCTAATTTCCTCTTGCTCGTCAAGTCTCAAGTACTTCTTGATTGAGGCGCCTTGGTGGAGGGTTAGCCAACCAGAGGGTAACTCTGTTGTAAACGCATTATAATTTATTTACATTAGATCAGATGAAGATCTTATTTAATGATCACACACATGTTTCAATTCAATTTGAAGACAATTTTTTGCTTTTAATTCCGGCTGTTATATAATATGAATAGTCTCGTTGAATGAAATCATATGGAAGTCAATTATATTGATACATGATCTTGTTAACAAGAAATTTTCTGTTAGAAACATGAGTTTATTACTTTTGTCAAGAGAAATTTTTGACGATTCAGTCAAGTTAATAACTTTTTGTTAATAACTCGTGTTATTAACTCCGGTGTAAACGCAGCTTAAGGAGGTGGAGCTAATCTCTGTTGGGTGAATAAGGACAGACATATGCTTATTGATTAAAATGGCCACATTAAGGAGTAGAAGATGGTTTAAAGGTTCAGAGGGTGTAAATTGTTAAGAATTAAGAGTGCTCTCCAAAAGAGTAGAGGGTGAAAATAACGATAAAACTATTCGTTTCTAAAATATTGTGGAAAACCCGAAAAAAGAAGAAAATTTCGTGGTTTTTGGGCTTAGTCCGGGCGCAAATGTCATACCGTGGTCATTATTGGGTAACAGCCATGTCTCAATTTCTTCGTTAAGTCTAGCATAATGGATTGTGATGATGATAAGTCGAAATTACAGGCAAACACCTCGGAAACAAGATGGCCGCCAAAATTTTTAGTGTTTTGCTATAACGCTTGTATGCTTGTATTTCAATAACCGTTCAAGATATCAATCGTTTTTTCCAGAATATATTTTTAAAATCTTCCTCTACCACTTTTGATCTATATAAGCTCCCTCTTAAACACATATTTTATTAGAGTTATAACTCTCAAAAGACCTGAAAAACTCTTTTACTGAATTTTCCAATTTCATTCTATTATAACTTTTTTTGTGCAAGAGATACAGAGATAAAATCTATGAAATTGAGATCCTTCTTTCAAGTTTAAAACGATATATCTTCATGTGTTGTACCTCAAAAAATGTGTTCTTCAGCGCCCTCCAAAGAAAACCCTGCATGATTTCTGGTGCGTTTTTCCATAGGCATGAGCAGGTAACAAGCTAGAACTATGAAATCGATTTTCCATGACTACTTCAAGATAGAAATTGTGAAATGTCACAAGGAAGTAGAATTGGGATGGGAGTGAGACAGGGTTGCAGCTTGTCCCCAACATTATTCAACTGCTACCTGGAGGAAATGATTGGAAAGAGTTTGTCAGGTAGAAGGGGGTGAAGATTGGAGGGAGAAGGATAGAATGTATCAAGTTTGCAGATGACATGGCTGTGCTGGCTGAAAATGAGCGCGCAATGAATGATATGTTAAAACATATCAATCACTGTTGTGAAGAGTAAGGGATGAGAGTGAATGTGAAGAAAACAAAAAGTATGGTGATCAGCAAGACTCCAAAGAAAGCAACAATCAACATAGGATTGCATCACATTGAACAGGTGTCATCATTCAGGTACCTTGGGTGTATGATTAAAGAGGATATGCGATGTGATTTGAAGTAAAAGTGAGAATTGCAAGAGCAAGGAGGCATTCAGCAATATAAGAAGATTGGTGAGTAGCGAAATGCAAATAGAACTGCGGAAGAAGATGGCCAAGTGTTTTGTGTGGAGCGTGGCTCTCTATGGAGCGGAAACCTGGACTCTCAGAAAGCAGGAAGAGAAGAGATTAGAGGCCTTTGAAATGTGGGTGTGGAGGAGGATGGAGAGGATCAGCTGGATGGATGAAGTGAGGAATGAGGAGGTACTGCGTAGAGTAGGAGAGAAAAGAATATTATGGCAGTGATAAGGAGACGAAAGCGGAACTGGCTGGGACACTTGCTGAGGCATGGCGGACTACTTGTGGAGACAATGGAAGGGACTGTACAAGGAGGGAGGGTGCTGGGACGAAAAAGAGTGAAGTTGGTGGATGATATCAGGGAGGAGGGAAAGTACTCCAAGATGAAGAGAATTGCACAGGACAGAGAGGAATGGAGAAGGAGGAATCATGTTTAGACCTGCCCTAGGGCAGAACACCAGTAATAACGTCAAGATAGGGACTTGCAAATGGTCTCAATCTCTTCGTTACAACAAGCCGAATAAGAATATTGATGATGGAAACAATGAAAATATTCGACATCATTGAAAAATTGAAGATGGCGGTCATTATTGACAGAAATTTTATATTGCTTGCTATTTAGTTATTGTGAGAAATATTGGATTGGTTCTATCAACAAAGTGTTTAGAATTAATAAAACTATGATATTCGAGAGAATCGTCTCATTTCGACCACTCTTTTCATGATTTATTCAACTTCAAAAACGTGAAACATACATTTTCCAGGGACAATATTTCACTTTCCCCCCTGTAAATTTATTCGAAGTGGACATACACTAATGTTATTGGTAAAGTGTTTTAGAATATTTCCAAAGCTTTAAAATGACATCTGGTTGGAGGCTGTAAGTCCATATTCCACGGCTGAGGCGTCATCGGAAAAAAATCACAAATGTTTGTCATCATAAAAAAACAAGATGGCGGCATAAAAGTTGTAGATTTCTACAATATTGCCTATAAAAATGTAAATTTCAAGGTAATCGAAAATGACTGCCACAGAATTGTTGAAGAAGAAGAAGAAGAAGAAGAAGAAGAGGAAGAAGAAGAAGAAGAAGAGAAGAAGAAGAAGAAGGAAGAAGAAGAAGAAGAAGAAGAAGAAGAGAAGAAGAAGAAGAAGAAGAAGAAGAAGAAGAAGAAGAAGAGAAGAAGAAGAAGAAGAAGAAGAAGAGAGAAGAAGAAGAGAAGAAGCAGAAGAAGAAGAAGAGAAGAGAAGAAGAAGAAGAAGAAGAAGAAGAAGAAGAAGAAGAAGAAGAAGAAAGAAGAAGAAGAAGAAGAAGAAGAAGAAGAAGAAAGAAGAATAAGAAGAAGAAGAAGAAGAAGACGAAGAAGAAGAAGAAGAAGAAGAAGAAGAAGAGAAGAAGAGAAGAAGAAGAAGAGAAGAAGAAGAAAGAAGAAGAAGAAAGAAGAATAAGAGATGGAAGAGAAGGGAGTTTATATTCAAATATTTTATATTATATTATTTTGTATCAAGAAAATGACCACAATAAAAACTTGTAGCATTATCATCAGATCAAAACAAGAGCTGAAATATTATTCATTTTGTAGCAAATTAATTGGGTAATATTATGCTGTGAGTTGTCTGGTGTTCAAAAATAGCTTATTTTTCAGCCCGAATGACGCAGATGAATGTTAATGAAAATTTCAAGCATTCTGCATCAATTTTTTCATGTACCACTCTGAGGAGAATAAGAAAAGATTATGATAACCCAAGAAGTAAAGAAGAAAAAAATGAGAAAAGACAAAAAGGAGAAGATGAAGATGATGGAGATTGGAAGAAGAAAAGAAGAGATGGAGAAGAAGGAAACATACTTGAACACGCAGTTGAATTTTGGAAAAGAGAAATAAGAAAAGGAACTTATTCCATTATCATCAGATTAGAAAAACAACAGGTGAATTCATTTTGAAGCATATTGAAAATTTGCAAAGATTGTGCTGTAAGTTGTCTAGTGTTTGAAAATATCTTATTTTTCAGCCAAGATAGCGCAGATAATATGTTAATGGAAATAGAACCATCTGCATTATATTTTGTCGTCGTGTACAGAGTGTTCTGAAAAAAAAGCGTATGAGTCAGGGTGGGACTCCTCACATCAGAAAAAGAAAAAAGTTCTAATTAACATAGGTCCGAAAATGCTTAGTTACCAAGTTATACAGAGTGAAAGATTTCGTCTGAATTTCAGTTCCCCTGCTGAAACGCCCTATGGGTATTTGCTGGCTGTTAATTAAGATGTAATATTCAGCGTACCTTATGTAAAATGAACTGAAAAACTCAATAAAACCGTTTCCAGATCTGTAGCTACAGTAATTTTCAAGATATGTGACGAAATAAGCGAAACTTGGTCCCGAAAAACAAGCTCCTTCAAGGTTTGAAGCAGATTTACTATGTTAAATCTATAATAAATACAACATTTTTTTGTATGGAACTTGTAGAGAATTCAATCTCGAAGAGGAAGATGTGAAATAAGTCTATAATAGACAAACGGAATCCTTAAAAAAATTATCTTAATTACATATAAATCGCATGAAAAGAGAGCTCAACAGATTTTGTCTTTTTTCATGCGTTTTGTATGTAATCAGGGGTTATTTTTTTAAGGTTTCCTTTTTTCTATTATAAACTTATTTTACAAAAGTAAAATTTAGAGTAAAGTAAAAGTAAAAAGTGAAGTTTTACTTTTCGAAATTAAATTTTGTACAAGTTTGATAAAAAATATGTAGTGTTTATTGTGCATAGTAAATCTGCTTCATACCTTAAAGAAACTTGTTTTTCGGGACCAAGCTTCGCTTATTTCGTCACATATCTTAAAAATACTATAGCTAAAGGTCTGGAAACGGTTTTATTTTTTTTAGTTCATTTTACATGAAGTACGCTAAATATTACCAAGAACAATAACATTAGCAGATAAAATAATAAGGTAATCCTTGTGCTATTTATCTTTAAACTTTAGTTGATGACACAGTCCAAGATAAATTTAGTTTTTCACGTAAAATTCCTATACAATTCCAGTTCAAAATAAACATGGAAACTATGGGCCTTATATATTAAAACCGTAATTGAATACTTGATAAAATATAAATCCCTTCTTCCTCGCACTTTAAATTCAATTGTAAATAATTATCATTTAAGGGCCACTGCAAATAGATAGGCATGTCACGTATCAAACCAACATTGAATGTCAAAGGAAACAGTTGATCTATATAAGCACTAAAATAATAAACCTTATTCCGAATCACTTCCTAATAGACTCTATGATTAGTAGAAGAACTAAACTAGAAATAAAAACCTGGACATTCAGTAACTTTTTCTTCCATATCGACGAATGAATCTTTGGATTTCTGCTCAAACTACTATTTGCAAGGCCAATTCTTTTACATACATTTGCTGAAAGTGGACTCGCTTACAATTATTTTTGCTCATTTTTTTCTATTTTTTCCTACTTTCTTCTCCAATACTTCCCTTTTCTTCTCCTCGTCACCCTTCATTCCTTACTTTTATACCCTCTACCTGCCTATTACATGGGAAACCATAGTTGGCCAGGTATTCTTCCTCCTTTCTTTCTTTTCAGCACACCCCGCCATGAAGCCTGATTTTGTATTCTATTAGAAATTTATTTTTGATTGTGATTCATTTGTTTGATATGATTTGTTTTGAATTCTTTTATATATATTATATTGTTTTGATTTTAATAAAATTGATTGATTTTTCAATTTGTTGAACATGAATGAAGCAATCACATTTCAAATTCTCTATAAGATCTTGCAGGGAAATTTTACCAAAACATGCTTGTAACAGTTACAGGTAATTTGTCAAGTTTTTTTTCACTAATCGACTGTTTCTCGATTCAACAATCCTACCAATAAGTAAAGCTTTCATTGACTGCTGAGAACTCATCCCTACATTGAGAAGAGTTGAAACGTGGTCAAGATCGGAAATGGGAGAAGAGAGACTGATAGGTATAGCCCTGATGAATATATGGTATCCATCGTGTCATTCATGTGAACGTGATAACTCGGATGATAAAATGGTGTGTGATTGACAGTATGTTGGCATCAAGTTCCATCGAGAAATAGAGTTTGTTGTGGACAAATTTTGAGAAGAATTATTGACCGAAGGCAGTGGAGTGAGGTCTATCATTTAACTCGGATTTTCTTTCGTCTGTCTGTATGTATGTCCTTAAGCGCGCCTCTGTACTGAGAAATAGTGAAATGAAGTGCATTTAACGGGTGATTCTCATAGAACATAATCTCATGAACTTATGTCATTGTGCGAAATATCAATGTGAAGACTATGTAGTTGGTGATGATGGTTGAAGCTGAAAATTAGGTGTTTTTCACAATATACAAGGAGCATTGTTGTCAGGTGTACCTGAAAATCTATATGAGGTAAAGCGCTCTACCCGATCTCAGATTGTAGAGCACAAAACTACGCCGAGAGGGATTTAGAATTATTCATCTGAATGGTGACAATCGGAAGATATTGTTGATCAAAAATTAAAATTCACCAAAATTTTGTTTTCTTCAAATTGCACTCAGTTTTGAAGAATCATATCTCAGTACTCATTGGAGATAGAGAGTACTCTAACGGGTACTCTAAATGATCTCATTTTATTCAGAATTTTACAATCTAAAAAAAAGGCGAGCACAAATTTTTCTGTTCGATTACGAAATTTGGCAGAAATAGCTGAAAACTGGAAAATGAGCCGAAAATACGAGTTTTTTTGGGCCATCCTGTATCTAGCTCAAGGAAATTTTGCATGGGGAAATTGGTTCTGGAATTCTCTTATGTACCCAAATAATATATTAAAAAATCAGAACTACAATACAAATTGCAATCACATCCCCTTTTTCATGTCTATATTGACTGGACTTTGATTATTTGTAGCGGATGTGTGAATGTTTATTGAACACTAGCTGGCCCGGCAAACTTCGTACCGCCAAATAGTTCATGCATCTCATATGACAAACTATAGCTGGATGCATACCTGAGGAGGCGCGATCAGGAATTTTGTATCCAGGTGCTTTTTACTTATTAGTTTGAATGGAAGAACTCACACACACTGAATCGGGTATGGCGTGGAACGGTGTGATAAGGCAATCTCCATAAGATCAACACTCTGTTTCACCAAGCCGCGCCTCCTCAATTGCTCTTAGCCTTAGCTTAATCTGATGCACTATATTTTCATGACAATCATCCAAAATCAGTATTAATTTACATCTATATCTCAATATGGACTTCATATGTGCTAAGTTAGTTGTGCAGCAGTTTGTATTTTCAGATATAGTTGATTGCAGCTTGCTGGGAAATTGAATAGTATTATCTCCTTGCTGCTGATTTTCCCGTGCATATTCTAAATTGACAGCATTTCGAGTTCTACGACCCAAGTTTGGACGTCGTACGTACCAAGGCATTGAAATTACAATTTTGTGAATTAGTGGAAAGAGAATAGAAAAAATCTGGTGTGGTACACTCACACAACTTTCCTTGCTCATTGAACTGTAAGCCTCATTCTCAAACGAGAATAATTTAGGGGAATAACACCATGACAATTTATTGGCGGCAACATATTATTTGCAACTACGATCAGACTACTGTATATGTGTATATATAATTATTGTTTCAGAGTACTTTTCCTTCGTGTAAATTGTGAAATTCGATGATTTTTTTTAAAAGTCGTCAAAACAGCTGTTCTACAGATGAAATATCTTGACTATAACTGTGTACTTTTTATAAACTGCTCTACCTACCTACCTACCTCATGCACGAGATGGAGGTTACAAAGTCCATTTCTCAAGGATAGGGTGGACCCCCATTAGTTTCCCAGGAAAAAGACTCATGCCAGTTGATAGATCTGATAAATAACTATACAGGATATGAATTTGAAAAAAATCGTTAGAGCCGTTTTTGAGAAAATCGTGAAAAACATGGTTTTTAGTCATTATCCGCCATTTTTCTCAATAATATTACGGAGCTCCTGAAATTTTCCCAGAAATGAGACTCATGCCAGTTGATAGGGCTTATAGATAGCTATCTATGATATAAATTTGAAGAAAATCGTTAGAGCCGTTTTCGAGAAAACCGTGAAAAACATGGTTTTTTCGTCATTATCAGCCATTTTTCTCAAGAATATTACAGAGCTCCTGAAATTTTCCCAGAAATGAGACTCATGCCAGTTGATAGGGCTTATAAATAGCTATCCATGGTATGAATTTGAAGAAAATCGTTAGAGCCGTTTTCGAGAAAAACGTGAAAAACATGGTTTTTTAGTAATTATCCGCCATTTTTCCGCCATCTTGAATTGGAATTCTATTGAATTTCTTATTGTCGGATCCTCATGGTATAAGGACCTCAAGTTTAAAATTTCAAGTCAATCGGTTGATTAGGAATGGAGTTATCGTGTTCACAGACATACACACACACACACATACACACACACACACACACAGACCAACACCCAAAAATCATGTTTTTGGACTCAGGGGGACTTGAAACGTATAGAAAACTTGAGGCTCGATTTTTACTTCCCTTGCCCTATTACCATAGGTAAGGAAAGTATTGCTTTCCGAAAAAAATCAACATACCACAATTTCTAAATTTCTATACGTTTCAAGGTCCCCTGAGTCCAAAAAAGTGGTTTTTGGGTATTGGTGTGTGTGTGTGTGTGTGTGTGTGTGTGTGTGTGTGTGTGTGTGTGTGTGTGTGTGTGTGTATGAGTGTGTGTGCGTCTGTGTACACGATATCTCATCTCCCAATTAACGGAATGACTTGAAATTTGGAACGTAAGGTCCTTACAATATAAGGATCCGACACGAACAATTTCGATCAAATGCGATTCAAGATGGCGGCTAAAATGGCGAAAATGTTGGCAAAAACAGGGTTTTTTACGATTTTCTCGAAAACGGCTCCAACGATTTTTATAAAGTTATAGTCATCGATAAGCACTATCAACTGTCGCAAGTCCCATATCTGTAAAAATTTCAGGAGCTCCGCCCCATCTATGCAAAGTTTGATTTCAGATTCTCAATTATCAGGCTTCAGATACAATTTAAACAAAAAATTTCGAGTGGAAAAGATTGATCATGAGAATCTCTACAATTAATGTTCAGTAACATTTTCACCTAAAATTAAAAATAAGCTCGAAATTCGAGAAAATGTGATTATCCAATTGCAAACTGTTGGCAACTGTTGATTCTATTGAATGATTCACTACGAAGAGATAGCACACGTCGTGTGTCTTCAGCGTTATTGCCCTGTCACCAGCTGGCTCAAATCTTTGAATAGTAGACTTGAAATGCACGGGAATACTAGCGTCAGGTGATCAATTTTCATAACGGCAAGGAAAAATTATAAAGATAGATTAATAGGCCTCTCGGCGAAATAATCAGAGATAGTGTGGTAAAATATTTCAGTCGTGATGGGATTGATATTCAATGGTTAGCTATGGTGAGAACCAGCTTATTATTTTTCCAGCTCACGTTAAAAGCCACTGAATGACCAAGTTCCTCATAATTCACTTGTAGTATTAAAATAAGTTAAATCCATGCTACACCTTCCTAAACAGTTGGAATCCAAGATCCGATAGCATAATCTTCTTGGTAGTTTTTTTTTCGACCGAGCGAAGTGAGGTCCAAGATTCAAGTCGACGGTTTTGCATTTTTGTTGTTAATGTTTATATGTTTATATTTATGTTCCGCATTTATATGTCGAAACGCAGCAATAGATTTTCATGACATTTGACAGGTAAAATCCTTTTTTAATTTCGCGTCGACGTATATACAAGGTTTTTTGGAAATTTTGCATTTCAAGGATAGTATAAAAGGAAGAGGAGCCTCCATCATACGCCAATATTAGAGTAAAAATCAGACTATAGAATCATTCATCATAAATCAGCTGTTGAGTGGATTATAAATTGCATGCAATGATGCATACAATTCAATATCTCAATGTAACTCATTGAAAACACAGCTGTTGTGTGAACTATTAATTGCATGCAGTGAGGCATGCAATTGATAACTTGAAGTAGCATAGTATTTTATCCCGACTTTTCTGTTTTCAACTCGGTAAGCTTTTGACGATAGCAGCAAAGCTGTTTATATCAAATTGTTATCATTATCGATACAACAACCCAAACAGCCATTAGTCGTTTATTCACCGATAACTTGCCGACACGACAGGACAGGACAGAATTTACTCTGATCGACAGTATTAGAGGAGACTGTAGTTTATAACTGCGCGAGGTCTACTGTTCACAGAACTACTAGTATCATATTGATGAAATGTCACAATTTGTGTGTTGATAAAATTCCTACCAGATTGACTCACTCAATGAAATTCAATAGTAAAAACTTTTAAATCAAGTCTCATGACTCCCATATGTAATTAGAAATCTCTACCCCTAACTGACGGTTACTTAGGTCCTGAGTTTCGTAAAATTGTTTTCAACATGGAGAAATTCGCTGAGTTTTTCAACATATATATTAATATCCTGTTATAATCTAGACTGCCGAAAGAATGCATAAATTTCAAAAGCAACAATGAATGAATACATAGTCATCAGGTTCTGACTTATCCTGAATTTACTAAGCCTATCTACTCAGGAAATGTTCGAGAACTGTTATCAAATCAAATGTTACTGAATAATGTAAATGAATTAAAAAAACAGGTGGAAATTACTGAGATATTGCAATAATTCAAATGCTGATGAAATAATTATTATTATTAAACGAAAATCCAAATTTCATGCTGTAGTTTACCCCGAAGACTTCTGCTACTGCAAATATTGACAACAGGGTAAACAGCTAGATGAGAATTCGTTGAGCACTACTATTCAAAAATTATTAGTCAGCCCGGAAAATTATGGTTGATGGTTATTGTCCCGGGCTGACCAATAATTTTTGAATAGTAGCGCTCATCGAATTTCCATCTAGCTGTTTACCCTGTTGTCAATATTTGCAGTAGCAGAAGTCTTCGGGGTGAATTACAGCATTTGATTTGGATTTTCGTTTAATAATAATAAAATATAGAAATATTATTAGAGAATGAATATTATTATTGATATCATAGAGATATTTGAAATGAACTAAATAGATAGGCTAGAGAAGAAATATATTTAGAGAGAGAGAGAGAGTACCAGTAGTAGTAATTTTCTATGATAAACACACAATTGATAAATTCTACTGTTAGATTCAGGCACACAAGAACGAAAGTAAATTAGTAGAAATGTTGGAGAACCATTGTAAAATACAGTATAGTGTGTGAGAATGGGTAGAAGTAGTAAAAAAGTTTTTTTTTAATATTTCAAAAATAGGTAAAAGAGATGGAAATAGATAAAAATGTGTCAAGTGGAACTCACCCATTGTGAGGGATGGCCAAGAGGAGGAATACCAGCAGAAAGTCGCCAACACTGCAATCACCCATGGCAACAGTATGAACTAATTCAAGACAGCAACAAGTTGGAAGCAAGAGGATGATTGACGGTGAGCATCTCTATTTATAGGAGAACTTTGACATGGAAATCTGTACCGAGCTCAGCTTCGTAATGCACATGAGTCGCTCACGTTTTCATTGAATCAGCTCCGTTCTCTGCAATAACGGTTACTGAGCAGTAGTATACCAGGTGTATAATTGTGAAGCAGATACGCGGATAATCTGTGTTTAAATTACTAGTTGTTCAGTGAACAGTAGACCTCACGCAGTTTTCTCATCCACATGACTGTATCTAATGTCACTTGTTTGAAATGTTAACAAACTCAGTTCACATTTGAATTTGTATTCATCCGTTTCCGTGATAATCTTTCTATCTGATAAAAATATTCCTCAACTATTTGAAAATTATTATTTTTTAGTCGAAAATATTATAATTTCTCTAGCATTATTTAGTTCATTTATTCATTCTTATTTATTCAATTGACCAAAGCAAAGCTGATTATGTTTCAACTCGATTGGCTTTTGTGTGTTTGTCTGTTTATTTGTACTGCAGTTGTAGTCGCAGTTATTGTCCGATTTGGATGGAATTTGGTATACGAGTACTTTGAAACAAGGCACAGAAACATGTGTAATGATTTTTGATAAGACCTCTGGTTTTTTGTAATTTAAAAAACCGCAGACCATCCTCCATCCAGAAAGTTACTTTTTCGTATATAGCGCTGTTATCTTGCAAGATACAACAATCTTTATTCTTTTTTAAATTAAAGATCATTGAATTGAAAATATGTTAAGAGAAAATCTTGTCCACAATAAATATAAGTAAAAAGATTGGCTCTCATATCTCAGAATAGAAAATGTGCCGCTTTGAAATGAATTGTATTGAATGAATGGTATCAATGATGAAGGAATGCTATTGCTATCGATCTATTTTTAGATGTGACATAATATATACACTGGATAACCAGGCAGTAAGTATACAAACCGTGGTTTATTCGCCTTGGCAAAACTGAATACTGTGGTAGCTTTAGTGAGCAGGGTTTGTTGTCACACTACTTATTCATTTTCCTTCTCTGTCTCACTCAGACCTCAGAGGACAAGATAGCAGTTGTTAGCGATGAACCTTGAGAACGTCTGAGCCGCTCCAAATCATACTGTATTTATTGATTGAAGAAAACTTCTCACTTGATTGCACCATTTCTTCCCTTTTTGCAACACGAAATTCCCCTGCTTCATAGATGAATAGTTTCTAGACTTACAGAGCCGGCAGGAGGCATCACAGCTTAGTCTGCTTTTGTTTTCCTTTTAGTATGAGATCGGAAACCGAGTTGTGAGCATTAACATTCTGCATAGCATAACAAGCCATAACATTAAATCCACTTTTTCAGAAAAACATCATTAGCAACCTCCTATTATTGTCACCAACAAACCCATCTTATTCAAAATCTTTTTCCGTCTCACTATCATCTGTGAGACGATTTATTGTCTAAAGTGTCTACTGCATATTCCTTTTCCCGTCAGTTGCCCGATTTCTTATAATTAATTATTAGAAAAGTTGTAATGTACGAGGGTTATCTCTAAAGTAAAGACCGTTTTGTTGTAAAAAAATTTATTGAAAAACTATGTTCAAACAAAGTTATACAGAATGAAATACACAACTTACATTAGTGCTCTGCATAGTCGCCATATGAATTGAGACATTTGTCATAGCGATTCACCAGCTTTAATATACCCTTGTCGTATTCCTCTGCCACCAGTTCATTTAGCCATCGATTCACGGCATCTTTAAGTTCGTCATCACCCGTGAATTGCTTACCTCCCAAAAATTCTTACAATTTGCCAAACAAATGGTAATCTGAATGTGCTAAATCTGGACTGTATGGTGGGTGACTGAAAATTTCCCATCAAAATCTGTTCAGTAAATCGAGCGTCTTGCCAGCCACATGTGGGCGAGCATTATCGTGCAACAGTATGCCATCAGTAAGTCGTCCGCGATTCTGAATGGCATGCCGTAACTTGAAGAGTGTTTCACAGTAATATTCTGCATTTACAGTCATTCTGCTTGGCATAAAGTCAATCAATATAATGCCAAATCGATCCCAAGTGGCTTGATGTTTTTTGGTTTTGTTGGTGACTGAGGATGATGCCATCCACATGACTGCCGTTTTCTTTCTGGAGTGTAATAAGAAATCCAGGTTTCATCGCCGGCAACTATTGAATTAAGGAATTCATCACCATTTTCTTTGTAGCGCATTAGAAATTCCAAAGCAGATCCCATTCGGATTTGTTTGTGACGTTCAGATAATGCGTATGGCACCCAATGTGCACAAACTTTTCTGAAGCCTAAATGGGAAACACCAGGGAAAATACGGGTCAATTCAGATATTGTCACATTGACGATTGTTTTTGATTTCTTCATCGACCTTTTTCAACAAGTCCTTGTTGATTATTGAGGGCCTCCCGGAACGTTCTTAATCATGCACGTTAACTCTCTTATTTCTAAACCTTTCACACCATTTTCGAACGTTTCTTTCATTCATTACATTTTCACCGTACACAGTAACCAACTGCCTATGAATTTCGATCGTTTTTAACATTTTGTTGGTTTAAAAAACGTATCACTCCACGAATTTCACAATTGGCGGCAACATCAATTGTCTCATTCATCTCTAAACGCTATAACTGAAATTTAAATAAAGATAGAACAACATGACAAATGGCAGACAACAATGCAGTGTGTATATTACGAGACTGGATTCAGCTGACACAGGTTAGCCAACCTCACGGCAAGAAATTTCCCAACGGTCTTTACTTTAGAGATAACCTCTCGTATGTTGATATTGTAAATATGGGGACGAAATAAAGGTACCTCCTTGAGAGACATTTATAAGTGCCGTGTCCCTGGAAAAAATGTCTCTAGCACTTTAATGGAGAAAATAATAGATGACATGGCTAAATCTTCACAATATACTGTACTTTCTTGATGGCCAATCTCATTAGTTTGAAAGTTGTATTTATGAGCGAAGTCCACTGTTCGCAGAACAACCAGTATTCTCTCCAGACTCTTCTCTACTTTCAACTCGGTAAGCTTTTGGTGATAGTAGCATAATATAGCTGTTTACATCAAATAATTATTAGTATTGTCAATACAACAACCCAAACAGCCATTGGTAGTTTATACACTGATATCTCGCTGACACGACAGGACAAGACAGAATTTACTCTGATTGACAGTATAAGGACAGAGGAGGCTGTGGTTTATAACTGTGTGAGGTCTACTGTTCACAGAACTACCAGATTTTTTTTTAATTTTCATTTAATTATTTCTGTGGACAATAATTATTTATCAGCTTGAAAATTAATCAACTATTATATCAACATTTATTTTAGTTATAGACAATATTTAACATAATAAAAATTTCTTTAGTCTCCAATTTATTTTATTCAGAATATTGTCTGTTAGTTTTTTAGTTATTTTCAACTGAATTTTCAGTTTATCAGGTAAAATAATTTATTATTAGCCTATTCAAATTGGGAAAGACTCATTTATTCAAGATAAAAAGCAATAGGAATGCCCTATACACACATCAGTGCATCAGTTTATGAATGCAGAATGAATGAATGCAAAATTCTGAGGTGTAGTAGTCTCTCTCAAATTCGCGCTGTATATATGAGACCATGAGACAGCTCATGAAAGAGCAGCTATGAAGTACAATTGAATACAAAGTGCATGCACCATCAACGGTGCATTTCTCTTGTGTCACTCCCCAGTGTCAAGTGAAATAGTCACGGCTTCTCTAGCCATCTGTGTAATCCACTTGTCAGCTGATTGATTATGAATAATTCTATAGTCTGATTAATTAATCCTATCCTCAGAGTACATTACACCAGGTTGTAGAATTTTGTTTAGTCAAATGCTCCAGGTATAGTCCATATTCCTTGTAAAATGGTCCTTTTTTGCAAGGCTCTTTTTCATGCATACCTTTCCATTACCAATGCCATAAATGAATATTGGATCTTTATCTACAACTTCTCCACTCTAAAAATGTTCCTACCCTAAAAATAAAAAACTTTCTCCATTAGGATTTGTATTGGTGTCTCATCTCAAAATGTGTTTAAAGCATCATCTGATAAATTTCCTTATAGAAACTGGATAAAAGTAATGAATACATGTTTCTCTATTGTTTGAATCACAAAATATCATTTGTTAAGTGCAAATTTGGAAAAGGCATTGACAAAAAGGATATACACTTCAGCCGGGTAGGCTCTATTTTTATGGTAGTGTAACTATTGACTGTACTGTGTATATTATACCGTACTGCACTTGTTGCAAAAAGTAAAAGTCTTGTTGTACTAGATAAAAGTAATAGATACATGTTATTTTATTGTTCAAATCACAAAATATCATTTGTTAAGTGAGCCAATTTTCAAAAATTCACATGAATATTCAAATTTAAAAAAGGCATTGACAATAAAGATATATACGCTTCAGCTGGGTAGGCTCTATTTTTATTGTAGCCACAAAGTAGAAGGAATTGGATAATTGCCAATTGTGACTTGTTTTTATTTTGTTGGATGTGGATGTGGAATGACAACAGAGGATCAAGGGGAGGAGGTGACAGAGTACTACAACTTTTGATGGTACTGATCTCTTGTAGCAAATCGAAGAACTAACTGTTAGTCACCCACTTTACCCCCCACCGCACCCACTTAACGCAGCTGGTCACCCATTTAGTGCAACATTAGATGCGTCCTCTGCTTTCTTCTCTGTGTTGTAGCGTAACTGTACTGTGTATAATATTATACTGTCCTCTAGTGGCAAAACATCCAACTATTCAAGTGGGAGGTAACTACAAAGACTGCCGCTAGGTGGAGCGACCTGCATTCCACAATTACAGTGACTACATGAATGAATAATGAATATAACTATAGATTGTATAGTCTCTGTAATGTTTTTATAGCTAAGCTCAAAATCAGTGGCGGCTTTCACTAAAAAGCTCAAGTGGGACACTATCCATTTTTGATTGAAAAAGTGATCAAATTAACACCTTTTTGTGGTCACTGGGAAGTCAATCAGGTTCCAGTATCCAGTACATATACTGTACATACCCACTTGAATCATGTTGTTATAATTATACATCATAACATTTTTATAACATGTTTAAATAGAATTATAGAGAAAAGCTAGCATTCATGCTATCTTTCCTCTATGATGAAATAAAACAGATCCACTATCCACTCACCATTTACAATTCCGTGCAGCTTTTTGATCCCAAAATTTCACAGGAAATTACATAGCCTTAAACTTGTTATTATAAAAGTAGATAGGCCTACATAGATTCACCTCTGAAAATAACATTTAAAACAATTATTTGTAAGGCTTGAACATGGAACCGTATACTACAGATTTGTACTGTAAAATTTAGGTTAGAGGTCAATGAGAAGGCGGTGGCCCAATGTGCAATATTTAGCTTGTGGAGTAGGATTGCAAAATTGGCAACACTGTTACATAGACTGAATGCTAAACAATGGGACACTCGGAGTTGTGTCCCAGCACTGCATATAAACTCATTGTACAATGTTGCCACGTTGAACCATATCGATGCTCACTAGGCTCAATTGATTATACAATCCATCAATGATAGATCCATCACCTGCAGCAAATGTGCCATAACTGAATACAGAGTGATCCTGAAAAACGTGATCTTTCAAAAATGCCATGAAACAGAAGTGGGAAGGACAAAAATGATTTGATATAGACTAATGTAAAGTTCAAGACTTGTCATTTTAATAATTATTAATAACATCTATTACTTTTCGGCAATTACTTTATCAAGATGGCTTTCTTCAGCATGAATACACTATTTAAATCTGTTTTGAGATTCCTGAACGACTGCTGCAACATCTCAACCGGGATATTGTCAATTTCATTCTGAATTCAACCACAGTTATTGGACAAGTTGTGAAAGTGGGTTAGGCCTACTGTTACTGGTATAAACAATATTGAAAGGTTATTTCAGAATTATTTCTATAAAAATTATCTTATTATAAAAAGGATTTCTATTTTTCTGAAAATAAATTAGAATAGAATACCTACCAAATAATTTGAATGGAATATTTTTTGTTGTTTTGGAGTTCAGATTAGTGAATCACAGCTTTCAAAATCAGCCGCCATTTCAGGTATGTATGATAATAGAAATCTGATGCTAGATATGAAAGCAAAGCTTTGAATTGAATTATGAAAAAGATAATATTCAATCGATGAATTACATTAAATTGATTATTTTATTAAGGTAATGGAAACTAATATTGGATCAAGGGGAGGAGGTGACAGAGTACTACAATTTTTGATGGTACTGATCTCTTGTAGCAAATCGAAGAACTAACTGTTAGTCACCCACTTTACTCCCCACCTCACCCACTTAACACAGCTGGTCACCCATTTAGCGCAACATTAGATGCGTTCTCTGCTTTCTTCTCTGTGTTGTAGCGTAACTGTACTGTGTATAATATTATACTGTCCTCTAGTGGCAAAACATCCAACTATTCAAGTGGGAGGTAACTACAAAGACTGCCGCTAGGTGGAGCGACCTGCATTCCACAATTACAGTGACTACATGAATGAATAATGAATATAACCATAGATTGTATAGTCTCTGTAATGTTTTTATAGCTAAGCTCAAATCAGTGGCGGCTTCACTAAAAAGCTCAAGTGGGACACTATCCATTTTTGATTGAAAAAGTGATCAAATTAACACCTTTTTGTGGTCACTGGGAAGTCAATCAGGTTCCAGTATCCAGTACATATACTGTACATACCCACTTGAATCATGTTGTTATAATTATACATCATAACATTTTTATAACATGTTTAAATAGAATTATAGAGAAAAGCTAGCATTCATGCTATCTTTCCTCTATGATGAAATAAAACAGATCCACTATCCACTCACCATTTACAATTCCGTGCAGCTTTTTGATCCCAAAAATTCACAGGAAATTACATAGCCTTAAACTTGTTATTATAAAAGTAGATAGGCCTACGTAGATTCACCTCTGAAAATAACATTTAAAACAATTATTTGTAAGGCTTGAACATGGAACCGTATGCTACAGATTTGTACTGTAAAATTTAGGTTAGAGGTCAATGAGAAGGCGGTGGCCCAATGTGCAATATTTAGCTTGTGGAGTAGGATTGCAAAATTGGCAACACTGTTACATAGACTGAATGCTAAACAATGGGACACTCGGAGTTGTGTCCCAGCACTGCATATAAACTCATTGTACAATGTTGCCACGTTGAACCATATCGATGCTCACTAGGCTCAATTGATTATACAATCCATCAATGATAGATCCATCACCTGCAGCAAATGTGACCATAACTGAATACAGAGTGATCCTGAAAAACGTGATCTTTCAAAAATGCCATGAAACAGAAGTGGGAAGGACAAAAATGATTTGATATAGACTAATGTAAAGTTCAAGACTTGTCATTTTAATAATTATTAATAACATCTATTACTTTTCGGCAATTACTTTATCAAGATGGCTTTCTTCAGCATGAATACACTATTTAAATCTGTTTTGAGATTCCTGAACGACTGCTGCAACATCTCAACCGGGATATTGTCAATTTCATTCTGAATTCAACCACAGTTATTGGACAAGTTGTGAAAGTGGGTTAGGCCTACTGTTACTGGTATAAACAATATTGAAAGGTTATTTCAGAATTATTTCTATAAAAATTATCTTATTATAAAAAGGATTTCTATTTTTCTGAAAATAAATTAGAATAGAATACCTACCAAATAATTTGAATGGAATATTTTTTGTTGTTTTGGAGTTCAGATTAGTAAATCACAGCTTTCAAAATCAGCCGCCATTTCAGGTATGTATGATAATAGAAATCTGATGCTAGTTATGAAAGCAAAGCTTTGAATTGAATTATGAAAAAGATAATATTCAATCGATGAATTACATTAAATTGATTATTTTATTAAGGTAATGGAAACTAATATTGGATCAAATCCAATACCGGTATGATGAATACAGTAACAGCTGTTTATACTCGGAGGAGTCAATTAAAGAGACTTGGCAACATTGTCTCCCAGCTTTATTCACTGTCACTATGGACCACAATATAGTGCCGCCCAGAGTGGCAATGAACTATTAGCAGTTCTTCAGTCTTTACTTTTTTTGTCTTCGGTCTGTCGGTCTTAACATCAGCAGTTTAACTTTGTTACCTTGTCCAAAAGTAGCATGTATCAGAATATCAGAATTTATAAAAGTTTCTCCAATTATTGAAACTATCATCATTAATCAGTATGATATTACAAATATTTTCAGATATGAAGTATTAATTTAAATTAATCCATTTCAGGTATCAATGCTTTAATTTGAGTGCCTTTTAAAATTAGCGGTAAATCTAATTTCTACAAAGATGGCGCTGTCTTAGTGCACTCAAGTTAGTCTTGGTGCCATCACAAAGTAGAAGGAATCTCTTCTCTGTGTGCCATGTAGTATGTTAGATAGAAAGTTACCTTTCTGTATGTATTCTGTGGCCTTGACTCGCTCGTCTGCTCGCTGGTATTTTTTGTCACTTGCTGTCTTCTAGTTAATTTATTGTAATTTGGTGGTTTATTTTATCATAGCCTAATACCATTTTGAATATAAAATTATCAGTTTTAGTACGAATACCAAAATGGAGTCAGAAGTAAGTAGCCTACTTGAAAATTGTATAATCATTGAATCACAATAGACTTCATAACCAAAAAATTCAGTGGTGGTGGGGCCTATTTCAAATATAGGTATATCACGTTATTATTTATTACCTATTATAGCCTAATTATTTATATAATATCTATGTTGAATGAAGCTGAAGCATTATTGATCGATAACAACAATGTTCATATTTACATAATATTCATTAGAGCATGTAAAATGGATCTATAAAAACATGTTGTACCTAACTTGAGTTTATAGACTCAATATGAATCATGTTCATGCAAAAGTCTAGTCTAGTCTGTGAGCGACCACGGTTACCTCAGTTAAGCTATTATTGGAGAAATTGACTCATTTTTTTAATGAAAGAGGAGAAATAAATAAAGCGTGCTATCCAATTTTGTTACATTTTAATATTATTAGCTTTATGAAAACTTATCTCATGTAGGCTAACAGCGACTTTCAATTGTGGGGAGTCCGATGGTAGCAAGCATTCAAAGGCACACCAGTGTTTAATGTTAAGTCGGGCCTAGGCCACAAACTCAAGTTCTGTCGTAAATTTGTCAACCTCTTTAATTAAGGATATAATTTCAATGGTACCTATAAATTTCAATTAGTATTACTTCTAATGATATTAATTCATCAAAGCTTTATAACTCATGCAATATTAAATCCTATGATTTCTTGAAGATATTAATTTTCTCCATTCCAATATGATATATAGAATATATAAATTACAATCATTGCAATAATCTGATAAAACCATCTTGTCCTTACACAGATAAAGTCACTTATAGGCCTAAGTTACTTTTGCCCATCTTGACCTGGGCTCGAATCCCGGCCTAAACAGGATTTTTTTCTCAGTCACTCCCAAGTATTAGATGGACACATCAAATCGTCGATCCCGGCTGCCTATAAACTTAAATAATAATGGTTTTGTTCATAGCACAGACATGCCACCAGGGCATGTCCATAAGGGAACACGTCAAGATAGATAAAACCAAGTTCTTAGATTGACAGTCAGAACGTAAAAAATTACAGAAAGTAAAAAACAACACAAAAAAACAGTCAATCTGTTCGTAGGTGATGTTAGAGGCTCAGAAATTGATAAATTATCTCATGATCAATAGAATCATCTCACTACTGAAAAGTATTCTCATTTTGTGAGTTTTCAATAATTGAAGCCACTTGGAATGTTTTTGGTAACTGGTACCATTCTAATTCATTGCAGATGTCCACATGTGACCAGAGGACATATGGCCAATCACCAGTCTCAGAGCACAACATTGAGTGAAAATCAGACTCCAGGTTGACTAAGGCCATAGGAAGGAAGTGTGTGGTAAGTATAGTAATAAAATTGTTGATGTATTAGTATGTAATTCATAATTCAACTTGTATTTCTTTTTACTTTGCTGTGTGTTCAAGAAGCCTTTCACTGCACCAATCACAGGGCCTGTCTCATCAACATTCAGTAGGGTGTGCAAACACTGTTATGATATAGTCCTACACCTTACAAAATAAGTGGAAATTATAGGATCGTATTGTTGCCACTTCTCCATTTCCAATGCCTTCCGTAATATAGCTGTGAATCAAGAAATACTCCACCTACATGGGCTACTTTTGTACAAATTAATAAAAAAATATAAAAGCCTTGTAGTACTCTCAATTATTAACTTTAAAATATTTCAACAACTAGTTTCGACCCTAACTTTCAAGTTGAAAATGACCCAAGTTTGGGTCAAAACCAGTCGTTGTTTTTAATAATAGAGGGTAGTACAAGGTTTTTATATACAGAATGTTTCAGAAGTAGTGTCGAACATTTTAGGGTATTGCTCCTGGATAATAGGAGACTACTTTAAATATTGTATTTGAAGTGTCAAAACTCAGCGGTTTTCCTTATAGCAGCTATTTTGTTATTTTTCACTTAAGAATTTTTTTATCTCAAGAACGAAATGATGTATTGATCAGAAATTTGGCATGAATATTAAATGCTGTAAAGACTCAACTTCTGAAAATAAAATGAAAACTTTTCTATGTAAATTTTCAAAATGGTGGCCTTTTTAAATTTTTGATACAAATTTCACGAAAACCGTTTACTTTACAGAAAATTTACAAGAGACAAAAAAGTTAGCAAATTTTATCAAGATTTCACGGATACCTCATTTATTAAGATTGGTCAAAGAATAACAGAAATTTATTATTTTTGTAATGCTTGCATGACCACTTTTCACAATTTAAACATCAATATTACATTTTTATTACCAATTGTATTTAAGATGAAGCTTTGAAACTCGGTATGGTTCCATATGGCCATCCAGCTGATTTTACAATGTTTTTCAGATGATCTTTTTTGTTGAAGATCATGCATGCTGTACGAAAATAATTAATTTCTCTGTTATTCTCTGACCAATCTTAATAAATGAGCTTCAATTTCAATTCAATTTTATTCACGTATCATACAATTTTAACAACACAATTACAATTATAAAATGAATATTAGAACCCACATAGACTATTACGTCCATGTGTGGGAGCAGTTCTTAAGATTAGTTGTGTTACAATAAAAAATATTGGGCTATAAGTATAAGATACATTTATGGTAAATGAAATAAAAATAGATTATATTAATATATTTTTAGGATTAATTATATAAAAAAATCAATTTGAATTTGAGAAGGAAGAAAGATAGATCCATTGGAAGAAAATTAGACAATCGGCTTGAATAATACCTATTTTTATAATTTATTAATAATTATTATTTTCATCACACCAGAACAGCCGGAATCGCTTTTTGCAAGATGTATTTGGTAAGAAAAACAGATTAAAATTGAATTTCAAACATAAGGTGATTTGATTAAATTCTCTGCATCCTGCCATCCAACATACATTAACCATTCAGAAATTCTGTGCTTTAACACTACAGTGACTCGGCCCGCCCCAGCCTCAACTATTTCTGGAGGAAGGTTTCTATACAGCCATTGCGAAATGTAAAATGAATTGTGCCTTTGCAAACTGATACTAATAGTAGGATTAAATAAACGTGACATTGTTTGGTTTCTGGTTAGATGACTGTGTTGAATCTCTCTGAAAAAAGTGTCCTTATTATTGAAAATGTAAATTACTAAAGTTTTTATGAAAATCTGCCTAACATTCATTACTGGAAATATATTGAATAGTAGATTGGTGGGAAAACGCTGGTTTTTTTGTAATATGGTTTTAATTATCAACCTCTGGGCGACCGACCAGCTATCCTTGAAATCTTGATAAAATTTGCTAACTTTTTTGTCTCCTGTAAATTTTCGTACAAGTAAACGGTTTTCGTGAAATTTGCAATCAAAATCAAAATGGCCGCCATTTTGAATATGTACATAGAAAATTTTCATTTTATTTTTCAAAGTTGAGTCTTTATAGCATAAATACTCATGCCAAATTTCATATTAATACAACATTTCGTTCTTGAGATAAAAATTCCTAAATGAAAAAAAAAAACAAAATGGCAGCTATAAGGATAATCGCTGAGTTTTGGAAACTTCAAATACAATCTTTGAAGCATCCTATCCCCCTCATAACTACCTAACCGTCTCATTAAGGTAAGCAAGGCTTCGGCATACTCATCAGCCGGTTCGCCCTCCCTCTGCTTCCTTGCAATGATCTGACTCTCAAGGTCGTTACTATAAGAATGAGGATAATAACGGAGTTTAAATGCCTCTACAAAATCAGCCCACGTCCTCCACTGGGAGCGACGATTCCGCATCCAAAGTAGGGCCCTCCCTCCATCAGCTCCGGCAAGGCTATAAGAGATTGCTCCCCAGAGATCCCATATGCGCCCTGGAGTTCCGCGAGCCTCTCGATGAAACTGGGAGCATCCGATACACCATCAAAATGTAAATTCCAACTTCTTACCTTGTCGCAGACTTCTCCTGACTATACGTGCCTGAAGAGCGGGACAGTGCCGGCTCTGTACCTGGTTGAGAGGCAGCAGCGGTCCGGGATCGAAGGTGCTCGACCATCCTCCTCCTCAGCTCCTTCACAGTCCCCGCTGCCGACAGGCCGAGACTCTCTAGGTAGCCGACCGCTTCCTCCTTATTCAGCCGATACACCCACGACACTCTGGGGTCGGCTTCGCGTTCCGCGAGGTCCTCCCGGCGGACCGCCTGTACGACTTCATCATCCTGATGAGTAGTCTCTTCTCCGTGTACACTCATCGCGGATTGGGATTCACCTAAACCTCTTCGCGATTTTCTTGGCGCCAGACGTCTTAGCCCCACGATGGGAGACGTCAGTTTATTAGCATGACCTATTCCACCCTCTAGGTTTCCTAATAATTGCGAAGTATTGCTACAACGCGGACTAGCTACAGTCGGATATGGGTCGGGGTCAGTAGCCGTACTGACAGGTGGAGTTACCGGACCTACACTTCTCCCTCTATCCTGATTCTTTACCCTCTGCTTCTTTCGCGAGATTTTTACTTTCAGGGGAAGAGTGTTTGCCCGTGCCGTTGCTGGCCGATTCGGCCCTCTGCCTTTTGAATACAGGGTGGGTGTTAAGGGAGATTAAGATAACCCTATACAAGGAGACGGATCTGACTATCAGGTCCCTACCAATAATTCTATTTATAAAGGTAGTACGCAATCTGAACCAACTGCGAATTGACGGCGAGCAAGCTGTACCTGCAAGCCCGGGATGTGGTTTTTCTATGGGGTTTAAGGTGAGGGCTATAGAGTAACGGTATGGCGGAACTATGGAGTTACTAGTAGTATTCAAGGTATAATTAAATAGGGCACGGTATAGGGTGTAAGCTATAGAGAATAGGGTGCAGGGTATGAGGTATACGGTATAGGGTATAGGGAACAGAGAATCAATAATAAGATTATTATTCTCTACAGCAAATAAACGTCTGCTCAATAATCCGCAATCTGAGAATTGCGCTCTAGCTCTCAGCAAGCTGGACCTGCTAGCTAAATACAGTATATCAATTTCAACTTTATGATAGTTAAAGTTTGGAGGATAAGGTTTCGGGTGTCGGATTTCTGAATCGCGAGCCTGTAGCTGCGAAAGGATCTTCAGCAATTCTGAAACTGCTAAACAGGATTTCCGCGCTAATCTGATGACTGCGCGCCGGTTATTAAGGGCCAATCTGTGACTGCCCTTAAGGGTATGGGAATCACTCTCAATCGTCCAAAACGCTTTTAAATTAATAGTCAGTATGTCGACTATTATGAGAGGATAGAAAAGATTTTTCACAGACACAGTCTGTAGAATAATATCGGGAAGACAACAGTCTGTCGTTGTCAGGGTAGGAAAGGATTTTTCCAGGATTTTCCACAAGGAAAATATCGAGTCAGAGACTCCTAATTCAGGAAAAGATTTCAATAGACTTTTCCAAGTAATTGCCAGTCTAAGGACTACCAAAAGATCGATCTCTAATTTGCAACTGAGATCACGGGAAAATTCGTGAATTTTCCACAGGTAAAGCCAGCAAATAATATTTGCTATTAAGAAGACAGGTTTCTAAGAATTTTAGAAAGGATTCGCGGGTCTGAAACCCGCGACTAGGACGATCTCGAATCTGGAACTGAGACCAGGAAGGATTTTAACACAGGAAGAATTAAGAGAAAGAAAGAGAAAGGATGCCGCAGTCTAGAAACTTCGGCGAGGAAGTCCTCAAGCTGTACCTGAGAGCTAGAAGGATTTTAGAATAGGGAAAGTGAAGAGAAAGAAAGAGAATGGAAGTCGCAGTCTAGAAACTTCGACAAGGACGAACTCAAGCTGCACCTGAGTTCTCTAGGAAAAGGATTGGACTTTTCCTACTTGGAATACAGCAAGTCAGAAACTGCTAAGCGAATTTAGAATACATGGCCACTCTATAGTATGAAAACTAAGCAAGGAAAATTTACCATAAATGATAATGATCTCTCTACAAGGATAAAAATTAATCGAGAAAACTTTTCTCAAAAGGAACAGGGATTTTCCCACAAGAATAAAAATTAATTGAGAAAAACTATTCTTAAAAAGGACAGGGATTTCCCTACAAGAATAAAAACTCAATGGAGAAAAATTACTCTTTAAACTAAAGGCCACCTTACTACAGAGAAGGAAAAATATACGGACTACCAGTCCTGACATACAATTACCTGAAATGACGTGGATACTGATACGGAGAATAGCGAACCGATTCCCACTTCCCGTATTATAATTAAAACGTCGTGAAGCGACAGAGTCGAGACTTATAAATTAAGTACTCAAAAATAATCTGCTATAAGAGCCTAGCTAAATTTCCCACTCAACTATTTGTAGCACAAACTTGAGATCCCTTACAGGTTTCAAAACCAAGGATAACTCGTTCACCCCCAGTGATACGAATTTAGGAAAAATAACCAACAAGAAAGAAAATCCCCCAGGAAGTTCTATCTTCAAATACAGTCGGCAATTCGACATACAATATTCCATTCACTAAAATACAGAATAGAATATTAACCCTCTAGTACACCACTATTAGGAGCGCCGCTCGGAACGCAGCCGTACACGAACCCGTTCACCGAACAACTGCTTTCTCCCAGGTCTTCTTGAAGCTGCACCGGGTCGCTGAAAATTAGGAGGCCGGGGGAAAAGAGCTTCCTGACCAATGAGAGTCTGAAAAGACGATCACGCCACTGGTCATGTGACGGGGTTTTGACTCAGCTGCTCCTGATGCTAAGGGTGCAGCAAATGATGACAATGATACTAATTGCTACACTAATTCAGGCCGGTAAACAATATTTCTATTCCAGAAATTTCATGAAGAACGATACCAACCCGACTCGGTAGCCGCTTATCGTTCTGATGATACAGATGCTGCTGATTCAAAGGGGTTGACGGCGATGGTGATGATGTGCATGTACACAACTGCAAATCTAACAAAATATATCCGGCAGTCGATCCTATTCCTATTCTAAAACAGAATAAATTCGCTAATTTATACATTAGTCGACGGCTCTACGTCCGTCACAAAAATTCACTTTGTGACAACATAAAAATGTCCTCACTCCTACCCCCTGTGCTATGGGGTGGGGGGTGGTTTTTTTTGCATATATCTCGAACAATATGCGTCTTTCGGAAATTTTTGTCGAAAACAATCATAATATCAAAGCTAACAAATTATCCTACAAATTTCATTTTCAACATTTTTCCATATCTCTCATAGTTTTCTAGGTATGAGCTCTCTAAGGTATCACATTTTGATGAAAAACCCTTCCGGCTCCGATTTTTTCATCTTTTTGGCCTTATAACTTTTTAACGATTCATTGAAAAAATCCTTGCTAATCATGGGCTCATAGAGCATTTATATGCTCCTCATATTCTCTTCAATTTTATGTATGGTCTCATTATTATTTTACGAATCTCCCGAAGATTGTTGCAGCCGTTATAGTGTTGAGTGTGAAATCTTCAGTTTAAAAACAATTGGGAGGGAATGTTTGGAACACAATATTTGACTTCGCAGCTTTGGTTGAACTAGTTAGAAGGTGAACATATCATAAGTACTTATCCCTACTTCTTGAGCTTAAGGGATGAGGGTAGTTTAAAAGTTTCATTTTTTCATTTCTGGCTGACACACATGTAACTGAGAAACAATGCGTTTCAGCTACATGGCTAACTGACTAAAAATTAAGCTAGATAAATTTTCTTCAAGTTTTGTACAGTGGAGTTTTGTGATACCTTCTTTAGTTTTAGAGATATACACTTTTAAAAGCGTAAAGTCTTTGAAAAGACAGTAATTCTTCCAACTTTTTGCACTTTCAGGGCTTATTACTCAGGGGGTAGGAGTGAGGACTTTCAATGTGATTACTCCCTTTACTATCCTTAAAAGAAGAGCTACGGGGTCAAAAATTGTGTTCCAAAATTTTCCCCCTATAATCTTTCATTGACTGGAGGATTATTTAAAAGACAGTGAGTTGTAGAGCATTCAATTCTCTTCAATTTAATATATTTTTTCATCATTTTATGCTTTCCATCAATTTTTATAGCAGTTTTAGTGTTGAGTATGGTAGGAGTGAGGAGTTTTAATATGCTTACCCCTCACTATCCTTAAAAGAACTGCGAGGTCAAAAATTGGGTTCCAAACTTTTCCCTCTATATCTTTTTGAGCATTCGATGCCTGGACTAGTATCTTATTACAAGTTAAGTGAGCCTCAATGACTCTTGAAAGGTTGTGAGCTGTGGAATTATTTTCTTTTTAATATTGAATCAAACTTGAGTATGCTCCTTGTTTTAGTTTAGCCTATTTCGCTGTATTTTATAATTTATAATTTTTGGATTCATACTCCAATCTTTATTTAGGGGGTCAATTATTTCTGTGCGGAGAAATTGAAAAAAAATCATGCAATGAAAGTTAAATTACACTCAATACTTTGTTGACTTTGTTTACCTGATTTACAGGCATTTATTAGTAAGTAAAAAATCTTATTCATCTTGTAAGACATGAAAGTAGCATGATAATAGTGGTGCAATTGAATGATGTATTGAGTGCTCATTTCTCCTTTCAGTCTATGAACTTCAAATTACTGTTTTCTTTGAACTTACTACAATTTATAAGCTACCGTATTAATCCTTATATTTCTCACATAAATATGTTGTATAACAGGTGATTGAGACCATGTCTAACAAAAAACGTTTTATTCGGTCATTTTTTATGAAAGAAATCATAAATTTCCCTAAGTACCCATAAATTCCCGGGAATTTATGATTTTTGGGAATATTTCCCTTGAATTCCCAGGGAATATTTCCACGATCTTCAATTCCCGGGAAATTTACATCACTATCGACAGTACTTCTGAAACACTCTGTATATTTTATTTTATTAATCTGTGATACAAGTTATCATGGTAAATGTGATCTGATATAAATAGTTGTTTCCTGTTACCAATGTCCAATTCTATATTGAATAGATTTTATTTGTTGACGATACACATTTATTTGTAATTTGATTATAGCTTCTGAAAGTTTACAATCGTATAATTTTATTGTTTCATTATGTTCCTTCAAACAGCAATGTTGCAAAGGTCTGGAAGTTGATAGAGGATAAAGGATAGAGCTTTTTGGTTTGTGTAATGACATACAAGGATAGAAAACCAATGTTTTAACCAGCTTCTGACTTTATAACGTGAATCTCACTACAGTTTTACTTTCCTTGCCCTATTATCATAGGTAAGGAAAGTATTGCTTTCCGAAAAAAATTAAGGTAGCCTACCCCAATTTCTAAATTTTTATACGTTTCAAGGCCCCCTGAGTCCAAAAAAGTGGTTTTTGGGTATTGGTCTGTATGTGTGTGTATGAGTGTATGTACGTCTGTGTACACGATATCTCATCTCCCAATTAACGGAATGAGTTGAAATTTTGGAACTTAAGGTCCTTCCCCTATAAGGATCCGACACGAACAATTTCGATCAAATGCAATTCAATATGGCGGCAAAAATGGCGAAAATGTTGTCAAAAGCAGGGGTTTTCGCGATTTTCTCGAAAACGGCTCCAACGTTTTTGACCAAATTCATACCTTGAAAAGTCATTGATAAGCTCTATCAACTGCCATGAGTCCCATATCTGTAAAAATTACAGGAGCTCCGCTCCATCCATGCAAAGTTTGATTTTAGATTCCCAATTATCAGGCTTCAGATACAATTTAAACAAAAAAAAAACAAAGTGGAAAAGATTGAGCATGAAAATCTCTTCAATTAATGTTCAGTAACATTTTCACCTAAAATTGAAAATAATCTCGAAATTCGAGAAAATGTTATTATTTCAATTACAAACTGTTGGCAACTGTTGATTCTATTAAATCATTCACTATGAAGAGATAGCAGACTTCGTGTGTCTCCAGCCTTATTGCCCTGTCACCAGCTGGCTTGAATCTTTGAATAGTAGACTTGAGATGCGCGGGAACACTAGCGTCAGGTGATAAATTTTCATAACGGCAAGGAAAGTTGTGTGAGTGCGCCACACCAGATTTTTATTACTGTGTAAATACATCTCATAGATGTCATGTCTATTGTGTGACCTCTTTCTTCATCAATAAGTATTTCCTCCCTCCATCTATCCTCCTATCCCATTGCCTCCTCTTTATCCTCCTCCTCCTCCCTCTTCTTCTTTTTCTTCTTCTTCTTCTCCTTCTATTACTCCTCCTCCTCCTTCTTCTTTTTCTTCTCCTTCTTCTTCTTCTATTACTCCTCCTCCTCCTCCTCCTCCTCCTCCTTCTTCTTCTCCTTCTTCTTCTCCTTCTCCTTCTATTACTCCTCCTACTTCTTCTTCTTCTTCTTCTTCTCTTCTCTTCTTCTTCTTCTTCTTCTTCTATTACTCCTCCTCTTCCTCCTTCTTCTTCTTCAATTACTCCACTTCCTCCTCCTTCTTCCTCTCCTTCTTTTACTCCTCTTCCTCCTCCCTCTTCTTCTTCTCCTTCTTCTTCTTCTTCTTCCTCTTCTTCTTCTTCTTCTTTTTCTTCTTCTTCTTCTACTTCTATTACTCCTTTCTCATCTCGTCCTCTAGCTCTTCCCCTTCCACTTCCTCTCCTCCTTCCTCTCATATTCCTCTTTTCCTTCTCCTTCACTTCCTCCCCCTCATCATCCTACACTCTTTTCCTCCTCTCTTCCTCTTTCCCAGCCTTAGGGTAACCGTCCACTGGAGCCGTATCCAACCGATCCGTTCGGCCGTTGAATCGGTCGAATCTGCCGGCCGTTAATTCGGCCGAATATGGTCGTCCATTGGAACCGTTTACGTCAGTCTAGTTCAGTGATAGGCTGGTTGCTAATTATCGAATTAATTACTATCATAGCCACCAAAATTTTTCATGAACAATGATTATATTGAGATTTTGAAAACTGAATAAACAGATATCCACTAAGTTAGTTATTAATTATAATAATCTTATCTTCAGATCCTATTTGTTCAGCAATCTTTGTCCACAGATTCCTTTAAACATCACAACGATGATATCTTTTGTCTCGCATATCCCACAATGGAACATTACCAATGTTTGAACCAAACTTATCAAATTTTCATTGTCCATAGTTGAAACTTTATAGAACAGAACAAGTTCAAAAACCAAGCCGTTATGAAAATTAATCACCTGACGCTAGTGTTCACGCGCATCTCGTCTACTATTCAAAGATCCAAGCCAGCTGGTGACTGGACAATAACGCTGGATACCACGAGATCTGCTATCTCTTCATAGTGAATGATTTAATAGAATCAACCGTTTGCAATTGAATAATCACATTTTCTCAAATTTCAAGCTTATTTCCAATTTTAGATGAAAATGTTACTGGACATTAATTGTAGAGATTTTCATGCTCAATCTCCACTTGAATTTTTTAGTTTAAATTCTATCTTAAATCTAAAATCAAACTTTGCATAGATGGGGTGGAGCTCCTGGAATTTTTATAGATATGGGACTTGTGGCAGTTGATAGAGCTTATCAATGACTATTCTAGGTATAAATTTGATCAAAATCATTGTAGCCGTTTTCGAGAAAATTGCGAAATCCCCTGTTTTCGACAACATTTTTGCCATTCAGCCGCCATCTCGATTCGCATTTGATCGAAATTGTTTGTCAGATCCTTATATTGTAAGGACTTTAAGTTCCAAATTTCAAGTCATTCCGTTAATTGGGAGATGAAATATCGTGTACACAGACACACAGACCAATACCCCCAAAAAAAACACATTTTTGGACTCAGGGGACCTTGAAATGTATATGAAATTTAGAAATGGGGGACCTCAATTTTTTTCGGAAAGCAATACTTTCCTTACCTATGGTATTAGGGCAAGGAAAGTAAAAACATACAAGACTGTGAAACAATTTTGAGGTTAGGATGATGTCTCAGCTCGACTTCGTCCGGATGGAGCCGGAAAATCCCATTCAATTCGGATCAAAAACTTGATCGGCCGGAGATGACCGTGCACGGACTTATGAACCTGTTGCAATGGATGAGCATCTATAGCTTTATTTGTTGGGGGATCGTTCAGACGAGTTCGGTAGTTTTCGGCCGATGCTAGTTCGGACGAAATCGGTTCCAGTGGACGGCCCACTTTATCTTCCCCCTTTTACCCCTTATGTTCTCTTTCTGGTTTATCTCTTAACTTAACTAAAATTTCCTTATTCACTGAATTTACTTATAATTTAATTTCCTTAATTTAGTCTTGACTCTGTTCACAAAAATGTATTGAATCTCATGCGCATGTTTGTATTTCAGGTGGTAGAATAGCCAAAGTAGTATTAGGAAGATTGGAGGTTTCGGTTGAAGGCTGCAATCAACAGAAGTTGAGTTTAGTCCAGGTAAGAAAAGTGTGTCTGTTTGAAAGGTCTCTTTGAAAAAAGTTATTTCCATTTGCTTATTAACTGTACTCAAGGTTATTTGTAATTTCTTGTTGTCAAGTGGAATCTTTTTAACTGTTGTTTACCACACATATTTTCGCTTCCAACTACATTTTTGACTTTTGTGTCTTCTGTTCATGTTGATTTTCCGTTCTTTATAGAATCTGCTATCAATTTCTGAAGGATCTGTCCCAATTATTTCATGTTGAGTCGCTCATGTCTCCAAAAGTCATAGTGAAACTTGTTTTCCACGTCAAGGATCTGTTGAAAGCACAAATCGATCAAATTTAGTTTTAAAGTAACTTGCTATTAAAATGATTAACAATTATTGTAATATTCTACAATAAAAAGACTCCAGGATGAGCATTTTTTCTATGTAGAATTGGTATCAAAAATTGATAAATATTGATGTAGGCTAGCCCCAACATTAGTAGACAGAAGGTTGATCACTCACAGGTGTAAGATTCGAAGTGGTGGGGGGAATGCCAGCGTGACGTCACGTGTAGTGAAAAAGTGATAGAGTAATCACACTGAGCATACAGTTTATTCACTGTATCTTCAAATATATCGTCGTTTAATCCCCTCAAGATTGACCTAGAACTTAAAAATTCTCCATACTTATAGCGAATTATTCACCAATTCTAATGATGTTGTTTGATATTTCAAGTTCATTCAACTTGTATGAATAAAATGAAGTTGGAAGTTTTTCAAGAATCTAAACACGTGACACGAAAAAGTTAATAAGCTGGAAAAGCGTTAGTAGACCACGTTTTACTATTATAATTTCAGATTAACCCATAAAAAATCTTGATAAACCAATGCATTGCAATAAAACAATAAACCGATCCCGATAAATCCAATGAATTTAATTCATAAAAATGCACTGAACACATGCTGATATCGAGCACATGTTCTACCTACGAGAATCAAAATATCTCATCCCCAAAATTCACAAGCTGATGTATAGCCAAACTACAAAATATAAACATGACCTAGAAGATGAAGAAACCTTAAGGGTTTGAAAGGGAAGGTTAGGAGGTGGGTTTTTTTGCTTTTATATTGCAAAATGCTTGTATTATTCAAATGTTTTGATAATTATTGTAAAGCAGGAACAGAAAGCTTGCATGTCAGAAAATGTTTGTGTTATATAATTTGACTATAGGTCACCCTATGATTTTCAAGAATGCGATATTCTGCCTACTCTGTACTACAGCCTACGTCACGGTTGCAGTTCCCCCACTCCAATTGCATTTCAACTAAAATACTATAGATGAGTGACCAACATCCTGTCTACTAACTTTGGGCTAGCCCTACATGGATACATATCATATGAGCACGGTTGTCAAGGTGACTGCTTTGGCAACGAACTGTTTATCAAAAGAAAACAAGTTGGAGTTTTATGAGGTATGTTCAAAGATGATGTTGTATTTTATTTTTATCTTGTTCAATATTGTAAACTTTCAAAGAATAAAGTGGTATAATTACAAAAGCACTTTTACAACATTATTATTAATTGATCAATAAAAATGGAAATAGGCCTACAATCATCGATAGTAATTTAAGAATTGTGATGCAAAATCCCATGTTAAGCAGTTGAGTAGCATCTGAATTTCTGTTTTATAAATTATTCTAAAACTGGATGACAGTATTAAAAATACACCTTGATTGTTGCAATAGAGCTCTTGGGTGGATACCACTTTCAATTCCTACACTTTGTATTCTCATTTTACGTCATAGAAAAGCTATTCACCTACTGTTGTACCAACCCTTCTACAATATAGTTAGCTATTCATCTAAAATTATCGCCTTCATAGACCACTGTGAATAATGTAGTCTATATCAATAATAATAATAGTCCTGTCCTGCCATTGATTGTGAATGTATATATGTTGCAGATGGCGACAGTTACTGTTAAAAGGGAAGAGGAGGAGGAGGATGATAGCAGCCAGCAACCAGCTGCAGTGGAAGATGAATGCAGCCAACAACATTATCTAATCCCTGGCTACAACATGATTTTCATCAAAGAGGAGGCATATGGTGAGATGCATTCTATCACTACCCGATTCTTGGTTGACTAGGATCTACACTCGTTGCTTGTGTGATTAGATTGTGGCCAGCTTCCTTACATGAAGTGGTTTGATGTTTGGGAGTAGAACTCCTGTGTAAATGCAAAACAAATGTGTTGGGTGATTAATGTGTTCAGATCATCCCATGATATCGCATCAAACTGAAGATGTTTGCCTACAACTTGTTATAGATTTGAACTTCTTCAATTTTATTAATTACCTCTAGTGCAGTCACTATATACATTGGTGCATGCAATTTATATTTTAGTCCTGATTTTTTTAAATATATTATTTGGGTACATAAGAGAAGTCCAGAACCAATTTCTTCATGCAAAATTTCCTTGTGCTAGATACAGAGTAGCCCAAAAACCTCGTATTTTCGGCTCATTTTCCAGTTTTCAGCTATTTCTGCCAAATCTCGTAATCGGACAGAAAAATTTGCTCTCGCCTTTTTTCTAGAATATAAAATTCTGAAACAGAATATAAAATGAAATCATTGGGAACTCTCTATCTCCAATGAGTACTCAGTTATGATTTTTCAAAAATGAGTGAAATTTGAAGAAAAAATGAATTTTAGTTTTTGATCAACAATATCTTCCGATTGTAACCATTTAGATGTATAATTCAAAATGAATATAGAAATTGGCCATTTTTTGTGTATTGGAATATGGGCTTAAGTACACTCAACAATAAATTTTCTATTTTTCGACCGAATTTGACTCCTGATGCATGATTTTAGACCGCCTTGACGAGCCGAGAAGAATAAAGTGTAGTACGATGGAAATCTGAGCATTGTGTCAAAAGTTATAAGTGTTTGAAATTTTGATCCTTGAGGTATCCTCAAGCGCGCCTCTCCACTAGGAAATACTGAAATGAGGTGCATCTAACGGGTGATTCTCATAGAACATATGTCATTCTGCGAAATATCAATGTGACGGCAATGTAGTTGGTGATGAAGGTTGAAGCTGAAAATGAGGTGTTTTTCACAATACAAGGAGCATTGTTGTCAGGTGTATTTGGAAATCTATATGAGAAAGCGCTCTACCAGATCTCAGATTGTGGAGCACGAAAATACGTCCAGAGGGATTTTGAATTATGCATGTAAATGGTAACAATCAAAAGATATTGTTGATCAAAAACTAAAATTAATCAAAATTAATTTTTTTCTCCAAATTCTACTCATTTTTGAAAAATCATAATTCAGTACTCATTATAGATAGAGAGTTCCAAACGATCTCATTTTATTCAGAATTTTATAAGCTAAAAAATGGCTAGAGCAAATTTTTCTGTCCGATTACGAGATTTGGCAGAAATAGCTGAAAACTGGAAAATGAGCCGAAAATACGAGGTTTTTGGGCCACTCTGTATCCAGCACAAGGAAATTTTGCATGAAGAAATTGGTTCTGGGCTTCTCTTATGTACCCAAATAATATATTAAAAAATCAGAACTACAATATAAATTGCATTCACATCCCCTTTTTTATGTCTATATTGACTGGACTACTCTGTTGTAATAGATTTGAACTTCTTTAATTATTATATTAATTACCTCTCATAACTATAACTTCCATTATCACTCTCTCTAAGTGACTAAAAGCATTGTTCTATTCGAATACTAATGAACATTGATGGGCATATGGACATTGGCTTGTCATCCCTTTCCTAGCGAAGTGAGGTCCAAGATTCAAGTCGATGGTTTGGCATTTCTCTTAATGTTTAAATGTTTGAATGTTCAAATGTTTATATGTTGCGCCTTTACGGCAAAACGCGGTAATCCATAAGGTCTACAGTTTCAATCAGGTACTTGTGGATGAGAATACTTCGTGAGGTCTACTGTTCACAGAACTACTAGTTGACCGAACACAGTGAGGTCTATGTTTCAACTTTGGTTTTCTTTTGTCTGTCTGTATGTATGTAATGCAATTACGGCCAAACGCGTTGGTAGAAATCTATGAGATTTAGCAGAAATATTGCTTTTTCAACTGCGCGTCGATGTATACACAAGGTTTTTTGAAATTTTGCATTTTAAGGATAATATGAAAAGAAATGTAATTCCTCCATACTCCGATGTCACTGTATAAAATAATATCATCTGCTCTAAAGATAGGATTAATCAGATTATAGAATTATTCATAATCAATCAGCTGACAAGTGAATACACAGATGTCTGGAGAAGCCAGTTTATTTCTGTAAGGTCTATAGTTTCAATCAAAGACCTTAAAGAGGTATGCATCTTTAAGGTCTTTTGGTTTCAATATTTTTTTGCAGTCATGGTATTATTATGCGTGCCCATCAGTATCAATATTCTCACATTTGAAAAATCTGATTCAATAGGTGATCTCACATTTGAAAAGACTAATTTTGTAGGATAATCAAATGAACCAAATAATGCTGAAGAATTTATAATATTTCTTATTGTAAATAATTAGTTTTCATCAGATGGAAAGATTATCATGGAACTGGATGAATTATATCATATGAAGTACAAAATCAAACGTGAATTGAATTTGTTAACATTTAAAACAGGTGACATGAGATACCTGTGAATGAGAATACTGCATGAGGTCTACTGTTCACAGACCTACTAGTTAATTCAGCACCTCATCAATATTATTTGCTTTACATGACTTATAAAGAAAAGTTGAAGAAAACTCAATCTCTGTATAGCTCTGCACCATTTCCAAATCATTAATTGGCTATGAAGAAATATAATGAATTACCAAAATATTCAATCACAATTACGAAAATGCATTATTGTATCTTGACAAAAATATTCTATTGACAAACAAGATTTATAAACTATGGTTTGTTAATAAACAACTTCTATACTTTTTGGAAAAGCTTTCTATTTATCACAAAACACATTTTACAATTATAACTCCTAATTTGTGCTCAGAGGAGTCTTTCATCTTACTAGAAGTTTGATGTAGATCTAACTGTCAAATTCTACTAGCTAATTACACCTATGCTGACTAAACAACTTAACAGTACAATACAGTGCTGGAATGCAGTTTTCAGTCATATAACTTATATAATAATATTATATGTAGTTGATCATCCATATTATATATGGGGCCTATTTCACAAAGGTACAAACATTGTTACCAACCATGGTTACAAACAAGTACTTGTAGCTACAAGATTACAGTTTTACAAGTCTACAAGTGCTCCAATAGTAAACATAACCTATTTTGATGATAATTTCCCTTTTTCATGCTTCAAAAAGGTTACTTGTACTTTTTAATAATTACTTTGAAATCATTTGAAAGCAATATAATTTTTTTTGTACTGTCTACTTCATTGATTGCTGAATTTGTAACCTACACAGTATGTACTGTGTATATAATATATAGTATATAACACACTTTTTTCCTATGTGTTTAAACACGACATGCAGTCAATTATTAAGTAACACTGTTGAAAATGATCGCTAGACGATCAAAAGTACTTCAGTTCGTATGTAAAAGTATTTAATTATTTACTCAATAATTGACTGCATGTCGTGTTTAAATACATAGAAAAAAGTGTGTTAATACATAGCAGCTCGGAATGGATCAAGAAACCATCAAATATAGTATATGTACTATATATAGTGTATACTATAGTGCGGTCCACGTTATAATGACAGTATTCGATCAACTTTGGTTTTGCTATCCTAGTTTATCATTCGACAAAGCCGGTGGTACTATCCTTTTCTAGGTCCACAACGATGCCAATTATGTTTTTGACAGTGTAGAAATATAATTAATTAATGCAGAGAATCGGTATCACTATTCTTCTATCTTTATCTACTGCCATTATAACGTGGACCGCACTATATATATACTGTGTATATATACTATAGTACACATAACCTATGAGGTAACAAACACATTAATGACTATTTTGGACATTTATTAAATTCAATCTCCCAATGCATATATTTCCAAAATAATGAATTACAGAGGGATATAGGGCATTTTTGAATATTAGAAATAATCATTTAATATTTCAAATAATTTTAATGATCACTTTACATAGCTTTCCACTTCAGAAAAAAATGCATAGTTACGAACAGAATAGAATAGAATTCTTTATTGTCGTTTAACACATAGTGCAATAGACATAGTCATCAGGAAACATAAAACATACAACAGTCACACAGACAAATACAAAATAAAGCGTTTCGCAGAAGTCAATATGGAGTCGGAACACATATCACAATAAACTTCAACAAAAAATGAGTTCTATACATAAATGATACATGAATAGATATAGCCTATGAATATATTTGAACAGTGGAATAAATCATAAAAAAGAAAGGCTCTCTATACTCAAATCATTCCATTCTTGGAGTGAATATAGTGGTTTGGATTTCAGGAACTTGTACATTATAGTTTTAAATTTTCTAAAACTAACATCTCTAGCATCTAATGGTAACTTATTAAATAATTTTATACTCATATAGTCAAAGTTCATTTGAGTCTCAGTCAATCTAGCCTGCATTACCTGCAGCTGATTCCTATTTCTTGTGATGTGACTATGTATATCACTTCTTTGCATTAATTTATCGAGATTACCTTTAGCAAAAAGCAAACAATTAAGAATGAATAGACACGGTACAGTGAGTATTCCTAGTCTTACAAAATGATCCCTACAAGACTCAGTGGATGGGATGCCAATCATTCTTCTCAGAGCCTTCTTTTGCCACAGTAATACATCTTTAGCACCAGGAGCATTACCCCAGATCAGAATTCCATATAACAAATGAACATGGAAAAATGCATAATAGGCATTGATGACCAAATCAAAGCTGGTACATTATTTCAACTTGCCAAGTAAATATGTCACTCTAGATAAACGTTTACAGAGGTTCATAGTATGAGTATCCCAGCTCAGCTTAGAATTCAGGTGTATGCCTAAATATTTCACATTCTTGTTCTCTCTAGCAGATTTTAAGCTAAACAGTAAGGACTCTGTTTTGCTGCTGTTAACGATCAACCTATTAACACTAAACCAATACTCAGCTTTATTAACAATGAGCGCTGTTTTCTGGCTAAGCTTTCCTGGATCTTTATCATTTATCAGAAATGTAGTATCATCTGCGTATAATATACATTCACCCTCAGTTGCATAATCAGGAAGGTCATTTATATAGACCAGAAAAAGAAAAGGACCGAGGACCGAGCCCTGTGGGACCCCATTTCTAATATCAAGTAGCCCAGACTTTTTATTTCCTATCTTGGTGGTTTGCAACCTGTTACTTGAGTAAGATTTCAAAAGATTGTATTCAATATCCCTCACTCCATAGTATTTTATCTTCTCACGCAGAATAGTGTGATCCACAATATCAAACGCCTTACTTAAGTCTAGAAGTGTTGCAGATACATCATGACCCAGTTCAAAGCACTTCAGTATATGGCAGACAAGACCTTCCACAGCTTTACCTGTAGATTTGCCACTCCTGAAACCAAACTGGGATGGCGTGAACAAGTCATTTCTCTCCATGTAATTGACCAATTGTTTCTGCATCAGACTCTCTACCACCTTTGATATAACTGGGACAAGAGAGATAGGTCTGTAATTATCTGGGCAAGATTTATCTCCTTTTTTGTAGACAGGCACAGTGACAGAAACCTTTAGACAGGAAGGATAGACACCATCAATGAGTATCCAGTTGATGAGGTAAGTCAAAGGTTGCAACAGTTCTTCTTTCAACTGCTTCAATAAGAAATTAGAAAGACCATAGAAATCCTCTGAATGAGAATTACTCAAACTGTCTATTACCTCTCTGACATCATCCACAGTGACCTCTCTCCATCCAAAAATGCACCTCTCTCTGTCTATTGTTTTATGACTCAGCACCTTCATAGCACTAGACAAATCCGCATTATGGTCATTGGGTCTTTGTATATTATTACAGATGTTTGCAAAGTGCTCATTGAAATCAGTAGCAGAGATAGGTAGGTCCTCATCAATACGTTTTAGCCGGTTGGTCTCAGAATTAATTACTCTCCAGGCAGCTTTGCATTTGTTACTGGACTCACTAATAAAATTTCCATTGGCCTGCTGCTTTGCTTCTCTGATCCTCTGCTTGTATTCCCTTCCCAATCGACGATATGTATTACATTTCGAAATTTCATGATATACCACCAAAATTGAACGGATTCTATCCAATTCAGGAGTGAACCAATTATTCAGTGGTAAGTTTGCTTTCTGTTTGTGAAATTTCTTCTTCTTTAAAATTGGACAACACTGATTCAAAAGACAAGTCAAATTGTTTATAAACAAATTTGTGCCTAATTCAGCACTATCAACTTTGTTAAAAGCTTCAACCCAATCGATAGTGGATAGTTTATGTCGTAGTAAATCAATATTTGGACCTCTCACACTCCTGTAATAAAAGGGGTTTTCACTTACCGTATTGTTAGATTTTTTCAATTCTTTTTTATATATGTTTTTATCCCAGAATGGTCTGATAAATGAGGCTCCTCTACAGTACATTCAATTTTGTTAAGGCTTTATGTTTGAAAAAACATTGTAGAGGCAAGATTCAAACCGAGTAGGTTCATAGTTAAAGCAGTAAAAATTATTTGAACGGAGCATATTTTGAAATTTACGAGTATTAGCACTATTATTCCTAATATCAATGTTTATGTCCCCTGTTACAACTATTCTAAAACGTTTAGATTTATGGAAATCACATAGATAATTGATGAAGCCGCTAGTGGCCTCTGTAAAATTTTCAACAGATGAACCGGGAGGTCGGTACACAGTAGCTATAATTAGTCGATCATTTCGGAATACAATAGCAGCTATTTCACATAGTCCCTCAGTGCAATATTCACTAACATCTACAATTTCATACTTATTATGATGAGAATAGGTCTCGTTAATAAAAATAGCAACCCCTCCGTGAACACTATTACTTCTACAAAACGTTGAGCCGAGTTTATAGTGAACAGGAATATACAAGTCTAATTCATCTTTATAGAGCCAGTGCTCATTGACACAAAGTACATCTATTCGACTATCCCTGAGAAACTACTCTTATTCATAAAATTTATTTCTAATGGATTACAAGTTTATATGAAAAATGCAAGAAGACAGGTTGGAGTTGGATGATTTTATCCTACACTGTGTCGACTTTGATTTAGTGACAAAAAAGATGACTGAATCAGACTATTATTACCAGGTGACTCTGAAGATTGTCTCAAATTTATATTTGAATGTAGGATAGGAGTACGAACAGTCATATTGGGAGTCAGGCAAAGAGATGTTGGAATCATCGTGGGCATATCATTTACATATTGTATAGCGGGAGAACAACAAGCATTAGGATTAGGTTTATCCAAAAGCACTTCAGTTCTTAACGATGTGAGATCGGCACCAAATAAGTCTCTCACATATCTCGCCAGCCGGTTGACCATAATCCTCTTCCCTCGTCGGTTGAGATGAAGCCCGTGCCTCGAAAATTGGAATCTTTTCAGGAACGTGTTAATATCCATGAAGTGAATGTTGAGTCCTCCTGTATAGTTTTTACCGCTCTTGATAGGTAGGCGTTGGCGTAGCTGATATTCTCATTGAGGGCAGGATCGTCGTACCTTTAGGGCACACTGCATACCAGGATATTCGTTTTTAGATCCACATCAGTAAGAGATCGCATTGCTTGGTCCAATGTCAGTTGAAAAGGTTCGTTAAGATGTAGGTCATTTGAACCCGCCAATAAAATGACACAATCATCTTCCGTAAAATCTTTGACTATGTCAAGACCTTGCTGAATAACGTGCTTCAACTTTGCACTAGATTTAGTACTTACTAAAACTTCCAATCCATCTCCAAATTCACTCGTAAAATTACAGAATTGCTTTCCCTGATTATCTGCTAGAATTGTGACTTTTTTTCTTTTTGGAAGTATCACCGTTATGAGTCTTTGGTTTATTTCGAGTTGAGGGGTGTTGATGAACCTGAGCTATCACCTGTATTTTTTGTGGCATCAAAGGTGACGATGTATTTGAAGAGAGCACCGAAAATCGGTTCACTGTTTCTATGGATCTGACCTGTCTGTGTTCATTTCTTAGTTTAATTGTATTTCTAGGTGTACTAAAGTTAGTAAACTCAATAGAATTTCGATCTGAATTGAGTTTTTCTCTGTTGAGAATACTATTTTTCTCAGCTTGGATTATGTCTATGATAGCATTCTTACTCTTCAACTCTTCATCGAAAGCAAGCCTGGATGTCTCAAGACATTTAATTCGAGATTTGAGGAAATTTATTTCCTCTCCTGCTTTCTCCTCATTGATTAATGAATCCTCAAAACATTCTCTTCTTCTATTTCTTTCATCACTCACGAGCTTGGATAATTGTTTATTCTCCTCTGCTAGTTCTGTCAGATTGTTTCTCAGCTCAAAGTTGTCCGTTAAAGCATTGTCCAGTTTATTTAAGACTCCGATTATATCCGGAATCAAGTCAATAATTGCGTCATTTGAATATTTTTCGGCAATATAAGAGAGTGTTCCCCTGGTACTCACAGCCAATTCAACTACATTATGATTAACGAGACCACAGTTTAAATTATCCAGGTCAGATTTAACTTCACGAATTAAGTTCTCGTGTTTTTGCCGGGTCATACGTTTATTCATTTCTGATAGAGGCGTATAAAGGATGTAAAGAGAGAGTACAGTTATAAAGGAAGAGCAGAAAGGAAATTGGATATTGCCAAGAGAGCTATCGCGGCTGGAAGCAAAGGAAGCTCCTGAGTATGGATAGGTCAGTATTTGTTAGATTTAAAACTGCCGCCTAATTGAAAGCGAAAGGTTGACAAATGATAGAAGAAGCCGGTGTCAACTATCAATGTGTTGTCATAGCAACTGAAGGACGCTATAGTTCTGTTAAGGTGTTGACGTTGAGGTTCTTGTTTACGTCAAACGGTAGATCCTGTCTCGGTATGAAAAAGAAGATAAGGAGAGTGGCGTTGTAAAATTGATTAATCAGTCAGCTGGTTAGCCTTCACAATAACAGAATAACATACCAGAAGACAAAACTGCTCTGAATTGTTCCGAAAGTCGAAACACAGCTGATGGCGATTTACAATACAGCACTTAATAATTTAACCTCACAAATGTGACACTCAAGAGGTTGTAACATTTCTATTGTAAATTACTCACTTCTTCAGACACTCCCTAGGTATGTAATCGTTGCACAGATTTATAATGTCACAGATCTGAGTGAATCAATAACTTATAGAATTCAATTTACACTAATTTTCAACATAATTGAGCAGAGCTGAACACAACTACAAATTTATATTATGGTGTTCCTTGTTCCTCATAACTTGGAATGTAAGTAAAAATTTACTTGGAACAAGTAATTTTGACAAAAACCAAAACCATGGTTGGCAACAAGACTTGCAACCTGCTTGTACCTTTGTGAAACAGGCCCCAGATTCTGGTATGACTAGAATCACTATAGAAGGCACTGGTAACACAAAATATTGTAAAATTTGTAGTCTTATTATATCCACTCACTTTATAACGTGAATGTAGCTGTAGACTATAATATCCAGTTATCACAATCTAAAATTTGCATTATTGATGATTGCAGATGAGCAAGAGGCTGAAGGAAGTTCCGAAAAAATTGAACCAGCGATGAGGCCTTCTAACTGCAGCACATCTGGCCGAGACTATGCACCAGAATTGGGTGGACTGAATGAGCATTCAATCTCACTAGTGGAAAAGTGCACTGAGTCATCTGTGGATGGCAAAAAGACCAACCTCTATAGCTGTGTTCATTGTAGCTATAGAACACCAACATTTAGTGATTTGAAGAGTCATATGAGCACACATACTGCAGAAAAACCTTTCAGCTGCGAGTACTGTGACTATAAAACTGCTCATTCAGGTCATTTGAAAGAACATATCACAACACATACTGGAGAAAAACCTTTCAACTGCGAGTTTTGTAACTACAAAAGTGCTAAGTTAGATAGTTTAAATAGACATATCAGAACACATACTGGAGAAAAACCTTTCAGCTGTGAGTTATGTGACTTCAAAAGTACTCAGTTAGGTCATTTGAAAAGACATATGAGCACACATACTGGAGAAAAACCTTTCAGCTGCGAACTTTGTGACTTCAAAAGTGCTAGGTTAGGTAATTTGAAAGTACATATGAGAACACATACAGCAGAAAAACCCTTTAGTTGCAAGTTGTGTAACTACAAAAGTGCTAGAAAAGGTGATTTGAAAATACATATCAGAACACATACTGGAGAAAAACCTTTCAGCTGTGAGTTTTGTCACTTCAAATTTGCTACCTTAGGTCATTTGAAAAGACACATCAGAACACATACTGGAAAAATACCTTTCAGCGTCGAGCTTTGTGACCTCAAAAGTGGTATGTTAGGTAATTTGAAAGTACATACAAGAACACATACAGCAGAATATCATTCCAAGACATTATTGATGATTGCAGATGAGCAAGAGGCTGAAGAAAGTTCAGTGAAGATTGATGATCGACCACCAGAGATGTGGCCTTCAAACTGCAGCACTTCTGGCCGAGACTATGCAACAAAAGTTGTTGGAAATTATGAGCATTCAATCTCTCCAGTGGAAAAGTGCACTGAGTCATCTGTGGATGGCAAAAAGACCAAGCTCTACAACTGTGCTCATTGTAGCTATAAAACACCAAAGTTTAGTGATTTGAAGAAACACATTAGAAAACACACTGCAGAAAAACGTTTCAGCTGCGAGTTTTGTGACTACAATACTGCTCATTCAGGTCATTTGAAAGAACATATCAAAACACATACTGGAGAAAAACCTTTCAACTGCGAGTTTTGTGACTTCAAAAGTGCTAAGTTAGATAGTTTAAATCGACATATCAGAACACATACTGGAGAAAAACCTTTCAGCTGTGAGTTATGTGACTTCAAAAGTACTCAGTTAGGTCATTTGAAAAGTCATATGAGCACACATACTGGAGAAAAACCTTTCAGCTGCGAACTTTGTGACTTCAAAAGTGCTAGGTTAGGTAATTTGAAAGTACATATGAGAACACATACAGCAGAAAAACCCTTTAGTTGCAAGTTGTGTAACTACAAAAGTGCTAGAAAAGGTGATTTGAAAATACATATCAGAACACATACTGGAGAAAAACCTTTCACCTGTGAGTTTTGTCACTTCAAATTTACTACCTTAGGTCATTTGAAAAGACACATCAGAACACATACTGGAAAAATACCTTTCAGTGTCGATCTTTGTGACCTCAAAAGTGGTACGTTAGGTAATTTGGAAGCACATACAGCAGAAAATCCTTTCAATGCATTATTGATGATTGCAGATGAGCAAGAGGCTGAAGAAAGTTCAGTGAAGATTGATGATCGACCACCAGAGAGGTGGACTTCAAACTGCAGTACATCTAGCCGAGACTATGCAACAGAAGTGGGTGGACTGAATGAGCATTCAATCTCTCCAGTGGAAAAGTGCACTGAGTCATCTGTGGATGGCAAAAAGACCAACCTCTATAGCTGTGTTCATTGTAGCTATAAAACACCAACATTTAGTGATTTGAAGAAACACATTAGAAAACACCCTGCAGAAAAACCGTTCATCTGCGAGTTTTGTGACTACAAAACTGCTCGTTCATGTCATTTTAAAGAACATATTACAACACATACTGGAGAAAAACCTTTCAACTGTGAGTTTTGTGACTTCAAAAGTGCTAAGTTAGATAGTTTGAAAAGACATATCAGAACACATACTGAAGAAAAACCTTTCAGCTGTGAGTTATGTGACTTTAAAAGTGCTAGGTTAGATAATTTGAAAATACATGTTGGAACACATACTGGAGAAAAACCTTTCAGCTGCGAACTTTGTGACTTCAAAAGTGCTAGGTTAGATAATTTGAAAACACATATGAGAACACATACAGCAGAAAAACCCTTTAGTTGCAAGTTTTGTAACTACAAAAGTGCTAGGAAAGGTGATTTGAAAATACATATCAGAACACATACTGGAGAAAAACCTTTCAGTTGCGAGTTTTGTAACTACAAAAGTGCTAGGTTAGGTAATTTTAAAGCACATACCAGAACACATACAGCAGAAAAACCCTTCAGCTGCGAGTTTTGTGACTTCAAAAGCTCTAGGTTGGTTGCTTTGAAAGCACATATCAAAACACATACAGCCGAAACAACTCCCAGCTAAACATTTATTATGGTCATCAACATCAACACAACACAGTTTCAACAAACTCTAGTTTTAGTTATGATTATAGAATCTTTGTAGACTGAATAAATATAAACTGTAGCCATTATTATCCGGCCTGTCTTTTTAGACTTGTTATTGAGATTGATATTTTTTATTGAGTGTTTTAATGTTTGATTTAGCGAATTCCTACTCTTAAGCACTCTAATCCAACTTTTTAAATATTTATTCAATTTTTAAAATTAAAAACCAGTAATTGCCAAAACAGCTCCATGCCAATACAAGCCTCATTAAAAATTGATTGTGTACTAATTGACCGAGTGAAGTGAGGTCTAAGATTCAAGTCGACGGTTTGGCATTTCTCTTAATGTTTATATGTTGCGCATTTATGGCGAAACGCGGTAATAGATTTTCATGAAATTTGACAGGTATGTTTCTTTTTTAATTGCGCGTCGACGTATATACAAGGTTTTTGGAAATTTTGAATTTCAAGGATAATATAAAAGGAAAAAGGAGCATCCTTCATACCCCAATATTAGAGTAAAAATCAGACTATAGAATTATTCATCATAAATCAGCTGACAAGTGATTACACAGATGTGTGGAGAAGCCAGTCTATTGCTGTATTCCATAAGGTCTATAGTTTTCAATCAGGTACTTGTGGATGAGGATACTACGTGAGGTCTACTGTTCACAGAACTACTAGTATTGATATGATTAAAGCCTTGTACACACGTCCGTACAGATTCGCGCAAACAATCGTATGTACACATGCCTCGGCATCCACTGTACATCCTTGTGGACGCGTTCCACGTATGCCTCGGCATTCAAAAAGCTATCTGATTTGCAGACGACACAAAGACATGGTAGATGTAAATTTTCCACATCATGACAACAATGGCGTCATTCCATCATTGAAGATTATTATTACGAAATGCAGCTGTATAATTTATTTTCGATAAAATCGACTATAAAACTTAACAAACGATGTTGGTGGGTCGAACGATTGTAGGTTGAAGTAAGGAAATAAATTGCTACATGATATGAGATTGTCAATTCAAACTTTATTAGAATGTCAAAACATTATTTTGTTAGACTAATATACTGAATCTAATTCAACTAGTTATCCAAACAAATGATACCATCATGAGGGAAGCAATAACTTTACAAGAACGATTGGCCCTAACTTTGAGATTATTGGCATTAGTTTCCAATATCTATTCTGAATCTCAAAATAAATGTTCTACAATAATTCCAGAAGTTTTGATGACCTAATCAAAGCACTTAACACTGTCCTACAAAATTGACAGTCTTCTTTAACAAAATTAGCCATAAATTGAATCAAATACTGATTTTAATTTATATGTTAATCATGATACAAATTATATACTCCTTGCATGTTTCTATTTAAATATTTGACAATTCACATATCCTACAAAATTACAAAAATCCTACAATTTACAATTAGTTATTGGATCACAATTTGATTTGTCATTCATTAACCTAATTCATTGGAATTAGGTTATGACGCCTTCAATGTTTATGTTTTGCCTCACCCGTATGGCAAAAACGCGTCCACACGTACATTCAATGCTCGCCCGAGGCGCCTTTGAGCACGCCAAAATACCGACAGGGTTCCGGTTCGCCACATGCCTTAGCGAACAGTGTCCAGACGTGCGAATGCAAGCCCATACGTGTGTACACCGTTTTAAAGAAGCCAAGTGATCTATAGAGTGCCCCACGAAAGGTGTAACAGCCGAAAACCATGGATTCTACATTGAATTTGCTAAAAAAAATACCAGTAAAATTTTCTTATATCAGCCTTAGTTTTCGAGATATTTTGATATTTTTGAAAAAAGTTAATAACTAGAAAACTATTAGTCAAAATCTAATTCCAAGTTATGAGTTCAAAGTTGAAGAAAGTACATTCTTCCAGTTCAAAGACAAATTTCAAACAGTTAGAATACTCATAAAAAGTTCAAAAGCGTCAAACAAAGAAACAAATTATATGAATCTTATTTGAAATTTCTTGCTCTTTCCAACCATGTCCTTGGAATTAGATTTTGACTAACAGTTTTCTAGTTATTAACTTTTTTCAAAAATATCGAAAAATCGATATATCTCAAAAACTAAGGTTGATATAAGAAAATTTTACTGGACATTTTTTGTAGCAAATTCAATGTAGAATCCATGGTCTTCGGCTGTTACACCTTTCGTGGGACACTCTGTATAAAAGCGAAATGGCACTCACTCACTGACTGACTTCTGACTCACTCGCAGAACTAAAAATCTAGTGGGCCAAAAACGTTCAAATTTGGTAGGTATGTTCAGTTGGCCCTGTAGAGGCGCACTAAGAACGGATTTGGAAAAATTTCCAAAGATACGGCCAAAATCTGCATTTTTTAGCGCTTTCTCAGCATTTTCCAGAACAAATGAACAGAAAATGTTCAAATTTAGTACAGAAGCACAGCTAGGGTGTAATAATGTTGTGTTAGAAGGAATTTGAAATAACACCAAAGATACTCCCAAAATTAGCGTTTTTTTTTTTGCTTTTTCAAAGTTTTTTCATCAAGTAATAGACAGAAAATTTCAAAATTTTAGACAGAGGTTTAGGTAGGGTCTAAAAATGACTTTCTGATGGAATGAAGCATGCTCAAATGAAAAATGCAGGCGAGCGAAGCGAGGCCACTGATCTCATTCCTGGACGACCCAGTCGGGGGTCCAGGGGGCAGAGCCCCCTGGCTAGACAGATATGGCGAGCCTGACGGCTAGTATTATTATATAATTTAATAGCGCTTGTAATAATATGGAATACTAGTAGTTCTGTTAACAGTAGACCTCACGCAGTATTCTCATCCTCAAGTACCTGATTGAAACTATAGACCTTATGGAAAGACAGCAATAGACTGGCTTCTCCACACATCTGTGTAATCACTTGTCAGCTGATTCATGATAGATAATATTATTCTATAGTATGATTTTTACTCATACAACAAAACAGATAGCACTATCTCTCTCTAGCTTTGCAATGTTGTCAGTTTGCCAGAATATTTTATTTTTTACATTTGACAGTGACTCTACAAAAGTAAACAATTCTCAGCCGCCATTTTTTCTTCATTCTATCAAAATACTTAAGTACACAAGTTGTATAATTGATTTAAAATGTAACAAAATTGATTCTGATTTAAATTTGAAACAATGAAATAATTTTCAGACATTACCGTATGAGAAACACAAATTAAAATACCTGAAATAACATTTTAAAAGTTGATAACTAACCATCCTAGACTTCATTCATGCTTCAGTTATAGGTTAGACCTACTCATGCCGGTATAAATAATATTGAAAGGTTATTTCAGAATTATTTCCATTGAAATAACTCATTTTAAATAGGATTTTTTTCTATCATTTTTTAAAGAAATTGGGATAGAATACCTACCAAATAACTCAATTTTTGTTTTGAAATTCAGATTGGTGTATCACAGCTTTTTAAATTAGCCGCCATTTCAGGTATGTATAAAAATAAAACTCTGATCTCAGTTAGGAAAGCAAATTTTTGAATCAAACTATGAAAAAAAATTTTTTTTTATTAATCTAACATTAAATTGATTATTTTATCAAGCTTGATGAAATGAGTGGATGTAATGCTTGAGTAATGAGTGGAAGGAGAAAAGTGGGCTGGCATGGGAGTATGGAAGGAGAGTGTCAGTCTTTAGATCCGGTTTTTTATAGCTGCAACTGGCAGCCTTCCAGGCTTTCAACTCATTTCTGAGGAAGCCTCAACAATAATATTGCAAGCTCAACCAAAGGCCAATTAGTGGCCTATTATAAAAAACAAACAATTTCATTCCTTTGTGACATGTAGCTTTCTGCTCTGACAACTCTAGAGCTGAATTATGAATATATATAATTTCTATTTTTCTATAATCTGCTGATATGAGAAGTTCTTTAATATGATAAGAAGAAAAGGAGGATGATAATAATAATGAGAAGAAAATATTATTTGATGATCATGAGTAGAAAAGAGTAGGATGAGATTATGATAATAATAATAAGAGAAGGAGGAGTGATGATGGGATATGACAGATAAGGAGAAGGAAAAGAATAGCATCTGATCATTTTCTTTCCCTCTCATAATTATTATCCTTCTTCTCACTTCTTCTTCCACTATTATTCTCAGCTCTTCATCTTCTTCTCGTTCTCTTTAGAAGATGATGAACTGAACACTTGATATTTTTTCTTCTTCTTTTTCATTGTCTTCTTTTTCTTTCTCTTCTCCTTCTTCTTCTTTTCCTTCTTCTAGGAGGAGGAAGAGAAAAAGAAGGAGTAGCATATGAGAGAAATAAGAATTAGTGGATCATGAAGGAGGAGGAGAGGATAAGAAAGATGAAGATATACTATACAATAGTGATTAAAAATAATAAATATTTAGAAGATGATGAACTAAACTTCATATTTTTTCTTATTCTTCTTTTTCTTCTTCTTCTTCTTCTTCTTCTTCTAGGAGGAGGAAGAGAAAAAGAAGAAGAAGGAGTAGCATATGAGAGAAATAAGAATTGGTGGATCATGAAGGAGGAGAAGAGGATAAGGAAGTTGGAGATATACTATACAATAGTGATAAAAAATAATAAATATTTATAAGATGATGAACTGAAAACTTCATATTTTTTCTTCTTCTTCTTCTTCTTCTTTTTCTTCTTCTAGGAGGAGGTAGAGAAAAAAAGAAGGAGGAGTAGCATATGAGAGAAATAAGAATTGGTGGATCATGAAAGAGGAGAAGAGGATAAGAAAGATGAAGATATACTATACAATAGTGATGAAAAAAATAAATATTTAGAAGATGATTAACTTGAAACTTCATTTATTTTTTCTTCTTCTTCTTTGTCTTCTTCTTCTTCTAGGACGATGAAGAGATTAAAGAAGAAAAAGGAGTAGCATATGAGAGAAATAAGAATTAGTGGATCATGAAGGAGGAGAAGAGGATAAGGAAGATGAAGATATACTATACAATAGCGATAAAAAATATTTAGAAGATAATGAACTGAAAACTTCATATTTTCTTCTTCTTCTTTTTTACCTCCTTCTTCTTCTCCTCTTCTTATTCCTTTACTTCTTCTTTACAAAGCATTCTCATTCTAACAGAACACAGAGCTATATGAATGATACAGTCATGATTCAGCTGTGAGTTTCCCAATCATCAGGAGAATGTTGGGATGAAATGCAAAGAAAACAGAAGGCGGTTGAATAATATTATTATCACAATAGTCCTATAATTGCTTCACATGTTGACAGTGGTGTCTGGTGCTGAGTTTACTGTGTGGGTGCGTGTCTGTGTGGTGTGTGTGTGATAGTGTTGAAGGAGTGAGGGGCGACTACCTGTCAGTGGAGTGGGTGATAGAGTTGTTGTGATTACTGAGTGTGGAAGGGGGGTGAGCGATACTGGAGTAGGGTTTTGCACGCTATCTACAATCTGGCAAAGGAACTACTCGATTACGTGTGAACAGTAAGTCCTATTCTGCTGGCCCTCTGTTGTATTCTGTGGTAGCAGCTGTGTACACTCAGTGGCAAAATCAAAGATGTTAAAGAGGTATAGGTATAGGCAATGCCTATGCCTTTCAAATGCCAGCTCTTACTTGAAATAATTGAAGGCTGCCATTGAGGTATTTTAGTGTGAGAAATTCAAAATTCATAGGGGGAAAAATGCTGTTTTGGCGCTGCAATATAATTTAATATTAGGCTGTTTAACCAAGGGAATATCATTTGAAGCGATTTTGAAGTTACCAATAATCGACTCTTCAAGTCCTCATAAATGAAAGTCCAGTAGAAATAATATAGTTTTAATAATTCACTGACATAAGTATATGGTAAGTTAATTAACATTTTGCCTTTACTCAAATGTAAGTTAACTGCTATCTATTTAATTTTTCTGGTTTCCATGACAAACAAGCAGTGTTTTAAAACGAGGTTATTATTAATAACCTAAAGCTGTGTTTACACTGTGTAACTTTGTTATAAAAAATTTTTATATGTAACTTTTGTTAGAAAAATAAGTTACAAAAATTTGTGATATATACAACAAAAGTTTGATTGATAAAATAGAATTTGTAACATGTTATAAAACAAAAGCAAGTTTTTGGGTCACTACAGTAACTAAATTACTCAAAGCATGGCCATTGACTGTCACGTGGTACAAATCCGCCATCAAGATTATAAACAAACATTAAAATCGAAGACACTTTCCCCATAAATTAACGGTCTAGGCAGTGCTATGATAGGGAACAGTGATTCAAGATGAATTTTAGGCAATTATGAGCTTGTAGAGGATGAATTGTCTACAATTTGGAATCGATCATGAGTTTCTTGATGTATCAGACTCTTGATTAACAAAAAAATCGCGGAAAAATGAAAAACTGGAATCGCCCTTTTTAAAATTGGTTGTAACTGACTAATAATACTGGAATCGAGGGTATTCTTTATTGTAGTGGAAAGAAGAAATACTTTTCCACATTTTGAAATTTTATCCGAAGTATTTCACAATATGCAGCTTTAAATAAGGAAATTAGTCATTTTTTGTGAATTGAAATACTGTTTAAAGTACACTCAAGGATGAATTTCTTTTTTTTTTTTTGGTCGAATTTCACATATAATGCGTAATTTAGAACCGCCTTGACATGCTGAGAAGAATGAGCTGTGCCAAAGTCAAAAGTTATGAGTGTTTGAAATTCTGATTCTTGAGGTGTCCTTATGCTTGCCTCTCCACTAAATTAAGAGCATATAATGGGTGATTCTCATAGAACATGATCTAATGAACTTATATCATGGTGCGAAATCTGAATGTGATGACAATGGAGTTGCTGATGATGAATGAAGCCTAAAACTCAGGTGTTTTCCAAAATACAAGGATCATTGTTGTCAGGTTTACCTGGAAATCTATATATAAGATAGAGCCTGTAGTGCACAAAACTACGCTCAGAGGAATCTTGAATCATACATTTAAATGGTGACAATCAGAAGATATTGTAGATCAAAAACTACAATTCATCAAAATGATTTTTTTCTAATTTTACTTATTTTTGAAAAATTTTAAGTCAGTACTCATTGAGGATAGAAAGTTCCAAATAATCTTATTTTATTAGTAATTTAATAATCTAAATAAAAGGTGGGAGCAAATTTTTCTGATCGATTACAAGATTTGGCGGAAATAACATAAAAAAGACTGGAAAATGAACCGAAAATACAAGGTTTTCGGGCCACTCTGTATCCAGCACAAGGAAATTTATGTACCCAAAACAATATATTGGAAATCAGAACTACAATATAAAATGCAAGAATAAATTCTGTAGTTGCAGAAATAAGTATCAAGACTTTAGCATTTAAATGATCTAGTTCAAAATCTAATCAATTTCAACAAATAAAGCTCTCAAATGCTGTTATCGATTGAAAACCTCAACAATTTTATCACATTTATCACATTGTATACAAATACTTAACTTGAGGAAAGGCACAACAGGCTCATGCCCAAAACTGTCCCATTTCCAATTTATACTATACTGTCCATATCAAAATGTTGGTTATGTCACTTCCACTTTTCAAAATACAATTTACGCTCTTCAATACTCAGATAAACAAGTAAATTTTGAATCAAATAGGTACTATTAGAGTCCAAAATCAAAAAATCTAGAACAGTAACTTATTAATTATTCAAAAAGTCTAATTATTGAATGAAACTAGAAATTTTAGACCTAAAAACTTCACACTTCACAGGAAACTTTCAGGTGGGGGGTCCACTAGACGCCCCCCCCCCCCAACAGGTCAGCGCCCTGCATCTGCGCCTGTAAGCAGCTGATGATTCAGCTACTTCCCCCACCACCTATTTCAACTCCATTCTATAACTTGTAACATGTTATAAGTTTAGTAAAACGTTCTTATAACACATGTAACAAAAAGTTATACTTTTTGTTTGATATTTACCGACATCTTACGGGAAAGGAAAAACTTGTTATAAAACACGAAATTATTTGTTATAAAACACAAAGTTACATGTAATAAGTTACATGAATTTATAACATTTTTGTTATAGTTGTTATATAACCATAACGTTTTATAACAAAGTTACACAGTTTAAACGTAGCTAAAGGGAAAACTTGTTATATATAACACAAAATTATGTTTTAAAACACGAAGTTACCGTACATTTAACAAGTTGAATGAATTCATAACATTTTTGTTAAAGTTGTTATAAAACCAATGTTTTATAACAAAGTTACACAGTGTAAACGCAGCTTCATTCATCTAATAACATAGGCTTTAAAAGTTTTGTGCTTTGAATCTAATAGCTATAAGGATTAAGTTATCAACATTTTGCTGTAAATGTGGCTTAATTCAAAACTGGAGTTTTTCCAGTATAGTATAGTATATATAATAATTTGATGACTGGTTCTGATTAATGCTGTTAATTGTAATAAAATAGTAAATATACTCACACAGCAGCCTATCCAACTCACTATTAAAATTATTTAAACAACAATAATGTTATCAATGGGTGATTCACGAGGAAAAACAATATAGATTACAATGGTTAAAAGAATTTTTATTGACAAATAATTTTTTTTTAATGAAATTTCCACATGTGCCTTGTTCATTTATGTTATAATTAAATTTACAGCCAAAATAAATTTTTAGGTACTAACTTTATACATTAGAGTAGTCTATGACATTCAATAACCTATATGTGGTAGAGTAATCAAAGGGCTAATTTGAACAATTTTAAAAAATATGTGATTTTAAAATTACTTTATCATTATTTCAATGATACAATCTTTGTTCAACTAGATCAACTCATAGATTGATGGATAGCTTGACATTATTAAACTCAATAAATATACAGAATGAGAGTATGAAGTAACACAGTATTCAAGAGATACAAATGCAGTAGGCTAGTATGAATATCCATTTGGCAAAACCTGATATCTCATTTTTTTCGAAATGAGATTACTTTATTCGTATTCCTCATATCAAGATTTACAAAATGGCAAATTCAGATAAATGTAATATGAGCTCTAGTAGTGGATAATGAATGATGATTAGGCAGACTTCAAATCATGTGAAAGTATTCAATATTCAAGATATTTCAAGCACAAAACAGACATCAAGGTCTATATTCCTAATAAATCACATTTCAGATTCTTTGAATAGTCTAAATCAGTTAGCCTAATAGAAATATTACTTCCTCACCCAGACTTTTTTGTATTAATTCTTGTTCACAAAACAAGTAGGTCACCAAAATATTTAGGCCATTTTAGTAATTTAGCATATTCTTTTATAAGCTGCTACTGGTTATACAAAGGATAGAACCAGAATAAAAATCTCTAATAATCAGACACTATATGTATAAGAATAAATTTCAGTCTTTAGTCTACAACTAAAATAGTTCTTGATTTATTAGTTGATTCATTTTAATGCATTTTTATTTTGATGTATTGTAATCTTTGAAACCCGCCAATTTGAATTATACAGAATTCCTAAAAATTGAGCTAAAAATTTATTTTACGATCAAAATTCAACCGGCTGTTGTGCAACCGACACTAACATTTTATTTTATCTTGCAAACTTCAATTTCGTATTTGTATTTTACATTTTGTATATTATTGAACATCAATTTGTAGTGTTAGTGAAGTATTTATAGCATATTATTAGTGAAGTACGGTATTCTTTGCATATGGTACCTACGTCCACAAGTTAATATGATTCTTTACACTTCCATAATTTCTTAGTTATTTTTGTAATCCTTAAGAAAACTGTGAGTTATACAACTCACAATAATTATTTTTATTCTGAATTATCAGTTATTTTAGTAATTTTTCGACTGAATTTTCAGTTTATCAGGTACAATAATAATTATCAGCCTATTCAAATTGTAGAAGACTCATTTATTTAAGAGAGAAAGCAATAGGAATGCCATATATACACACATTAGAGCATCAGTTTATGAATGCAGAATGAACGAATGATTGCAAAATTCTGAGGTGTATAGTGAGGTCCATGTTATAATGACAGTATTTGATCAACTTTGGCTTTGCTATCCTAGTCTATCATTCAACAAAGCCGGTTGTACTATCCTTTTCTAGGTCCACAACGATGCCAATCATGTTTTTGACGGTTTAGAAATATAATTAATTAATGAAGAGAATCGGCATCGCTATTCTTCTATCTTTAACTACTGTCATTAAAACGTGGACCTAACTATAGTAGTAGTCTCGCTCGAGTTCGCGCTGTATCTATGAGACCATGAGACAGCTCATGAAAGAGCGGATGAGGTAGCGCATTGTACTGCGCATGCGTTGCTGTCTGCTGGGTCGCTCTACCACAGTATATATACAGTACGGAAACTTGGCTATACACTGACGCCAAAATCCGCCATCTTGTTAGGAAGCGCCGCATTGTACTGGTAGGCAGGAATAGCATGAACTGTGAGATGCGCGAGAGGAGAGATAATGGAGTGAGAGTAGGGAGGCCGCTCGAAACTAAGAGAGGGGAGGTGGCTGGAGCTTGTTGTTGAGACGGAAAGGCTCACTGTCGCCTTTCCTACTGCTTATGCTATTAGGCCTATGCAAACCGGAACGATGTGCACCGTACGGAGGTCAAGTTGTGACTGAGTCAAATGCTTCCCCCACCACTAAAATTCTCTCTCGGGCTACTGCGCATCTTGAACTTAGAGCTCATGCTATTCCTGACGGGCAGGGTAAACTAGCCCATGTTGGGACACTTCAAGTTGTGGGAAATTAGTGAGTGTTAGGTTGACAACAACTGCGATGTTTCATCAGCTGTTTATAGCCTTAATTTATTATTACAGACATAATAACACATACATACAGTATGGAAACTTGGCTAGTACCCTGATGCAAAAATCCGCCATCTTGTTAGGAAGTGCCGCATTGTAATAGTATTGATGGTAGGTTCGGATCACTTTAATGATCCGGATCAATTGATCTCGTTCACTGTCACGAGCCAATCAGAAGACCAGGATTGGAGCTTCCCAAGGTCACGTGACGTGTTTAGTATTGGGGTCATGTAAAAAGCATTGGTTAGATAGGCGTTTGATTACAAGTTTCCATTCTGTATCTATTCTGTGGCTCTACAGTGTCAAGTGGATCAATCATTGGCATTGCTCTGTGCCTGTTGTCTGTGGATTATGTGCACGCGCACGGCTGTCTTCTATTTAATTTATTAGTCTATAATTTGTTGGTTTTTTTTATCTTGACCTAATACCAATTTGACTATAAAATTTGTAATTCTAATACGAATACCAAAATGGAGTCAGAAGTAAGTACTCTATTTGAAAATTGTATAGATCTAACCACTGAATCACAATAGTCTTATATAACCTAAAAACCAGTAGAGTCTATTTCAATAATAGGTACATTACGGTATTAATTATTTATATAATATCCTTATTATAATAATTTAATATCTCATCATATAAATATCTCATATAATATCTTATCATATCCAATAATAAATGAAGCTAAAGCATTATTGATCGATTCTGACATAATTAATATTTACATACTA
>NC_052517.1:8591699-8778999 GCF_014356525.2 Nilaparvata lugens | reverse complement strand
GGAAAATTTTCTCAGGAAAACATTTTTTTTTGATCATTACTTTTTTGAGATATGAGCGCCTAAAGTTTAATTTTTGGGACAAAACATTCAAATTTGGTAAGAGATAAATCCATGAGAATTTAGAGGATAGATTCTTCTTGGTATTGCTGATCTAGTAAAACAAAAAGTTTCTGAAAATATAAATTTTAAGAGAGTTGTTCAATTTACTAAAATAACTTCTAGTTGAGTTATTTTTGGTAAATTGAATAACTTTTCAAAATTTATATTTTCAGAAAATTTTTGTTTTACTAGATCAACAATACCATGAAGAATCCATCCATTAAATCTCATGGATTTATCTCTTACAGAATTTGTAATGTTCTGTCCCATAAATTTAAACTTTAGGCGCTCATATCTCAAAAATTAATGATCAGAAAAAAATGTTTTCCCAAGAAAACTTTTTCATTTTGATAGCTTGATGATATACAAATCGACAAACTTTGAAAAATATCACGAGTAGAAAGTTCATTTTTAGCCTTTGCACAGCCTTAAACCGCGATCAACTAATAATTGCACTGATATCCGCTTCTCTCATTGGTTCACATAGAATTTAAACTATATTAAATCACAGTAAAATTGTATGAATGAGACAGGAATTGAAATTAAATTGATAATTAAAATCGGAATAACAATGTAACAATGGTTTCTCTTGATTTCATAGGTGACTGAGTTGAAAAAAGTTGTCTTATCTGTTTTCATGTTTTTCTTTACCAATGTGGTTTTATTTCTCATCTATCAGAATGGACAACGAATTTTCAACCAGGTAAAGTAATGGATACGGCAAATTTTCCTATAGTAAGATTCACATTAATTACCTTCAGTAGTTCTGTGAACAGTAGACCTCACACAGTTTTCTCATCCACAAGTATCTGATGTCACCTGTTCTAGTTGAATCACAATTCACAGTTGAATCATAATTTACTCTTATGGACTGTTTCCTCCAAGATCAAAAACTCACTTATGTTAATAAACTCAGTTCACGTTTGAATTTGTATCCCATATGATGATTTATCCAGTTTTGTGATAATCTTTCCATTTGATAAAAATATTTCTCAACTATTTAAAAAAATATTTTTTCAATCACGAATATTATAATTTCTTCAGCATTATTCAGTTTATTCAATCATTTTTTATTTTATTTTTAATCGCATATTAAATTTGTTTTTCAAATGTGAGAATATTGATACTGATGGGCACACATCATAAAAATATTGAATCCCTACCTTATAGAAATATGTGTAATGCATGCAATGAATAATCCACTTGTCAGCTGATTGATTATGAATAACTCTATGGTCTGATTGATCCTATCTTCGAAGTAGATGATATAATAATAGTGATATCAGAGTATGGAGGAATTCCTTTTCTTTCCATACTATCATTAAAATGCAAATTTCAAAAAACCTTGTGTATACATCGACGCGCAGTTGAAAAATGAATATTCCTGTCAAATCTCATTGAATTCTATCGACGTGTTTGGCTGTAATCGCGTTACATACAGACAGACAAAAGCAAATCCGAGTTAAAGTATAGACCTCACTACGTTCGGCAATTAAGTCAGTGGAAATTATAGAACGACATATTTAGAATGTATCTTTGCCCACTACCTTCTTCACTAGATAGGATAGCTGTGATTCAAGTGATCCCGGCATATCGGATAAGAATAATTGTTTCTTGTTATTAATTATCAGTCAATTGTATCTCAATATAATACTAGTAGTTCTGTGAACTTATCATCCACAAGTACCTGATTGAAACTATAGAACTTATGGAAATACAGCAATATACTGGCTTCTCCACACATCTGTGTAATCACTTGTCAGCTGATGTATGATGAATAATTCTATAGTCTGATTTCTACTCTAATATAGGCGTATGAAGGAGGCTCCTTTTTCCTTTATATTGATATCCTTGAAATGCAAAATTTCCAAAAACCTTGTATATACGTCGACGCGCAATTGAAAAAGGAACATACCTGTCAATATTTATATTATTATTATTCTTGAAATGCAAAATTTCCAAAAACCTTGTATATACGTCGACGCGCAATTAAAAAAGGAACATACCTGTCAAATTTCATGATAATCTATTACCGCGTTTTGCCGTAAATGCGCAATATATAAACATTCAAACATTGAGAGAAGTGCCAAACCGTCGACTTGAATCTTAGACCTCACTTCGCTCGGTCAATTATGTGTCACCACTTGAAAAAATTAGGCTATCATCACCCTTGCTCATACAAATTATGTAGTAGAAAATAAGTAAATATTTTCATTGTATATCTTTTTTACAATAATTTATTTTAGAATGATAAACTCCGAGAATCACTGATGGAAGTTCCATGGGTAGACAAACCCCGCTGGCTGAGACAAACGATGCATATTATGCTGACTCAGGCTAATCGAGATATTAAAATCAACCTTACGGCATTTTCACACTTAACTACATGACCTTCAAAGATGTGAGTCTTTTTCATTTTGAAGTATAGGTGAAACCGACTTGAAGTGATTGAGACGGAGCTGATGGTAACAAAAGAGAACGACTTCAAATTGACACAATATAATATTGTATAAAAATTCATTTTGAATACAACGACTTGACACAACCATGTTATGTATCCGAAAAAATATTTATGAAAATAGAGGAAAGAGTTATGAATGTTACACTTTCACCAATCTCTAGTAGAGTAAACTAATAGCTCAAGTATCGAACTGCAGTCTTCTGTGGATTGATATTTATTAATTTATTCAATAATTTAACATAATACAGTTTCTAGAAAAGTACCACAAGCCCAAAACTGTTCCAATTCTATTTTAAGGGCCCCATACACTAGGGAACTTGGATCGGCCAACTTGGTTCGGAGAACCAAGTTCGTGTAGGATTTGCCCACACACTGTAGTGGTGGGGAGAGCAACAACCGATCGTTAATTCAGTGTCTTTCGGGGTCTAGAGATGAGTGTGTCAAAGTTTGCAGCTTCTGTGAGAAGAAAATTATTGAATATAGATAGATAGAATATCGCTCTGGTGGACGAACCAAACAAAGTTTTTAATCCAGATTGTAGACCAAATTCGTCACGAATTTGGTTCGCGGTTCGCCAATTCCCCACATACACTGGGGACTTGGTCCCTAGTGTATGGGGCCTTTATAAGACAGTCCAAATGTAGCTACGTAATGTGTCACTTTCACATGTTTGAAATACACACTACAATTTACAATCCAATAATAATGTAATAATGGTATGACAAACAAGAAAAGATTCTTGATTTTCCAATGAAAATTGAATGAAGAAGTATATAATTTCAGGTTGTTTCAATTAAAAGACAATAATGACCGTCATTGTAATACGAGTTAAGAGCACCTGAAGAATAGGTACAGAATGGAAACTTGTAATCGAACGCCTATCTAACCAATGCTTTTTACATGATGCAAAATACTAGACAGTCACGTACCTTGGGAAGTTCCAATCCTGGTCTTCTGATTGGCTCGTGGCAGTGAACGAGATCAATTGATCCGGATCACTAAAGTGATCTGAACCTACCATCAATACTATTACAATGCGGCACTTCCTAACAAGATGGCGGATTTTTGCATCAGGGTACTAGCCAAGTTTCCATACTGTATGTATAGTGTTATTATGTCTGTAATAATAAATTAAGGCTATAACACGCTGATGAAACATCGCAGTTGTTGTAAACTAACACCACTAATTTCACCAACTTGAAGTGTGTCCCAACATGGGCTAGTTTACCCTACCAATTTGATAATTTTCAATATATTATATTATGGGAGCATAACATTGGTAAGATATTGTTCCATGCTCTCTATTATACAGCTCATTGGTACCCTATGTTTAAGATTTTAGTGCATAGAGTATGAGTTCATGATAATACTGGATATTATAATGGTTCTTGAAAATTATGATATTCATTGTTCCTATTTGTTTCAGTTGATGAAATTCACATTCTCGGTTGGAAACGTGATTATACAAAGAAGCAGCTAACAAGTCAGACTACATAAGAATGAATTAAATTATATTTAATGAATAAATGAAATTGGGCAAATGTACCTTCCAATTCGTTTCCATCTGTAGATATTTGATGGATGTCATCTTGTAAATTAAAAAATAAATCAGGTTTGAATCGGAGTGTATGAATTCAACCTAACCGAGACTAATGATTCCTTTATGTTACCCTTTTCATACCAGTAACAAAGATGGACATGGTTCATATTTATCTTTATTCTTTTACATGGTTGGTGAAAATTACTGAAACTCTTCTTCCTCTTCCCCATCTCATCCTTCTTCTACCCTTTCTCCTCCGCCCCCTGCCATGTTCTTTTTATCATGTCTTCTTCTTCCTTCTTCTTCTTCTTCAACTCCTGCCTTCTTTTTCTTCTTCTCCTTCTCCTTCAGTCCACTGTATAATAATATTAGCACTGTAGCAGTTACTTTCTCTGATGTATTTCAAGCTAAACATAGCTGAGTGTGTGGCTAACCTAACCTTTACTATAAAACATGAACTTGTGCAAATACCTTAATAGCATTGGTTGCATTCAAAGCCACCGATCAATTCCATCATGTTTTTTTACATTCAGTAAAAACCCTGATCACAGAGAACCACAGAATGGAAACTCGGCTAGTACCCTGACGCCAAAATCCGCCATCTTGAAAGAAAATTTAGCATTGTAATATAGCAGTATTTTTTTAATTTTTAACAAGATAATGCAGTCATGTGTCGTGGTCTTGATGCACTCAAGTCTTGGTTAGATTGATACCTTCCATTCTGTATGTAGCCTATTCTGTGGCTGAACGGTTGCTCATGAGAGAGATGTTTCCCCTGCTGCTTATATTTTTGTAAACAATACTAGAAGCTAACCTATCTCATTATATAATCTATTGAAATGGAAAACCAACAAGTGATTGGAGTTGTTTTGAATGCTTTTTAATATATTTTAAATGTTATTGAATTTATGTAATCATGCATTCCTCTGCTCCCAAATAAATAATAATGGAGTCTATTATTTGTAAACAACTTTGTATTCAGCCATGTCTGTTTACGTTCAGCTACTCTGTTTACTTCTTTTCCATCGGTAGAAAAGTATGATCAGCTCATGATCAGTGAACGAACCGGATATGACATATTTTTTATCAGTTAGACCAAAAACCTTGAAGAGGTATAAACCCACAATACCTATGCCTTCCCAATGCTAGCACTCACTTGAAATTAAAGGCTACCATTGAGGTATTTTAGCGCGAGATGTTATATAATATATATTTTTTGTAATATTATAGATTACAAAAATCTTCAAGATCTTTGGTATGTAATAATCGAATGAAAAAGACTAAGAAATTGTCAAAAAACCACTGATTTATTGATAATTAGAAAGACCGGTTTCGGTTATTACACCATTGTCAATCTCTGATAAACAGATATATCAATGGATCTGATATCTGATAACGGAGTTTATCAGAGATTGACAATGGTGTAATAACCGAAACCGGTCTTTCTAATTATCAATAAATCAGTGGTTTTTTGACAATTTCCTAGTCTTTTTCATTCAATATGAATAATTACCACAATATCAACTTCTCAACTACACAAAAAATATGTAATAATCTTCCAGGTTGTCCCCTCGGCCATTGAGGCCACTGATTCACTTAAAATGTTGCATATAAATTCTCAATTAACCGAGGATTCTCATAGGTCTTTTCTCAGTTCTTCTAGATTTCATTACATCAAGTTTTCAGTTAGTCAAGTTCTGAAATAGACCCTTGCGGAGCACGGATTACCTGCTAGTAATAAATGAGTATGAAATTCATATAAATGAATGAATTTTATTTCAATATGACTTCGGATAAAATCTCGTTTATGAAAGAAGTTTCATGCATTGGAGAGTAACCGGATCCAGCTGCTGTCTACTTGTAAGTCGAGTGCAGTTGTTTGAATATTGATCTGTTATTGACGTCATTGGAGATGAAAAAGAAGGAGAAGAAGAAGACGAAAATGAGAGAGGAATGAGGGAAGAAGAGGGAGAAGAAATAAGTAACATAGGAGAGAGAAATGCAGGAGGAGGAGAGGGAATCAGTAAGAAGAAGAAAATGAAGCCAGAAGAGACGAAGAGGAAGAAGATGAAAAAGAAAGAAGGAGGAATTGGTGAGAAAAAGTAAAAGAAGTCGAAGACGACAGCATGTGGAGAGGAAGAATAGGAAGAATAATGAAGAAGAAGGTAGGGGAAGATGGTAAGAGAAGAAAAAGTGGAAGTAAACAGGTGAAGAAGGAAAAGGCAGGAGAGTAAAGGGCAGAAAAAGACAGGATAAAGAAGAGAAGAAGATGAAAGAACAGAAGAGAAGAAGATGAAAGAACAGAAGATATGGTGAGAATGAGAAGAAAAAACCGGCAAAAAGTAAGAATAACAAAAAGGTAATACAGAAGAGAAGAAGAAGAAGAAGACAGAGGAGAAGATGGCTTGAAGTTATCAAGTTCATGTGTGTGAATATTCATTTGTAATCGACCTTCTTTGACATTGGCGTTTATTCCATTAATGTTTCAAGAGTGTTTAGTGTTGAATAGCTTGAGTGAGTTGTCAGTGGTCTATAGTGGAGCTGCAGAATAAGGGTAAGTCCACATCTTTCTCCTTTCAACCTGAAAAGAGGTTTTTTCATATCCCATTATTTATTTTCATTCTTTCCACTGAATTGATACTACACATCTTCATTCTTCACACGAATAGATAGACAAACAAATTCCAAAGAGCAAATACAATATTGTTTTCTAATTTCTAATTTGTGTGCTCTATAGGCTACCCTGTGTAGGGCACTTGAATATATTTAATAAAACATTAATACATGATGGTAAATAGTATATAACAAAACAACAAAACCACATGAATGAATATGATATAAAACTGGAATAATACAATATGTCAAATTATAATCATTCTTGCATACTTTCACACTCAAACACATACACACATGCACAAGCACACATAACTTGAGATTATTAGAGAGTGGTTGCTGCTTTTTTCTTTAGAATGTGCAAAGGCTAAAAAAACTTTCTACAGATGATATTTATCAAAGTTTTCCAATTTGTATACTATCAAGCTATCAAAATGAAAACGTTTTCTCAGGAAAACTTTTTTTTCCGATCATGACTTTTCAAGATATGAGCGCCCAAGGTTTAAATTTGAATTTTTGGTACAGATCATTTCAAATTCAGTAAGAGATAAATTCATGGAACTCCAAGCACAGAGTACAGCAGTGGTTTCCTACTGATGTATTATAGTAGTTTTCTCTGCTATAAGGATCAATCCTTAATGGTATTGTTGATTTAATAAAACCAAAATTTTCCTTAAATATAAATTTTTAAGAAAGTTATTCCACTTATAAAAAATAACTCATCTGAAAGTGAATTTTGGTCACTTCTAGTTAAGTGATTAATTTTTTCAAAAATCGATATTTTCAGAAAAGTTTTGTTCCATTTAGTAATCAAAACCATGATGAATCTATCTTTAGAGTTTCATTAATTTATCTCTCACTGAATATGGGATGATCATCAGTCTCAGAAATTTGAACTTTTTGCACTCATATTTCAAAAAGTAATGATTGGAAAAAACATTTCTTGACAGAACCTTTTCATTTCGATAGCTTGATAATATATGAATAGAAAATCTTTGAAAATATCACCAGTAGAAAGTTTTTTATTCAACCTTTGCACAGTCTAAGAACTGGAAATGGGAGATAAAGTTGATTAAAAACGGATTTTCCTCCAAATTTCGGTTTCTTCAAGAATTTGACTCATTTTTTAAAATTGTAACTCAGCACTAATTGAAGACAGAAAGCTCCAAATTATTTATTTTCATTCAAAATTTTATTATCTGGAAAAAAGCAGAAGTGACGTTTTCTGTTTGAAGACTCGATTTGGCGTTAATCTAAAATAATTGGAAAAGGAACCGAAAATCTGTGGTTTTTGGCGCACCCTGTAAAAAACTCCAGTGCTAGAAGGTGAATTCTTTTTAACTTGTCCCAGGTGGAATTTTTCCCAACTTGTCCAATTGGCTTCCCAAACTGAGGCGTAGTCATAGTCCACGTTTAAATTAGGCTAAATTTCATTAACAAAAATATATTTGGGGCTGGTTTCCGTGCTCGGGATTGTGGACAGCTTAGTATTGTATACATCCAGCATAAGTATCGACAAGTTGAAAAAAATTTCATCTCGGACAAGTTAAGAAAAATTTCACCTTCTAGCACTGGAACTTTCTACAGGGTGCCCCAAAAACCACAAATTTTCGGTTCCTTTTCCAGTTCTTCCCGAGCTCGGAAACCAGCCATAGTCTGGTTGCAATAAATCCCCAAACGGCCCTTTCCACTACCTCGTGACTGGACTACTTAAAGAATTCACATTTGGGAATTTGATTATGGTCAAATTAGAGTTGTAGCCACAATAAATGTTTGTAGGTGCTCACCAGTTCCCGATTTCTAAGTAGCCTGGATGTTGATAGATGTTTTCTGAACTACTGCATCATTGAGGTTTATTTATTTATTTTACAGTGGCAGCATGATGATGCATGTCCTGGCAATTCTCAACGTTCTCTTCATTGTGAGTACAAAATTGGTTATATTGAAATAAGTGTGTCGTGAGCTTCTCAGTCCTTCTCTAGTGAGTCCTAATATTGGAGAATATATTTTCTTGATCAATAGAATATAATTGATTATTCTTATCAAAAATGAACAGTTAATATTACATGGAATATAACTGTATCAGCTATCTTCCAAAGGAAGCAGTGACAAGGCACAGAATTGGCAACGCTGTTCTCCTATCTTTCTCTACTGCTATTATAGTGCTATGAGAGCTGATAATCAGTCTGTGTGTTATCTAGACACCACCCCTCAATTTGATACTATTTTGTCAGGACTTCCTTTATACTACCAAACCTGAGCCTATAGAAAAAATAGGACGCCATACTTGGGGCTGGTTTCTGAGCTCGGGATTAAGTCACAGTAAAAAGTAGAATGACTAACAATTCTTAAATTGTATTCCAAAAGACTAGAAAACTAAACACAAAATAAAATGAAGAGAAAATTAATAGTGTAAAGCTATTTTGAATCATTAAGAAATGTTCCATTCCATCAAGGAAAAACGTTTCCAATCTTACTCCAAGGAGTAAGAATAAAGATTATCATAAATACTGCTACTACCTTTTTGATTTTCAATTTTCTGACTCCAGCTGTTTAAAGTCTAGGACTTAGCTGAATCCCGGTCTCGGAAACCAGCCATTGGTGGACTTACAGGAATTTCCACAAAGACAAAATCACTGACCAGCTGTTTGCGAGGGTCACAGTTCAAAATATTAATGGTAGCTGAAGGAGTCATGTTTCTTGTAGGCACAGGTCGGTCTGGTATTATAAACCTGATTCTATTCGTTTCAGGTTATTGAAGGATACCGTCCTTACTATAATTTTATTGATGATGGACACCAATCTACCACTGGACAACCTTCAGCATCATCACAATCACCCAATCCTCCAAAGTATCTCAGGTTTTTGGATGATGGACAGCCATCGCCTCCACCACAACGTACACCATCACCATCACAACGTACACCATCTCCACCACAACGTACACCATCACCACCACAACGTACACCATCACCACCACAACGTACACCATCACCACCACAACGTACACCATCACCACCACCACAACAACATTACCAACAACCACACCAACAACAAACACAAGGACAAAAGAGGCCAGCACCAGAGAGAGCTTCAACCTCACAAGGTTCAAAGAGGCAAATGGGTGTTACAATGGCTCCAACCTCAGTAATTGGTGAGTAAAATCGAATTGAATTCATGTTGTCATACAAATTAGGGAATATAGCTTATGGTGATCATCTTCTCATAGCCTAAACTGACTGGTATGGATGTGGGAAATATTCTCTTCTAGCAGGGTGTGGTCATTGATATTTACAGAGCAATTTATGACATTCTGGATGTTGAATTCCATACATACAGGCAATGCCAACTGGCACAGAGATAGTGTGATTTGAAATGCTAGAAGCTTCCTTGAAGGGCTATGCTAAGTCACAGGTCTATGCTGATAGGTCAAATAAGCCATGGACCATAGCTGTCCAGAACATCAATGAGATCCAGCTGGATCTGTGCACTACATTAATAGACAAATTAATCTCTTGGAAGTTCACTCTTCTATTCTTAGGAGTATGTTTTCTCTGTTCTTTCTTGAGAAATTGACTTCTTGAAAGTTCACTCTTCTATTCTTAGAAAAGACTATCATATTATATAATGTGAGAAAAATATGAAAAAAAAATTATTACTATTATTATTATTGGCAATCACGAAGGCAGTGACTTCTATAACAACGTAAGAATAAGCAAGTGATGAATGAGTGTTTTAATATGAAAGTTAAAAGAAAAATATTGGTGTTGTAAGTTATTTTGTGGCAGAGAACTTGATAATTATTGTGTGAATAATATTTGCTATAGGAACTTTGAGTCACAGGAACTTTGAAGTCGGTAAGACTAGATTTCGGAAAAGTGAGGTTAGGAGTAAACGAAAAATTTTGACCAGCACTCTTACAATTTAACTGTTATTCAGTCAAATATCAATAGATTGAAAATGGATTGTTCAGTCTGCGATAAGGCTTTAACGATTGTGTGACCTGTGGTAAGTGTCAATTGAAATATCACTTCCACTGTTCAGGGGTATCTAAGTAAACATGGAAGGCGAAAAGTGCCAAGCAAGCAGAATGGGAGTGTTCTCAGTGTAGGGGTGCAGCAAGTCCAAGGGAAAACAGTACTGGAGAGAAACTCAACGATGGAACACATTTGATGCTGGAACGCCTAGTGGAGAAGATGCTCAGTGACCATGGAACAGTGATGGTGAAAAAATGGAGGAAATGAAAAAGCTGTTCACCGGCATTGAAGAGAAAATTGGGGGGGTTTTTGAAGAAATAAAAAACCTTAAAAAGAAGACAGAAATCTTGAAGAGTGATATTGATGACTTAAGAGTAGACTTGGAATGTGAGTGACAGAATGGGTGAAGCAGAAACATCATCATATCCAGTATTCCGTTTTCGATAAATGAGGATCTGAAAGAAAAAGAAAATACTTACGCTTATAAAGAAAATGGATATTGAACTGAGAAGAGAAGACATAACTACTCATTGCCTGCTGTCGAAGCATGCAAAAAGCCCAACTATTCTACAGCTGAGCTCTCGATCAGTGAGGGATATGATAGTTAAAAAGGCCAGGGCGGTTAGACCTACCACGTCCATGTTCAACGAGACCAAGACAGTCAAATCAATTTACTTCAATGACCATCTTACCCCCTATTTCAACAATTTATTCAAAAAAGTGAAGGAAATGAAAATCACAGAGAAATACGAATTTCTGTGGATGAATGGGGACAGAATAATGAATAAAAAAGATGAGACAGCTAGAGCAATAAAAATAACAAGGTTTGAAGATTTAGAAAAAATAATATGAAGATAATAAAAAGTTCTCATGGCCAGGATATTACATTTACAATTTGATTAGTAGCTCAATAAGGTTAAGTTACTATTTTTTCTCCCCAATAAATCTATTAAACAATAATATTATAGGTATAAATAAAAATATAACCATAAAACTTTCTAGAAATCAAAATTTTCCAATTAAATGAAGAAGATTTAAATACTCAGGGATTTCAGAGTATTTCAAGACTTGAATCAGTCCAAAGAATTTTTAAAGAAGAACAAGACAGTAAATGAACTGAATATTTCATACCATTATTAGATCACTCAGAAAAAAATGAGATACATTAAGAGCAGGAACTAACAGTATATGGAATAGATATTCTTGTGCTTAGCGAAATTAATATTGATAGTGGAGAGACAAATTCATATGGATTTCAGGGGTTTGCAAGTCTATTTAAATGTAGGTCCGATGGAAGGGGAGGAGGTGGATTGGGAATTTTTACAAAGAGGGTATTATATAGTTGAGAAAAATGGAATAGAGTTTGTATCAGCTGAATTAATATCTTTAAAGCTTTGTGTTAGAAATACGGCAATAATAATTATAGCTATTTATAGACCACCTAATCAAAATTTGAATCTATTTAATGGAGAATTAGAGAGGTTTTTAACATCAGAAAGAATGAGTCAAGAAAAAATATCATGGTTGGGGATACAAATATATGTTACCTATCAGATATATATGAATGGTTCGAATAATTATATAAGTATACTATACTCTTATGGTTTATACAATACCATACAAAGGCCAACTAGAGAAGAAACATTTATATAATAATATATTTGTATCATCATGCCTCGATCATGTTAATGTGAAGTTAGATACTAGCAACTCTTATACTTCATTTCTGATTGAAACCAAAATTGCAGACCATCACTCGACAGGGATTAAACTGTTAGAAACATGTACAGACGGTACACACCAGACTATGGAAAATGAATATAAAAGTGTCATTTTAACGAGGAGAGTGAATGAATTGATTCGAACAGAAAATTGGTGGCCAATTCTAGACTTAAGAGAACCATCAGATATGTATAATTATATAGTTCAGAGGTTCGAAAATATATATGCTAAAAGTGTAATGAAGGTTAAAAAGAAAACAAAGCAACCACATAATCCCTGGTTCAATGATAGAATTAAGTGTATGATAGAGAGAAAAAACAATTTATGGCAAATGCTCAGAAGAGATAAACGGAATAAAATGTGGATTTGAGAAATCAGTTCAGGAACATACGAAATAAGTTGACAGACGTGATTCGTAATGATGAAAGAAAATATTATTATAGGGCTTTCAATGACAACTCCAACAATACTAAGAAAGTTTGGGAAATGATTAATCAGTTTGTAAATAAAAAGAATAGGCCCTCCCTAAAGGAATCAATTGAGTCATATTTCAATATGAATGAAGATTACCTATTGAATTGTCAATATGACAGAAAAATTTAAAAACACTTTTAAGAAAAAAAATAGAAGAAATTACGACAGAAATGAACGGGTAACACTTTGATATAACACTACATCCAAAAGGAGGTAACTATACAATAGGGGATAAGATGAGTATGTATTTCAAAAAATGAAAAAACATCAACTTTATAGTATCATCAACAAACTAAACAATAGATCATCTGCAGGACCTGACAAGATTAGGCGAAAAGATATAACAAATAACATTTTCTATCTAAAGCTGATCCTGATGCACTTTATTAATAGGATACTAATTGAAACGGGAAAAATACCTCAGCGCTTAAAAATAACACATCTTAGACCAATTTTCAAGAATGGGACAATGAAAAATTTAGGTTCTTATAGGCCAATAGGATCAATCTCAATATCTATTAAAATTTCAGAACATTTCATCTGTATGCAATTGGATCAATACCTGATTAATAAAAACATAACGAATGATGCTCAATACTGTTCTATTAAAAAAAAATCAGCAATAAATTTATTAGAAAAACTAACAGAAAAAATATATGAAGCCTTAATGACAATAAATTTGTCATAACTGTTGCAACAAATTTAACAAAAGCATATGATTTGGTTAATTATGAAATCATGTTACAAAAAATCAATAGAAATCCGTGTAAACTATTCAATTTGTTTGTAAACTACTTTGAGAATAGGAAAATACATCTTAGTATAGGTGGATATATTAGTAGGTACTGATTATGATCAATCTTGTGGATTAATTCAGGGCAGCATCTTGTCTCCTGTTTAATAATGTGTATGTGAACGAATTCTCTAGTCTCAGGTTCAGGAGTAAGGTGGTACAATTTGCAGACAACAACTACTATATATGACACACACTGATCTAGGAATCTGGTATGGTACTCTCACACAACTTTCCTTGCTCATTGAACTGTAAGCCTCATTCTCAAACGCGAATAATTTTGGGGAATAACATAATGATGATTGGCGGTAACATATTTGAAACTATGATCAGACTACTGTATATAAGTTAATATAATTGTTTTCAGAGTTCTTTTTCCTTTGTCTAAATTTTGAAATTCGATGATGTTTTCTAAAGTCGTTAAAACAGCTGTTCCACAGATGAAATATATCGACTATGTGTTCTTTTTATAAACTGCTCATGCACGAGAAGGAGGTTACAAAGTCCATTTTTCTAGGATGGGGTGGACCCCCCATCAGTTTCTCAGGAAGGAGACTTATGCCAGTTGATAGAGCTGATAAATAACTATACAGGGTATGAATTTGAAAAAAAAATCGGTTGAGTCATTTTTGAGAAGATCGTGAGAAACATGGTTTTTTTAGTAATTATCCGCCATTCTTCCCAAGAATTTTATGGAGCTCCTGCAATTCTTTCAGAAATGAGACTCATGTCAGTTGATAGGGCTTATAAGTAGCTAGCTATCCATGATATAAATTTGAAGAAAATCGTTAGAGCCGTTTATGAGAAAATCGTGAAAACCATGGTTTTCTAGTAATTATCCGCCATTTTTTCCGCCATCTTGAATTGAATTTCTTATTGTCGGATCCTCATGGTATAAAGTACCTTAAGTTGAGAATTTCATGTCAATCGGTTAATTAGGAATGCAGTTATGGTGTTCACAGACACACATACACACACACACACACACACACACACACACACACACACACACACCACACACACACACACACACACACACCAATACCCAAACATCATGTTTATGGACTCAGAGGACCTTGAAACGTATAGAAAACTTGAAATAAGGGTACCTTAATTTTTTTGGAAAGCGATACTTTCCTTACTTAAGGTAATAGGGCAAGGAATGTAATACCTCTGGTAATAGGGCAAGGAAAGTAAAAATGGGCTTGATATACATGCAACAGGACCTCGACCTAGCTGATAAATCTCTTATCAGCAATGCTATCACGATAAATTCACGAAAAACAAAGGTCATTATATTCAGGAATCCTAGAATTACTGTAAATTTGTACAATTAAAAATTAATACGCCATAAAGTGGAATGTCTAAACTGTCATGATTCGAGAAACACATGCGGGTGTCAGCATTTAGAATTCAGTGAGAGTATTGAGCATCCAGGTGTGGTTTTAGATGCAGATATGAAATTTAGTTCACACAATAATGGGATGCTGCAAATTATGGAAGCTGCCTTATACGAATGCTCTAGAATTAGCCATTATTTTACAATAAATATTGTGGAGCTGCATTTGGATGTATGCTGGTATTGTTGCTATTATCCCTAGCTTGCAAATTAATTTGAAAAAAGTTAAGGCCGTCCGGCTCATACATATATACTGGGGCTCTGACCACAGCTTTAGCACAGTGATAGATGCATGAATATTTTCAACATAATGAACCACCATGGGTTTCAGCAAGTGATAATTAATAATTCTTACCGCCCCTCTCTTGAAGATATTGAAGAATACCAGTAAGGGAAAGATAGTCAGTGACTGATTTTCAGTAATAATTATTATTGAACGAAAATCCTAAATAAATGCTGCAAATCACCCCGAAGACCTCTGCTACTGCAGACATTGACAACAGGGCTACCAGCTAGATGGAAATTCGATGAGAACTACTATCCAAAAATTAGTTGCCAGCCCGGGAATCGAACCCGGTACCTCCCAATTGCCAGTCAGGAATGCTTGCCCTTACACCAAACTGACAATCTCTGGATAGCAGCGCTCATTTTATACGAAGCCATAGCGGCCAACTAGTTACAGATGGAATTAAATAGAGAATGCATTTATTCAAATGCTAATTAATATATAATTATTATTGAACGAAAATCCTAAATAAATGCTGCAAATCACCCCGAAGATGGGAGGTACCGGGTTCGATTCCCGGGCTGGCAACTAATTTTTGGATAGTAGTTCTCATCGAATTTACATCTAGCTGTTAGCCCTGTTGTCAATGTCTGCAGTAGCAGAGGTCTTCGGGGTGATTTACAGCATTTATGTAGGATTTACGTTTTTATAATCTGCCAATGAATAACTAAGTCACTTTATAATTTTATTTCCGCCGAAGAATTCAAACGAGTGCATTTATATATTCTCCATGGTTCTCTTATCACTTCATAGATACTATCTATTACTGCTTCTTATCAAAAAGGAGATTCAATTTTATTAGAGTGTTACCTACCTTGTCTAGGCTAACACTGTTCTTTCAGTTTCATGATTCTGTTAAATATAGTTTGTTTTTCTAAATTATTCTATTGTGTAAAAATAGATTGTCACAATAATAAAAGAATTTTGAATTCCATGGTTTAAAGTGTAATATTTCATGGTATTACAGTGCATAGTTTGGCACAGGTCCATGAAGTTGGCCCCACCCATGAAAGCACTAACGTTAAAAATGGTACCATTGGTTAGTGCTTCATAAGTGCTGAATAGTGCTTTAATCCCCAACGTTAGTGCTTTTCCCGTTCAGGAGTTATCATGAATAAACCTTGGGTGGAGCTAACTTCACCTGAATTTGGCACCACCCAGTCAGATCTCGGCCCCCAAATTAGATACAAGGTCGTGAATGGTATCATTGGTTAGTGCTTCGTTAGTGCTGGCAAAATAACTAATCCCCATTGTTGGTGCTAGTTCCGTTCAGGAGTTATGATGAGAGAATTTTGGGTGGGGCTAACTCCACGTGGACTTGGCCTCACACAGTCAGATCTCGGCCTCCAAGTAAGATACAAGGTCGTGGATTGTATCATTGATTAGTGCTTCATTAGTGCTGGCAGAAGCACCAATCACCAACATGAGTGCTTTTCCCATTCAGGAGTTATGATGAGAAACCTTTGGGAAGGCTAACCACTCCACTAAGTGTCTTTCTATGCATTATGATAGTTAAACATTGGAACAGTTCATTCATGAGGATATTAATCATCTATATTCATCTTTATGTAAGCTATATCGAGCTCAATCACTTATTATGTAATTAGAAGTTATTTGAAGAGGTTATAACAAATAACCTTTTATTAATTGGTTACTCGTTTGTCTGTAAAGGCTGGTCAACAAGTACAAGTACAAGTACAAGGTCAGAATAGCATGTACATTATTTAATGGAATTAAGCTTAGAATATTGGGTATTATGGCACCAGAATCTTTCGCAAAATACGGTGATTTGTCTAGACATTATCTTGAAGATTAATTCAGGGAAATAAATCAAATAGGTTACGGTTTGAGAAATAGGCTATATAGAGCACAGTGATACAATAATAATTATGGTAAGAGCCGATTGAAATGCAGAATTCCTTATGTGTTGTACGATTTGCCACCAGGATTGAGAAATTTACAAAGAAATGAAATGAAAACTGAGCTTAAGAATTATTTTATAGGAATTGTATAATGTTAAAAAGAAGAAAAGGAAATTGGTTGAGAAGGAAGAAAAATTGAAGAGAAAAGTAGAGAGACAGACAAGTAAACGTCTCAGATTCTCTTCAAAAAAAGATTCAAGCTTCGAAAGTGAAGAGTCCGAAATAGGAATGGATCTAGAATCAGAGAATGAAGCCTTCAAAGACAGTGACAGTGATAGTGATCTTCCTGAGCCTGAACCTCTGGATAGGCCTAATTGCAAATTGAAACAGGGAGATTTTGTAATTGTGAAATTTGAAAGCTTCAAAGGAAGTCTTGTTTACTATGTTGGACAATTGCAGAGTAGAATTTCAGATAATGAATATGAAGTGAAAAAGCAGAAGAAATTCATATTTCCAGATGTGACAGATGCATCAACAGTTGACATTGGAGATATTTGCTTCAAGCTTCCAAAACCAGTGGAAAAAGAGGAACAAAGAGGACAGCCAATTATTTTAGTTTTGAAGTAAACTTCAAAAATTATTGTATCAAATAATCTAAAGGCTTAGCAATTTCAACTTATTATTCCATTTTTAATCTTATAAATGACTCACAGATTTCTTAAATAATGTGTTATCAATAAAATTATTGTAAAAAGTAGATTTTTTTATTTTGTCCACTCCAGCCCCACTCGAAAATATTGATGGGGCTAGAGTAGACATTTGTAGAATTATTTTAAAATTAGATTTCCATCCCCAGAACATTAATTTTTGCACATGTTCTGAGTCTGTTATATAGGTAAATAGAATACCTATGCAAAGTATGTGAATTTGGTCGATAATAACGGTTTACCAAGTTTTTATAGCAAAATGAAAAAAAGTGTCCACACTAGCCCCAGTCACCCCTAGGTTAGCGCGGTATATGTGACTAATTACGGCGCAATTGTATCTCAGCTATTTTTGAAGATATCGACTCAATTTTTTTTCAATGAAAGAGAAAGATGAAATAGGTGTTGCTAGCCTAATTCCAACTCGAAAAAACTATTCTAAATAATATTGATGTCACTTCAAAAATCTCAGATGAACCAACCTTATTTTCAGTAGACGATGCCTATGTATATAGTCTTGAATTAATTAATATTTATGCACTCGCAAATAATATAGCATATACTAGGATTATGCTTTATGCAATATTGAAGGATTCTACAAAATGAAAAATCATTTTTATTTATTTTTTCATGAATTTTAATGTTTCAACAGGCCGGACGGGTACCAGCATAGCCGCCTCTAATACAAGGCCCTGGCCTACAATATTGCAACTTCGCAGTGTAGGCTCAGAATCTAATACATGATTGGTGAAAGAGATCAGCTTTTTTTCTCAAAAATCTCTTTCACCAATTAGATTCTAGGCCTACACTGCAACGTTGCAATATCTTAGGCCGGGGCCTTAGATTAGAGGTGGCTATGGTAACGGCCATTTTTCCATAGACACTTGATGACTCGACTTGACACCTCGACAGACGACATATTGACTATCATATTTTGATACTTCAATCTGGTATTGATTTTTCTAGTCAATCGACAGTAATATTATTGATATTCCAGATTATTGATACTCGGAAAATTCAGATGGCTAAACTGACTGTTCCAGCTAAACTTTTTTATCTTGATAACAGTCATCCTATCACTTGTGATTGCTCCAAAGAAAAACAATAAGATTACATTGAATGAAATTTTCATATAGCCTATGCCATAGTAGAACTCTAATTATCAGACTCAATTGAGAATGAACTCTAGTTGGTCAGGTTAATTGATATTTTGACAATTATTGGAGTTCACAAAAAATAGGCAGGAATTTGAGCAATGATTTATTTACTGAATATAGTTTTTAAAAACTACTTTTAACTCCATAACTAGGCTTCATTATAGCGAGACAATATAAGTGTAGTGATGTCTTTCGCTGTATTTTTTAATAATAAGCAATTGTAATCCCACTTGAGCTCATAATTCAGTATTTCTTGGATTTCATAGACTTTTCATTCCAAAATATGATCATTTTCTATAGAAATCCTGAAAAACAATTCTTCACTCACACCGATCAGCCCAAAATTAGTTTAGGAATTGGAAAAGGTAAGCTTGAGGAGGCCTAATATGGACTAATCAACAATAGGCTAATGAATTGTATTTTTCATATAGACCTATTGTAGGCGTACATTGCTAATATATTGTATAGGTATTCATTTTTTTTTAAATTTAAGAGGAAGAAAAAATAGATGTCCATAACCTACTATAAATTTTATCTTAAAATACTTATTCAATCATTGGAAAAAGAACAAGTTCCAATTTCTATAATGGGACTCAACAATAATTAAGAATGAGGGTTATGCTTAAACAATGAAGAAATAAGCCAATGTCACAGCAGACTCTGCTTTTCTAAATCCAAACCTCTCCTAACCTAAGCTATTCTCAACCCAAGCTTCCCCCAACCTAAGCTTTTTCCAACCTCAGCTTCCGCCAATCTCAGCTTCTCTCAACCTATGCTTTTTCCTAACCTAAGCTTCTCCTTATCTAAGCTTTTCCCAAGTATAGATTCTCCTAACCTGAGCTTTTCCCAACAAATGCTTCTGCCTAACCAAAGCTTCTCCCAACCTAGTTCATTTCTAATCTTAGATTCTCCCAACCTAAGCCTCTCCTAACCAAAACTCCTCCTCACCTAAGCTTTTCTGAACCTTAGCTTTCCCAAACCTCAGCTTTTCCTAATCTAAGCTCCACCTAACCTCAGCTTTCCCTCACCCAAGCTTTTTCCAACCTGAGCTTCTCCTAACTTAAGCTTTTCCTAATCTTTATTTTTTTCAATATAAAATTTCCTCACCTGAGCTTTTCCAATCAATACATTTTCTGATTACCCAATCTCATCTAACTACCAGATGTCAGGCTCGCTTTGCTCGCCATATCCGTCTAGCCAGGGGGCTCCGCCCCCTGGACCCCTGACTGGATCGTCCAAGAATGAGATCAGCAGGCTCGCTTCGCTCGCCTGCATTTTTCATTTGAGCATTTTTATCATATGTTGGGATAATCCAGTCGGGGGTCCAGACTAAACGTCTGGCTGAACGGATATGGCGAGCGAAGCGAGCCTGACAGCTAGTAATATAATATTCCCAGGTTTGAAGTAGCAGTGCCCAATCAATTTTCCCGCGATAAATGCATTTAAATCTTCAACTTGGTGCCAACCTAACAAAGTCAACTCAACTTGATGCCAACCTGACAAAATTATTAATTTAGTTGCCAGATAACAACTGTTTCGAAGAGGTACTCTATCTAGATTATAGTTCTATAGTAGCATATAATATGGAAATTTCAATTATAATAAATTAAGAGATTGGGAAAAGAAGAATATACATGCTAAAGACGAACTTTAAACCCTCAAAAATCACCCTTAGAGTTAAAATATTACCAAAAGATTTCTTAGTGCGCCTCTAAAGAGCCAACTGAACATATACCTACCAAATGTGAACGTCTTTGGTCCGGTAGATTTCTAGTTCTGCGAGTGAGTGAGTGAGTGAGTGAGTGAGTCAGTCAGTCAGTCAGTCAGTCAGTCAGTGAGTGAGTGCCATTTCGCTTTCATATATATAGATAGTTCTCCTAATCTATATATTTCTTCAATCGAACCTTCCCTAGCCTTAATTTCCTAACCTGAGTTTTATTATCTTCAATCTTACAAAGCCCAACTCAAACTAACAAATGCAGCCCAGTCCACCCAATGAAATCCAACCTTACTTCTCCCAAAGCTAGCATAGCCCAACCTAATCCAACAAAGCCTAATCATCAGGTAAGGTTTGGTAGTCACATCTAACTTTGGCAGGTAAGGTTTCATCAATAGCATTGGATTCAGGAGAAAATGTGGTCAGCAGTAATAGTTATCTCCATATAAGAATATTCTGAACATTTTAAAAGCAAAAATTGACACTTCTTTATATTTTTCATATTTCCCATCAACTTCAATAATTGGTAATTATTATCAATACCTAAATGAGACTCCAAAATTTCAGTATCCACTGGAGTTACCAATCTTTTCAGAAAAATACTTCCAATTATGGAAAAAATGTAGATTGAATCAAAATGCAAGTATATCAAAATAAAGTTTGTAAAAAAATAATGAATAAAAAAAACATTAAAATTGATATTGAACTCTTGAATCAGTAATCAAACAAGTGGAAACCGGAATCTCTCTCAACAAGCAATTACAAAAACCGATGACACTGTTCAGCATGCTTCAAACTTGTGACCATTTGGATAGAGCAACAACTCTATAACTCTACAACTCTATGGTGCTTGTAAAACCATTAAAGGTTAAGCAAAATTCAATATTGGTTATCAATATGAATAATTTTAAATTTCATTGATTATGATTGTTATTCAGCTGCCAACATCTATTGTTCTTCCTCTTTCTTAAAAAAAAAATGAAATCTTCAGAAAATATCATTTTCAATAATTAAAAAAAATTACTAATTCATTTTTATAGAATAAATCAAGATAAAAATTACAAATAAAAGTTTCAAATCAATTCTCCATATTTTAAATTGTTTTTATAAAAAAATATTGTAAAGCAATAGTTAACTTATATCAGCTGAAATCGATGCAGGAGTTTTGTAGGGGAAATTATTGATATCAATAAATCGATAATCCCATGCACCTTCGAAAAACATTGGTTCATCCTGCACCAATGATGCAATGAACTAGGTTACAGGCTATCACTATCACAGTTGATACAATTGTAATAGTTTAAAGTACTGTGATTTAAATTGTTTACCACAAAAAAACATTCTGAGAAAAAGTTAATTCAGATTAATAAGCAAAAAATACAAGATACAATTATTTCAACAGTAAATAAATAAAGAGTAAAAATACTGACTAAGTACTGATGATGAGGTTAGCTCATGTGAGATTTTCGAAGTGCCTTTAATATTATTCAGAATAACTTTTTGAGTTGAAATAAGGCTAGCGACACCTATTTTCTCTTTCTCTTTGATTGAGAAAAGTTGAGTCGATATCTTCAAAAATAGCTGAGATACAAATGTGCCGTAATTAGCTGACAGCACCTTACAATGGAATATGAGGAAAGAATACTAGCAGTGATAAATGAATGAAATTGATTCCAATTTTGTGGAATAAAAAGTGTTTTAGAAGCAGTTCAGAATAAATTAAATTTATGTCACAGTTTACAGTATTATATCCAAAATCTGTTTTTGAAAGTTCCATTATTGTTCTTGCAATCTGTGTTCTAGTTTGTAGTGTTGTTAATTGTTATTGTGTGTGTAAGCTCAGCTGTTCAGGGCCACCTGAATATAATTAATGTCAGAGACAATGTCCGCAAAGTTGAGTACCGAGGTAGTAGATTATGGAGTGATCGAATAGGTATGTTGAATGTGATTCAAGTGGTAGAAATTAAAACTTAATATCAAATTCCCAGATGGAAAATATAATAAATTTTAATTAAACACCTAAAGAAATTCTCATTTGTAGTATTTATAGAATTAATAACGATTATGATGTAATATGAAATTTGAATACTCCTCAATTAGCTCCAAGCTAGAGGAGCAACAAACACCATATACAGAGTGTCCAACGAAAGGTGTAACAGCTTAGTAACATAGATTCCACATTAAATTTGCAACAAAAAATGACCTGTAAAATTTTCTTATATCGACCTTAGTTTTCAAGATATTTCAATTTTTTGATATTTTTGAGAAACGTTAATAATTGTAAAACTATCAGTCAAAATCTAATTCCAAGGACATGGTTGAGAAGAGGAAGAGATTTACAATAACTTTCATATAATTTGTTTCTTTAGTCCACGTTTTTGAACTTTCTATGAGTGTTAAAACTGTTCAAAATTTGGCTTTGAACTCAATGAATGTACTATTATCAACTTTGAACGCTCATAGAAAGTTCAAAAACGTCAAACAAAGGAACAAATTTTATGGAAATTATTGTAAATTTCTTCCCAACCATGTCCTTGAAATTAGATTTTCACTGGTAGTTTTACAGTTATTGATGTTTTTCAAAAATATCAAAAAATCAAAATATCTTGAAAACTACCTAATGTCAATATAAGAAAATTCTACTGGACATTTTTTGTTGCAAATTTTATGTAGAATCCATGGTTTTCGGCTGTTACACCTTTCGTGGGACACTCTGTATATATATAATCTCATGTAACCTTGAATGAGATAAATAAATTTAAATTATTATTTTTACTATTAGTATCAATTATTATTAGTGTTTGGAGAATATATATTTCGTGTGGTGTATAATTTTTGAAATTTTCCACTGAAGAGGAATTTCCTCATAATTTGTCATTCTTGATTTGTTATGGTAATTATTCTTCATTTTTTTGTTTGTAAGAATCCTTTTCATAAGTGTATTTTTCATTTTTGTTTGTTATATTTTCTGTAGTGAGCTGTCTTCTTTGGGTGGTACCAGGACAAAGGGAAAAGGAAAGAAAGCTTAAATCTGCCTCATGGGGTAGCCACAAAATCTTGATAATAATAGGATATCTAAATTAATTCTTCCAGTTCGTGCAGTTATCATTATTATCATTTTTATTCCTGGAGATCTTAATAGATTCTCACGGCTTATGTGATAAATATAAGATATTATTATTTCATGATTACTCTAATTTGTGAATCATTTGTCATATTATGTGAAGTGAGGAGAAAAGAAAAAGAAATCCACATTCTCAAGGGTTTCGATGTGCATTCCTCACTCTCAATATTTCACACACAGTTAATTTCATTCACTTTCAAAGACAGAGTATGCCTCATGTCAAGGTACCTAGAATACAATGTGTTCACAATACATTTCCTCATAAGAGCCCCAATACAATAAGGATGAGGTGTTTTGTGTTACTTATTGCTTCTTAATTGTTTTGTTGAAGAATGAATAGATATTGTTTGAGCAGAGCTATTATTTATGTTTTTTTCAGAATTATTTCGTATACTGGACCTCAACGGAGATGGGCAGGCATCAAGAAAAGATTATAAAAGGGTGAAAAAAAGTGATCTTTATAAAACAAATGCTGAAGGTATGCATCCAATTCAAATGAAAAAAAAAATTATTATCTGTCACAAACATGGAATTTCAATCAAATCTAATCTTAACATCAGCATATCTAATCTTTTTCTCCCTTAATTCCATGCAATTTATAGAAACCACTGATCCAAATTCATAATTATATATTATTATATCATAAATAGATATTCTAATTTTATTATAAATAATATTTTATGAAATATTTTAATTTATCAAAAACTAGCAAGTAACCCATGCTTTGCAAGGGTCTATTTTAAAACTTGACGTAATGAAATATAGGAGAATTAATGAAAATAGGTCTATAAGAATCCTCGGTTGATTAAAAATTTATAAGCAGCATTTAAGTGAATCAGTCCAGTACTTCAGACGTGATGATGCGTCCAACATAATTTTCCTATTCTTTACAACTGAATACGTGTATCATAGTATAGAAGATAATAGATAGATGGATGGATGATCATTGTTATTTTACTAAAAGATAGAATAAGTTGGATAATTTCCCTTTCAGAGGGAATTTTGACAACGCACAAAACTCATTTTTCATTTGAAGATAAAAAATTAAAAATTTCGTTAAAAATTTCATTTAACGAAAAGGTGCATATGACCTTTTTTTTGCTCAGCTTGCCAAAATACCCCTCATTCCAATATCAAAATTTTCAACTGACTGTACAGTAAGTCAGTCATTCTATCAGGGCTCGAATAATTTTGAAATTCCAATTAAATAAAAATGGAAGAGGATAATTGATTTATGTAAAAGCAACACCTTTATTCAAAGACATATTTACTGCATGCGTTTTCATATTGCCGATACAGCATTGATGGAACTGTAGTTGTTTATTAAGCACTTTGTCTTAAAAAACTGTTCTAGCTCAGAAATTAATAATCCATTCCATGTGTAGTCCTAAAGGTGCATACAGATATACGCACCACGAACATGAGCGATTCATTTTTAATCAGCTGATTAAATCTGTTTTTCTACAGAAACGGTAAGATACAGTTATAAAAAGCTTGGCATCAGCTGATATAAAAAGCTTGGCATCAGCTGATTAAAAGTGAATTGCTCATGTTCGCAGCGCATAAATCTGTACGCACCTTGAACATTGCATCAGGAAAATGAAGTTTCGAAACTATGTTTTTTCTATACATATGTTTTTGAGATAACTTCTTTGATGCAGCTGTTTCACATTCACCATATTATTATACAGAGTTTGTGAAAATGAAAATATTCATTAATTATCAAAACAATACTATTATTATATTTATAATAAGAATATTATCATTATTATTGAAAGTTTTTATCAATTATTGAAACAATATTATCGAGGTTAAATGGTATCAGGTGAAAATCAATAATATAAATAGATGTTCCTTTTTTAATTTCGACCATATGATCTGGTGATTTTCTTATGAAATTGTATAAACCATCGATGAAATTTCAACATTTATTTGGAAAAATTCAGAAGGAAAATTGAAATTTGGGCTTCCAGGTGGACGAGATTGATATTTTTGGAATATATGTTCAAAATTTGGTGATCTAAATCATTCCCGTTTTCCCGGAATGCAATCCACAAGTTGACATGTTGTCTGTCCTTGCTTTCTCTTATGCCTTGTTATAACCATATACTAGTTATGAGGGATATGAACACTGACTTGAACATGACAAATAGTAACTTTGAATACTTTCAACTGACTACAATTTTCCAATGCCTAAACATGACTATTTTACTTCTCGATCCAACTCATCATACTAATGAATCAGACACACTCATTGACCTTCTCATTGTTAATGATCCCAACGAGGTTGTTCAAACAGGCCAAATCCCAGTCCTACCTATTTCTGGACATGATTTGATCTACTGTTTACTTTCCCATGAGATACCTAAGCCAGAACAGAGAATTATCACTTATAGAGACTTCAAAAACTTTGATGGAGCCGCCTTCCTGACTGATGTGACTCAGACTCCATGGCATCAATTTAAAGCATTACCCTCAGTTGAAGACATGATCAAGACTTTCGAGAATTTGACTTTGACTTTGTATGACAAACATGAACCTTATAGGAGGATTAAAAGAAAACGATGTGTATGACTGAAGACATACTTCAGATGATGGAACGTAGAGACAAAGCACATGAAAAGACATTTGACTTGGATAGTTTGATAGAGTATAGAAGCCTTAGAAATAGAGTTAAACAGGAATTACGGAACTCAAAGATTAGGTTCTTGAATTCGTTTATGACAAACAATAGACAAGAAATCTCAATCACTTTGGCAGGGAATAAAATAATTCGGGCTTGTCATCCCCCTCCCACCACACCCATCCTATGACCCCACCCACACCTCCGCCCATTCCCTGCATCCAAAAATAGATTTCTCCCCCTTAGAAGGAGAAGATGATGTACATCTCTCTCTCACTCTCTCTATCTATCTCTCTCTCTCTCTCTCTCTCTCTCTCACTCTCTATCTATCTATCTATCTCTCTCTCTCTCTCTCTCGATTGATTGGTGACTTTCAATCGGGGTTCCGTAGTGGTCATAGCACCACCTCTGCACTCCTGAGAGTAACTGACGACATCCGTAGGGCCATGGATAATAGAGAGCTAACAGTTCTAGTCCTAATAGATTTTAGCAAGGCATTCGACAGTACTTTCCATCCTACTCTACTCTACAAACTCAGAAAATTAGGTTTTTCCAACTCCATTGTGGCATGGGTGAGGTCCTATCTTCAGGGTCGGTGTCAGTGTGTGAGAGTTGGGGATGCCTCTTCACGGTGGCGTGAAGTGAACAGAGGAGTTCCTCAGGGTTCGGTATTGGGTCCTCTATTGTTCAGCATTTACATAAATGACGTGACAAGCACTCTACTTACGACCAGACATCACCTGTATGCAGACGATTTACAAATATACCGACACTGCAAGAAAAATGACTTTGGCGTCACAGTTGATGAGGTCAATGCTGACTTGACTCGTTTGGTACAGTGGACTGAGAATAATGGACTAAAAATTAACGAGACAAAATCGAAATCTATAGTGATAGGTTACTCAAGACTTTTAAACACAATTGACATATCTAACGGACCATACATAACATTGAATAACATACAACTGGAATACAGTTCTGACGTGAGAAATTTGGGACTGACAATGACAAGGACTCTTGACTGGACCAGCCACGTGACTCAGACTTGTAACAGGGTCATTGGGGGGATCATGACATTGAAGAGGATCTCTGACTTCATTCCCTTTCCTACAAAGGTTATGCTGGTCAAGACTCTGATTTTCCCAATCTTCAACTACTGTGACATTGTGACTCTTGACATGACAGTTCAACTTTTGCAGAGGATGCAGCGTGCACATAATTATTGTGTTCGCTTTATCTTCAACCTGAGACATGACGACCATGTGACCGAATACTTTAACAGACTTGAACTCATGAAGCTGCGTGAGAGTAGATCACATCATGCTTTGTGCTTCCTGCATAAGATATTGAAAACCAAAACGCCTAAGTATCTGGCAGTGGAGTACCGTTACTTGGGTGATTTTGGCCGTGGAGGAACGTGGCATGGATCCCATCTGCTGGCTGTCCCAACACATAGGACTGTTATGTTTAATAAGTCGTTCCTTGTGACAGCCTGTAGTTTATGGAATTCTTTGCCTGCTGAGCTGAAGCTAGTTGAGGGACGTCGCCGGTTCGGCGCGGCTGTCTTGCGGTGGATCAGAGGTGGTGGACTCGGCTGGAATGCTCCCTAACCCGTAATTCAAGTCTATATAGTGTATGTATGTGTGTGTGTGTGTGTGTGTGTGTGTGTGTGTGTATGTGTGGTTCCTCTCTTTCTTCCTTCTTTCTCTTTTCCTTTTCTTTTCTTTCTTTTCCCTTCTTCCCTTTCTTCTACCGGAATAATCTATGGATTTGGACTGAAAATTCTCAACTGTATTCACTTTTCTCTTCTTTCATTCTGCATAACCACCTTTACGTACTCAAATTCGAAAGGAGTTCGAGTTTCTCTTTATTATTTTTATTATATTTATATATAATTATAAATAATTATAATATAATAAAAAATTAAATATAGTTATTATATTTATATATATTTTTCTTGTAAATTTTCTAAGTTATTGTTTTCTTTTACTTTAGTTCATTGTTTATGATGTTGTTTAGCTGTAACTTAGAATTGTATGGAGGGTTAAGTGTAAGAGAGGGCCGGCTGCGCCCTAACTTCGCCCTCCTAGGTTTTTAATAAAGGCAGCAATTCAATTCAATTCTCTCTCTCTCTCTCTCTATCTCTCTCTCTCTCTCGCTATCTCTCTCTCTCTCGCTATCTCTCTCTCTCTCTCTCTCTATCTCTCTCTCTCTCTCTCTCTCTCTCTCTCTCTCTCTCTCTCTCTCTCTCTCTCTTGGTTATGTCGAGTGAGTAAACGTGTGTCAGCTCGGCTCTGTCTTCTAACAGATATTTTGTAGGGTTATACTGTTCAATTCACTAGATATTATACATCAAGTTATTCAGTTTCTCGAGCTAAATTCAATAGTGTAATTATATTTTTGATCAACTCACACTCTTTTTATTTATCTTGAAAAAACATTCCTAATTCTTCAGTTCACCTTCTCGCCTAGCCTATAAAAGTGTAAATCCACCTAACGGTACACGATGGTTTGACCGAACAGAGGCACGCCAAAGAATGAGGTCAATGCTCCGAAGCCAGCTATTTCTGGAGCATTGTCCAAAGAGACCCTCCGCATTATTTGACAGCAAATCGAAGAGTCTGTCCATTGTGCTGTATCAATGGCTGTGAAGTCTATTTTCGATGAACTTCAGGCACTGAAGGAGGAAAACAAACAGCTGCACGATAGAATTCGTGAGCTGGAGGTGTCTTGTCACCTGAAGGTCGACGACCTTGAGCAATATGGGCGCTGACATTCCATACATATTTTTGGGATCCCAGAGAGCGACAAAGAAGACACGGACCTGCTGGCGCTCAATGTCTTCAACAAGAAGCTGAACGTGCCCATGACTCTGGCAGATGTAAACCGCTCGCATCGCGTTGGAAGGCGTCAACCACCTCAACAAGGGCAAGCTAAACCCAAGGACCGACCCATCATAGTTCGACTCTGCAGCTAACGGACCAGGAAGATGATCTTTGACACTAAGAGGAAGCTGAAGGGTTCTGGCGTCACCATTCGCGAGGATCTGACTGCGGAGCGTCTCAAGATCCTCAACGCTGCAGCCGACCGTCATGGGCACAGGAATGTCTGGTCATCTGACGGGAGGATTAAGATCTCTATCAGCGAGGGAGGATCCAAGAGGGTCCACACAGTTGAGAGGATGACCGACCTTCAAAAAATTAAATCATTTCAGGATTCAATGACTAAGGTGCCCTCCACTACAATAATAGGAAATTCGTATTAATAGATTTCACAGTAGATATACCTTGGCATTTTTCATGAGCTGGTTTTCTGTTCTATAAATGAATCCTCCCACTGCTATTTATGATTATATATAAGGCAATTATCTCAAACTGAAGATTATTTCAAACACATTTGTTAATACTGATTAATAATTTATCTTGATATTAATTCCCAAAACTACATTCAATGCATCAACTACTTTACTCCAGAGAGTACTAAGAAAATTATCTCTATTCTTACTAATAATTACATCTCTTACCAAAAGTATTTCCATAATTAATAATAATTATTTTCGAGATGCTGAATTACAAATAAAATGGATGATTAACATATGTTATAGATATAGATATAATCTATAGGTATAGATAGTAATCTCTTCTAAATTAGGTGTACATAATGATATCTTCTACTATTGCCACAGCTCAAACAATAAAAGCTAATGTGTGAAGAGTTATTGATGGAACAGAGAGGTGGGTAGTCTGTTCATATGCTTATAAAGGGGCTGTGTTTCATTTAATGTTATCTTAGACATTCATCACTAAAGTATTACAGTACTCAATTTACTACTTCTATCATTATTGCAACTCCCAATAGTTAATTATACTTCTAATACTATAGAATATTTTTTAAACTTCACCGTTCAATCCTATTTAAAACCCATCTAAAATAATCTAGCTCTTTCTCAAGCGTCTCCTCTACTTCTTATTTTTCTTTCTCATTTCTTGATTTTTGCAATGATTATTATTCTTTTCTATTCTTCTTCGTGTTCTTCTTCTCCTTCTCTTTCTTTTTCTTTTCTTCTTCCTCTTTCCTTGATCAATTCAAGATCACAATACGATGTTCTATTTCTTATTCTATAGTTCAGTTTCATAATTTCTTCTCAATTGTGCACATTCCTTCATTCTCTTCTCTTCTTCCCCATTATTATCATTATTTTCCCTGTGATTTTTCCACTAGCTATCCAGCATGTTCAAATGTTTATTTCTCTTTCTATCTCTATTATTTCTCTTTCTACCTTTTCTCTTTCTATCTGATTACTTTCCACTAATATCCATATTTGATATTCGGTTCTTTCTCACATTAAATCATACTATTCCTCTTCCATTTTATGCAAATATGATTCATTATCAGTTGTATTATGTATCTTCTCTCAATTGATAACTTTCTTCAAAGATCTTTCGTTTTTCTGCTGGCTTTTTCTCCTCTTTTGCAGTTTTTAATGGATCCCTTTTTGCTCTATCTCCACCTTGAACACGATCTTCCACTACTGGATTCCATCTCTCTCTATCTCAAATTGGACTTGATTTTCCACCACTGGATTTCATCTCTCTCTGTCACCACTTGGACTCGATCTTTCCACTACTGGATTCCTACTCGCACAATCTTCACTTCGACTCGATCTTCCACTACTGGATACCATCTCGCTCTACCTCCACTTGGACTCGATCCTTCCACTACTGGATACCTGCTCGCTCTATCTCAACTTGGACTAGATCTCCCACTACCAGCTCTTCCTCAATCTTCATCTTATTCACCATTAGGTGAATTATTCATCACCGTAACTCCACAGATCACAACATCTACATCTTATTGATGTGTTTAGTGAATTTTTTGAACTAGTGTTTCTAAATAGTGAAGGGAGCCGAACTGTCAAGGCATACAGGATGCACTCTAATCAAGAGACTTTTTTATTTAGGTTAAGTTTTATCAGTTTCATCCCCATTTTCCCCATCATGTGTCGTTCTGAGGTCGGTTCACGATTGGTCTGCTGCTTCCATGATGCCTCTCACTGACACGTCAGCTCGCTCGCCCTCAAGTAGGTATGATTATTTCAATAATAGTAATAATGACGCAGGTATGTTTCTAGCAAATAAGCTCCACTCTTCCAAAAAACTTTTCAAGGCTGCTCACCTTAACGTCCAATCCCTCAGCCGCCACATTGATGAACTCAGAGCAATCTTCTGTTTTCAGGACTTCAATATAATTAGAATTTCCGAATCATTTTTGAAGCCTAGTATATCATCAAATTTTGTTGCATTACCTGGATATAATCTTTTCGGGAATGATAGATTAAATAAAGCTTGTGGGGGTGTAGCAGTTTATGTGAAAGATGGTATCAAAACAAAAGTTTTAATCACATCTAAACAAGAGTATTGTTCCAGACCATAGTTTATGCTACTTGAATTATCCTTATCTAGTACTGATAAATTACTCGTTGGTATCTGTTATCGCCCACAAAAATAGGTCATTTTACAGATTTCTAAAGTGCCTTGCTTCCTCTTATGCCTAGTTATAGCCGTATACTAGTTATGGGGGATATGAGCACCGACTTGAATATGACAAATCATAACTTTGACTACTTTCAACTGACTACTATTTTCCAATGCCTAAACATGACTATTTCACTTCTCGATCCAACTCATCATACTAATGTATCTGACACACTCATTGACCTTCTCATTGTTAGTGATCCTAATGAGGTTGTTCAAGCAGGCCAAATCCCAATCCCAGCTATTTCTGGACATGATTTGATCTACTGTGTACTTTCCCATAAGATACTTAAGCCAGAACAGAAAATTATCACTTATAGAGACTTCAAAAACTTTTATGAAGCCGCCTTCCTGACTGATGTGGCTCAGACTCCATGGCATCAAATTGAAGCATTACCCTCAGTTGATGACATGGTCAAGACTTTCGAGAATTGGACTTTGACTTTGTATGACAAACATGCACCTTATGTGACAAGGAGGATTAATAGAAAACGACGAGTAACGTGGATGACTGAAGACATACTTAAGATGATGGGACGTAGAGACAAAGCACACAGAAAATTTAAAAAGACATTTGACTTGGACAGTTTGATAGAGTATAGGAGCCTTAGAAATAGAGTTAAACAGGAATTACGGAACTCAAAGATTAGGTACTTGAATTCGTTTATGACAAACAATAGACAAGACTCTCAATCACTTTGGCAGGGAATAAAATAATTCGGGCTTGGCAAACAGAAACCGAATCCACAAATAGACTTACCATTGAACAATATAAATGACCATTTCGTTTCACACTCTAACCAACGCAACAAAGTTGTCATTGCTAATCATATCGATGATCTTGAAGAGCAGGTTACAAACTTAGATTTACCAATTACTGATCAATTTCATTTCCATCCAATCTCGGAAGAAGACACTTTCAGAGCAATTCAACGTATTCATAGTAATGTTACGGGTGTAGACAAAATTCCTATTAAATTTATCAAGAAGATGTTATTTGCTGTTTTACCAACCATTACATACATTTTCAACAAGTCACTTGAAGAAGGCATTTTCCCTGAAATCTGGAAGTTTGCTCTGGTTCGCCCTCTAAATAAAGTTCCATCACCCAATAAAGTTGAGGATTTTAGACCAATCAGTATTTTACCTGCATTGTCCAAAGTGCTAGAAAGACTCATTCATGCTCAAGTTGTAAAATTTCTAGACAACAATAGTAAGCTTCATAACTTTCAATCAGGCTTCAGAAATTTCCATTCAACTGAAACAGCTCTGCTCTGTGTAACTGATGATATAAGGTTAGCTATGGACCAAAGGAAATGCACCATCCTCACCCTATTTGATTTTTCTAAAGCATTTGATACTGTTGATCATACAGTCCGTCTGAATAAGTTGGCTATTCTTGGTTTCAGTCACAACTTGTTAGTTTGGTTTAAATCCTATCTATTAGGTAGGAAACAATGTGTATCTGTCGGTGACAAAAAGTCTACTTGGAAAAACGTTATGCATGGAGTACCACAAGGTTCAATTTTAGGCCCTCTCCTCTTCACTTTGTATGCTAATGACCTTTCTTCCATTATCAAATTCTCCAGTTTCCATACTTATGCAGATGACCTTCAAATCTATTCAAGCTGTCCCATAACAAAAATTAATGAAACAGTTGGAATAATGAATCAGGATATCAATTCAATAGTGGAATGGACAAATAAAAATGGCCTTAAGCTTAATCCCATCAAAACACAACCCATTATAATTGGATTTTCTCGTCTTATAAACAATATTGACCTTGAATTGATTCACAAAATTAGTGTAGATGGTAATGACAATCCTTACTGTAGCTCAGTTGAAAATTTAGGCATTATTATGGATAATACTCTTGACTGGTCAGAACAAGTGAACAAAACTTGTAAAAAGGTATTCTCAGCCATGCATGCATTGAAGAAAATGCACGATATTCTCCCTAGAAACATTAAATTATTATTGGTTCAATCTCTCATCTTCCCACATTTAATGTATTGTAATTCTGTTCTTAACGATATGCAAGTCACTCTGAATGATAAACTACAGCATTGCCAAAATTATTGTCTACGTTTCGTCTACTCTCTCCAACAACATGATCATATCACCCCAGCCCACATTGCTAGTTCAACATTGAAGCTCCCCAATCAAAGGCTTTTTCGAATAGTGGAGCTTGTTAGAGATATCTTGAAATACGGTAATCCAAACTATTTTAAAGATGATTTCAAATTTGTCTCTGAAGGTAGGAGGATAGATGCTTCACATACTAGAACCGGAGAAAGTACTTTAAGGATACCCAATCATCGAACTACTATTTTCACAAAATCCTTTTTAGTCAGTGCCTGTCGTGCATGGAATGCACTTCCTGTTTCTATCAGGTCCATCGAGAGCCGAGCGAGCTTCATCCTGACTTTAAAAAAACATCTTTTGGAACAAATTACTGAAACTGTCCAGACCTAGAACGATCACATGACAACCATTCGCCACCCATCCCACAAATACAAACCTTTAAACCTGTTATAGAACGAATTGTGTATATATATTATATAAACTCATGTTATTTCAATCATCCACTGCATACTGCTGTATATTACTGAAAGTTGATTACCCTGATTTACTTTCAGCCTACTTCATTTTATTAATCAATTATTTGATCTTATCTACCTATATAATTATTTTACTTTATCAATTTTCTGTTTTTTTCTCTCTTAAATATTCATTTTGATTAAAACTTTTACAATATTTCCATTAATAAATAAATCCTTAGTTTAAATAATGAAATTAACGTTTTGGTAGAGAGTTAGTGGGGAGGATATTTTTAATATTCTTTCCGGAAAATGGACATTGATATGTCCAAAGCTCCGCCAATTTATGTAGATGTATAACAATATAATTATTATTTATAGTTATCATATTACAAATTGCTTTTTCATATCAGATACAGTTCAATAATTATATTCTTTGTCTATATCATATAAATTCATCTATAATTTTGCTGTATTGTAAGCTATTGTATATAAGTGTATAAGACAGTATATATTGTAATCTACATAAATAAAGTACTCAATCAATCAATCAATCTCTCTCTCTCTCTCTCTTTCTCTCTCTCTCTCTAAGAAGGGGATGAAGAAGAAGAAGAAGGAGAAGGAGAGGAAGAAGGAGAAGAAGAAGGAGAAGAAGAAGGAGAGGAAGAATCAAAATTTCTCCATCTCCCTGAGGAATTCCCTCTACTGCCAGATTAAACTGAATCGTTATCTCTACTGTCAGATTAAACTGAATCGTTATCTCTACTGCCAGATTTAAGTGAATCAAGAATCTCATCTAAGTGACAGATTGAACTGAATCGTTATCTCTACTGCTAGATTTAACTGAATCGTTCTTCCCTCACTATACTATGTCTCTAACTATTAGATTAAAATGAAATGTTCTAGAGAATCTCACACTGAATCATCTATTGTGTCCATAGCTTGCTTTCCACCTGACAGTGTAATTTTACATGTACTTGACGTGTTAAATTGTTTGCTGTACAAGCGAACAGGCGTTATTTTTTTTTTAATGTTTCCCCAACCATAACTAATGCATAATGCATATATAATTAGAATGAGCTAGCATATCCAAATATACACACATTGGTTATGCATCAGGCATATATCACTAGGGGGCAACTCTCTCTCTCTCTACAGAGTGATCTATGTTCTTTTACATTTTTTGTCTGCAATGCATACAAACATTTCCAGAGATCATTGGAATTATTAACAATAGCCAATGATTCATCATTATTTGAGCAACCATAATATAAGTGTCCATTTTCTAGTATATCGAGTAATTCAAAAATCTCAGATAAAATTGGGAAGTGGAAATTCTCTGTTTTTGTTATTGGTAGATCACTCACCTGATCACCTGTTGAAAATTTAATATTCTTTGCAATCAGATCAAATTCATTAAATGAAATTGACATCAAGAGACGTGATAGTTTCTTAAACTTTGAAAAGCTATAACATTCCAGCACCTTTGCAGCTGTTGTGGTAATAATAAAGCACAAGACACTAATGCACATGTGTCTACTCGCTGCACTGCACACTCACAGAATCAATGCCTGTGAGTTCCAACATGTGTGAGATCTTTACAGTTCAACCAACAGACCGTTACTGAGTAATTAAAACCAGATGTTGTACTCACATTGGAAATCAATCATATTTACACACTTCATTATTCAAAACTTCCTCTTCAATTTTAATTAGCTTAGCAGCTGTGATGAATCTTTTGAGTAAATCTCATGGAAGGAGAGAATTAACTAGAAAAATTATAATTACCCTTATAAAATCAAAGGTTTGCCAAACGAACAGTTAGCACCTGAGTGATAAGGCTTCCTTATCAACAGCAGAGTATAAGATAAGAGTACCGTTTTGTACTACACATTTTTTTCAAAGAATTATTTAATAAAATTATAATTATTTTGCAGATTAAGTACAAATCATTTATGAATTGCTCACTGAACTTTTTGACCGATTGTATAATGATAGAAACTTTCAGAGGTAGTGTAGCGGTCGCTAAACACTGAATACAAATTTCTTGAAAAAATTTCTTTAATTAAATTTCTTAAATTACCTGTGATGAAACAGCATAAAAAATAATACAGGTGGAGCAAAAATCCCGATGTAGATAATCTATGGGACTGCATCTCTAATAAGTTCCGAAGGATTAAGATAGGGTACTAAGGACCAGAGATTGTTTGGAATATACTTCGAGAACAGAGTCTTGTTGGGCTTTATGCTCTATTGTAGGAAATTATATTATCTTTCAGCTGCATCTGCCATACAGTCGAAAAAATTTGCTCTCAAGCCGAAGTTGGTAACAGATAAAAGCTAATATATGAGCAGGTAAGGACAGAGAATAGGTAATCTCGATCTGACCCCACACACTAGATCCACTTAGATCTGTTCCAATATCCAGGTTGAATCAATTATTTCAATGATAGTACTTGATCGGTTCTTGATAATATAGAACGTGTCAGACACATATTTGACAGGCTTAAGAAATAATCGAACTCAGAAGACGAATTGATAAAGTGGAAATATAATATAATAAAATAGATAGTTTGACAGTGCAGATTTAAAACTTGGATTACAGATTGAGAATAGTTTAACATTACCAAAATAATTAGAGATTTGCTTGTGCTCGCATGATACCATGCATGATCCAACATAATTTATAATTGACAAATTTAACACTTTTTTTAAATAATGGAAACAAATTATAAAAAATCTTTAAAATTACTCAGGTTGTGGTTCTGGCAGCTGAGGATAGTTGATCAACTACAAGTTCTTATGAATTCTATATCAGGTAGAATCTGGGATCTTAATAGTTATAAGCGCTTGTCGGCGTGGCCATTACTTTAACAAAGAAAATTTAATATTTTCTGCACTGTATTTTCTTTCGAAGCATAGATTGGGGCTCCAAACATATAAAACTCACGTGAATCCTCTTGACGGTCATGGTTCCTTTAGATCAAATTTGTATGATCGGTGGCTGGTCCAGGCTTCGATCTTAGCACGTGTGGAATTTTAATTGAATATTTCCTTCACCAATTAAATCAGGGAATGATTAAATTAGAATTTCTGGAGTAATCAATTGATGAATAAATTCACAAAACAATAGATGAATTGGCCTAAGATATTGGCTCACAGATGAAAAATACAAAAATTGAACAAAATTTCACTAATAAGTCTCTGGTAACTTTTCAACATGGTCTTAACAGTGAGGATTTTAAAAGGGAAGTGTCTTGCCTTCTTCTAAGCCTTCTGCTAGAACCCTTTTCTGAGAATCTCTGTGTAGTTAATTTGCATGAAAATTCACCATTGGTAGAATGATTTTGATGTAGGCATGACGTCAGTGGCAAGCAGTAAAATATAATTCCTTTGATTACAATAATAACTTAATTTTTATAATTTTTTAAATTGCTTAATTCTCTAGATACAGTTCCCCTATACAGTGTACATGCACTAGCATATACGATTAGGCAAGTTTGCTGTCTGATAACAGATTAACATATGATGCTTTCAAACGATCATCCATTTTGGTGCTATTTCTATGACATATGATTGGCTTAGACTTGCCAAAGAGATACATTCACCACGTGACTCAGTTGAATCAATAATTTATAATTAAATATTTCTATACAATTCTTAATATATTTGAAACTGTTATAATAAATTCTGCTGCTCTTATCAATGATACAATATTCATGCTATGACCTTGTTCGTTACTATAACATTTGACATTGTAATGTAATTTCATGGGTGATAAAAAAAATTGAACAATAATAAATACATTCTATTTTTCTATTTGAAATTCTTCATCCTTTTTTAATAGTTCTTTATTTTAGAAATAATACTATAGCTTGCATGAAAACTTGGCATGACATTTATAATATATTGAGTCAGTCAGCTGTGTCTGAGCTGCTACAAAACATCTGATCAATTGTAAACAAAAGTGTCACCTCCAAAAGTTCAATGAACAATTCATAAATGATTTGTACTTAATCTGCAAATAATTATGATTTTATTAAATAATTCTTTGAAAAAATGTGTAATACAAAACGGTACTCTTATCTTATACTCAGCTGTTGATAAGGAAGCCTTATCGCTCGGGTGCTAACTGTTCGTTCGGCAAACCTTATATTTTATAAGGGTAATTATAATTTTTCTAGTTAATTCTCTCCTTTCATGAGATTTACTCAAAAGATTCATCACACAAAAGCCCCCAGGATATTTTAAATAGGTTATTGGAAGACAAGTCGAAACAATGACTATTTGAAAAATCCAATATTGTGATGAATATACCATTTTATCTTCTGACTTCTACAAACTTCACACTTAACACTGAAACAATATATCGTGCACTTTTGGCTATGAGAAAAAGAAATTTTTTTTTTCAATTCAATTCAATTCAATTTATTTATCCTTTTTACAACATAGTTATTGTACAAAGTAGTTATGAAATAAATAACTTAAAACTAAAACAAAATAACTTAAAATAGCAGGTTAACAAAAACATGGAAGGTCCCTGCAAAGGCAAAGCCTGTGCGCAGGGGCCAAGTGTTACAAGAAACTACAGAACCAAAGTGAAAGCATAAAACAAAAATATAAATTATAAGTATGAAATTTGTATAATGAAAAATCTCGAGAATACAGACAATTAACAAGAAATAATGAGCTTATTCAAGAGAAAAAAAAAGTTGAAAGGTGAAAAGTTACAAGAAATCGAACAAATCAGTAGAGTTATGCGATGTGATCCATTGACTTATTTCGTTAGAAAGATTTCTGGTCAAATTGTTAGAGATAAAATGATCAGGTATTACATTAACAAGTTTATGGACAATGTAATTGGACTGCCTTCTACAAATGGATAAAACTGTATGATGAGATTCGAAAGTGATGGATGAGGGACGAAGATTGTATGGTGATGAACGGAGATTGAAAAGATTACTATGCTTATTCATGTAGATTATCAAGTTTTTCGTGTGAAGCTGCCTGACAGTCAGCACATTCAGTTCCCTGAAAAGATTGTCACTAGGGAAACGTCTGGGCTTTCCAAGAATTGCCTCTAATAAGGTCTTCTGAATAACAATTATCTTATTCAAGTGATTCATGTAGGCAGCGCCCCAAACGATAATCCCATATTGAAGAAAAGACTGGATGTAAGCACAATAAACCAATCTAGAAACGGCTATGTTACTCAATTTACTGATAGTGTAGAATTTGTTGATCCAGTGTTTAAGCTTATTACAAGTGACATTGATGTGGACATCCCACCGAAGATGTTGATCAACAGTGACACCCAGATACTTGAAGAATTTTTCTCTACCTAATTTTGGACAACTACAATCTGATGGATCTGAAAGGTTACAATCAGGACTATGAATATGAATATGAGTGAGATCAAGCGGCAAACCAACAACATTCGGTAAAAAGGCTAAAAATACACTTTTCTTTGTGTTGAGGGTAAGAATATGCTCATCTAACCAGGCTTTAACAGTTCTTAATCCAGATTCAGCCCTATTTTTAACCTCTTCCCATGAATTACCAGTAAATATTAAGGCGGTGTCATCTGCAAAAGCAAGTGTCACACAGTAGTAGATAGTATGATGAGAGAGCTAGAGCACTTGTGGAGTGGCTGATATGCTATTTTTCAAATCATTAAAATTAACTCATTTTTACTAATTTTCAATAAAATTCATTACATTCTAATAGAAAATATCATTTTTTCAATGAATTATTCATAAATAACTCAAAATTTCATAATCAAAAATAAGTCAAAAAAAATCACTGTTAAGTATCAGAAGAATTTTTTGGAGTGACTTATTTTTCACTCTAATTCTATTCCACTCACTAGAGACACAGTTTCAAGCAGAGAAATAAGACATTTTCAACCAATAGTCTCCAAAAAAAAAAAAACAATTTAATTAAATTTATTAAATAAATCAAGAAAATTGAATTTTACTTGGAGACCAAAAGTCTCCATTTTATTGAATTAGAAATTTGATAATTAAATTACGATTTTAATAAAAAAAAACAAAATATGATCATATTTTCCTTTCATCTCCTATCCTTACTTCACATGATCTGTACGCATGGCCTTTTACCCGATCACATATTAGCGTTTATAGCTATGGATCTTTAATTACAGGCATGATGAAATTTTTGCATACAGATCATGAAGTAAGGATATAGGAGATGAAAGGAATTTTGGGGGTTATTTTTTTTTAACCCCCATGAGGAACGACTCCTAGGTAGTCTCATAGATTTTTAGTGAGAATACCTACTTAAGATATCCATTGGGCCCATTGGATAACAGTTCAGTAATTTCACGACATTTACTATGTCCTCAATAATTAATGGGAAACATCTGGATTTGAACCAGAGTCTCCCATTTATTAGTCAAGCATTCTAACCACTAGACCACTTGATCATTTTATAAATTTGAATTTAATTCTTAATGTTAAGTTTCAAATAATTTTCATTGATCAAAAAAATTTGGTCCATTCCAGGATTTGAACCAGAGTCTCATGCGTGACAAGCAGACATGCTATCCACTACACCACAGAGACTCATAGTAACAATGCTATTTGATTCTTGATCTTAGCTTACTTTATTAGTGAATTGGATAACATTTAATCTTAATTAATTAAGATTTATGAATAAGGTTGATCTATTATTTATAAATTAATAAATTAAATAATAAATTGAATTATTAAAATTTTTAATAATATAATTCTTTCATTAATTAAGATTGATGAATAAATTATTATTATTAATTAATTAAGATTCATGAATAAGGTTGATCTATTATATTATTTTATAAATTAATAAATTAAATTATTAGATTAATTGAGTCCATGAATTAGATCCTATTTTTAAGTTAAATAAATTAGATTTATTTAAATTAGATTTAACACGTTTTCAACAGTGTTAGTGTCAAGTGCTTGTGATCAAAGGGAAGTAGCAAATTAATTTACATTATTCAAATAATATTCTTAAGATTTATCATTTTTAAAGAATATTTATCAAGAAATTGTAACAGAATAATTTTTTCAAATACCTTAAATTTTTCTCTCATAAATAGTAACTGAAAATCATGAGTGATCAAAATAAAATATATTGTAAAATTTGTGATGTTAATTTTACAATTAATTATAATTTTAATAGACATTTAAAATCTAAAAAGCATCAAGTTAATTCATCTATAAAATATAAAAAATTCTTAGAATTAAAGAAATGGGCTGAAATGAATCATATTCATGATTATGATAGATTAAATGAAAAAGCATTATTAAAAATTAAAGAGGATTTTAAAATCAATGAAGATAATTATCAAATATTAAATTTTGAAAAACTTAAAGATTTTGGAAAGAAGTATGATGTTAATAATTTAAATAATTCAAGTAGAGAACAACTAATTAATAGATTGGAAAAAATTAAAAAATATCCAAAAATTTTAAGGTAAGAAATATAAATTATATTAAAAAATTAGCTGAAGAAAATAATATTAAAACAAATAATAAATCAAAGAAATATTTAATAAAAGAATTAGCTAAAAATATAAATGAATCATCAAATAATTATATAGTGGATATTAAAAATATAAATTCTAAGAATGATTTATTCAATAAATATATACTTAAGTTTCTCCTGAAAGTAATAATATTAAAAATTATTTAGAAATTTGTAGAAAAGATTTAACATCAATAATTGAAGAAAAATTTAAAATTCATAAAAGTATGAAAGGTCAATTGAATCTAGGTTGTACTTATGAAAGGAATTCTCCAACAGATAATACAATTCAAAAAACCATAAAATTTTTTCCAGTAATAACAGATCATATTTTAGATATAAATGAATTTATTGATAAACAATTTGAGAAAACTATTTTAAGAGAATCACAATATCAACCTAATGCAGGATCTGGATGGTCATTAGTTAGTTGTGATAAATTAATTTTAAAATTAAATAAAAACAATTCATTAAATGCAGGATCATATATTGATTTACCAGAAAAAATAAAAAATTAAAAAGCATGTATTAATTTTAAAAATGAAGATAATTATTGTTTTATTTATTCAATTAGATGTGCAATAGATATTTTCAATAAAAATAAATCAGAAGATCCACATAGAACTAAACAATATGAAAAATATATATGATGATATTTTTAGTGAATTAGAATTTCCATTATCATTAAAAGATATCAAACTATTCGAAAAAAGGACTTTTAAAAATATAATGATTATCCTACAATTTCAATCAATATTTATACACTTGATACTGATAATGAAAACATAATACTATTACAAATTTCTGAAATTCATGATTCTGAAGTTAATTTATTATATTTTAAAAAAGATAACGATTCTCATTATTGTCTAATAACTGATATGAGTAGATTAGTAAGTAAACAAATATCAAACCATAATGGTAATATTTTTGTTTGTAGAAGATGTTCATCACATTTTCATATCATTAACTAAACCAGATCCTATAACATTTTCAGGTAATAAAGACATACATCTAATTAAATATTTAGTACTATTTGGTGTATCTATTATTTCTGTAAGTCTATCATTCATAAATTTAACTCAAGACATTTTTTCATTATGAAAACTATTATTTCCAGCATTTTCTTGAGCTGAAATATAATTAAGTCTTTTAACTAATTCATTTAAATTATTTACATATCTATATTCAATTGGTTTATTATTAAATTCTAATATTCCAGATCCTTTCTGATTAATAAGTTCTTCCCAAATAGTTTTAACTAATTTCCATTTTCTACCTTTACTTGATTTTGGTTTTCTACTTTTTGGATCATTATTTTGAAATAGAGAATAAGTTTTTATCATGATGTTCTTATAATATTTCCAATCATCATTTGTAAACATTTCACGTTCTAAATAATCATTTCTAGTTAAAAGTCTCCATAAACCTTCTGTACCTTTATATTTTTCTTCATTCTCATTATATTTTATTATAATATCATCTATATCAACAGACATAGGATAATTACCAATTTTCCATTCTTCAATATCTTCATCATACCAAATACCAAATTGTTTATCATGTGCTCTTGGTAAAAATTTTGAAGCAATTGATCCAATATTAATAATAGATGATTCCATAATTTTTTTCAAAGATTTATTAGTTTTAAAAGTTTCTTTTTCAGGTGTTATTGGATCTTCAATTGTAGATGTAGATTCATTATAATGAAAATCATTTTCATCTTCATCTTCAAATTGAATTTTTCGAAATGGAGTACTAACTATGTTTGGATTAAAAATTTGAATATCTTTTGAATTTTCAACTTTTCTATCATCATTAATTCTATTTTCTTTTAAAGCATTAATAATAGATTCATATTTCTTTTCTCTTTCTTTCAATTCTAGTCCTTCACGAATATGATTAGATTTAAACTCATCTTTAAGTTTTTTTTCTAAATCATAAACATATTTAGCTTTAGATAATGATAATTCATCATTTTTTGGATTTAATAATAATTCATCAAATTCTGGTCCATTATATGGATCTTTTTTAATAAGTTTAGTTCCTTTTTTAATTTTATTTCGTTTTTGTAATTGTTCTTTTTCACCCTCTTTATATCTTTGTAATAAATCTTTTTCAATTTGATTTAATTTTTTCAAATCTTAATTTTTTAAATCATCCATTTATAAATAAAAAATTTAAGATATTTTTTCATAATGTTTTTATTTTTTATAACATTAAATGTATGTTTTTTTAACATAATTTAAACATTTTTAAACGTGTTTTAACGTTTATTTTTATAACGTTAAATGTATGTTTTTTTAACATTAATTTAAAGTTTTTTAAACATTAATTCAAATGTTTTTTAATGTTCATTTTTATAACGTTAAATGTATGTTTTTTTAACATTAATTTAAACGTTTTTTAAACGTTAATTCAAACGTTTTTTAATGTTTATTTTTATAACATTAAATGTATGTTTTTTTAATATTAATTTTAACAATTATTTTTATAACATTAAATGTATCAATGATTAAATCATCTTTTAACATAAATTTATATTTCCCATTATTTGATTTTTTAGTCATATCAATTGTAATAAATCCATAAGGTTCATCCCAACATTTTTTACATAAATTTTGAAATTTATCAAAACTCATCTCTGATCCTACATAATCATCATAAATTCGTTTAGTATAATATTTATTTTGTTTAAAAACAAACAATAAATTCACATTATTTCTTATAACTCTTAAATCTAAATGACTATAACTTTGACTTAAATAGATACATGAGATATTTTTATGTCTTCCTCTAATAAAATATTCTTTGATTTTTGTTTGTTCTTCCATTAGACAATCATCAAATATAATTAATGAATTTTCATTACATTCATCTATTGAAATTAAATCTTCACAAGAATTGCAAAAAAAAGCTATTTGAGTTTTTATTTTATTTTCAATTTTTTGATGTTTTTGTAAATCTGTATATGATCTTTGTTCTAATGATTTACTAAAAACATAAAGATATATAAATTTTAAACCACTTTGTTTTTTATAAATTAAATTTAATACTAAATTAGTTTTTCCACTACCTGAACTACCAATTATAATAGCTCTAAGTGGATGTGGTAATAGTGAATTACTAATTCTTCCTTCATAAAAAATTGTTATATCCATTATCTATTTCAAAATTATTTTATTATAAATGAAGTTATTAAAAATAAGTGGTTCAAATTCTAAATTGAGATTGCATCTGGAGCATCCAATATATATCAATGAAGAAGATAATTATAAATTAACATTATTAGGATTTTATTCTGATAACAATATTTATAATTTAAGAGAAGATGGTCAAATATAGTATAAAGAAAAGCAAGAAAAAAATTATAAAACTATTAATTTTCCAAAAAGTTACTATACTTTAGAAAGAATACAAACACTCATAAATATTCATATGGAAAATGAAGATTATAATGTTATTATTAGTAGAGATGATAATAAAATTCAATTTATTACATCTCATTATCTATTTGGATTTTCAGAATCAATGAAAAATTTATTAGGATTAACAAAAAATGATATAATTTATCGTGATACATTCTATAATGAAAAAATTCAAAATTTAAGATCAGTTGATGTAATTGAAATACATTGTAATTTAGTAGAAAAGAGTCTTAGTAATCATGAAAATCATTCACATAAACATAATGAGAAAGAGTTACTATATCAATTTTTTCATAATACAATTCGTGGATCTAAAATTTCAATTCAACCAAATCAAAAAATATTTGTTCCATTGAAAAAAAATTTACATGAAATTCAAGAAATAGTAATTTCAATTACTGATCAAAATAATAATTCAATAGTAAATCCTGATGTAAATAATATTATTTATTTAGGTCTTAAAAAATAAAATATATAAATTTTTTTATAATAAATGAATAAGATATTTGATGAGTTTTTTGGTGATATAATTAAAAGTGAATACAGGACTATAAATCCTGTTAGTGAATTAAATTTTAATTCACCAAATAATTATACAATTTTTAAAATAGATCATGGAGACTCATTTAAAAAAATTTAATTAATTAAAAGAGCTGGAGGTGGTGATTATGAAAATAATTCAACAATTAAATTGATTGATAATTTTTTACCATATCTATTTTCAAGAATTGAATTGAAAAAACATAATACATTAATTGATTTTGTTGATTTTCCAGGAATTACAAGTACTGTAAAAGGATTAGTAAGTTATCATAATTCTCAAAAACAAACAATTAGTAATACAGGATTTGTTTCTAAATTTACTAGTGGAAAATTTGAAATATTATGTACATTAAGTCAATTAGGTTTAGGATTTTTTGATCATCTTAGATATTCAATGTTCAAAGGAGGATTTGAAATAATATTTACTAGATCTGAAGATAATGATGCTATATTCAGATGGAAAGATACAACAGATGGATCAATAGAACCACAAGAAGGAAAGATAGTTATTGAAACTTCTACATTAAGAGTCCCAATTGTAGAATTTTCAAGTACAGCTAAAATTCAATTGATTAATAATTTAAAATCATTAAGTGATGATAAAAAATTAAAATATGATTATTTTCAATGGCAAACCATTGATAAAAAAGGAGTTTTTGGATCTTCTTTTAGTTTTGAAATAACTAATTCTTTTAGAAATGTTTACAATCCTAAATTTATAATCATATGTCTACAAACTGATAAATTGAATGATCAAAAAAAGAATCCTTCAACATTTGATCAAGTTAAATTGAAAAATGCTATAGTTAAAATAAATGGTGGAAGATATCCAAATGAATTAGAAAATATAGATTTTCAAAATAAAAATACATCTATTCTCTATGACATGTACCAAAACTTTAGAAGAGTCATGTTTAGAGATGATTATGTATATCTTGGATATGAAGAATTTATAAATACATATCCAATAGTTGTAATTGATACACATTTACATCCAACAAATGTAGGAAATACTAAAAATGATATATTGGTTGAACTTGATTTTGCATCTCCTGTAACTGCTCCAAATAATAATAATGGAACAATAGCTTATGTAATTGTATTTTCAGAAATGCATTTTATTTATAATATTAATAGAAATACTGTAAATATGATTTAAATTGTTTTATTAAAATTTTTTAGTAATAAATGGATTTGAAAAAAATTAAAGTCAATTTATCAGAAAGACAAAAAAATAATTTTAGAATAGCACAAAAGAAACATAAAACTATAACAATAGGATTAAAATATGATCAATTATCATCAGGTGAAAATGAAATTTTATTAACTAATGTACAATATAAAAATTCAAATAAAGCTTTAAAAAATAAAAAGGGTATAAGATTATCCTTATTATATAATCAAATTGGTAATGGTCTATTAAATGATTTAATAACAAAAGCTGAAAATAATATTCCTTTAGTTAAAACTGTAACACCTTATTTAAGAAATGATTTAGCTCCTCTAATTAGAGAAAAACTTGTTCCTTGGTTACATAATCTCATAGATAGAGAACTTGATGATATTATTAAAAATGATCAAACAGGTAAAGGACTTAAATCTTTTATAAATAAAAAAATTGATTCAATTTATTCTAATTTACTTAAAAAAAAACAAAAAATAACTCCATTATCTATTAGTGATTTAGAAAATTATTCAAGAAAATTAAAATATTTTAAAGGAATTTTTATGAGAGATAATCTCCCAATTGAAAAACCATATGATATTGAATGTGGAATTATTAATTTAGATAGTATGTTTTCTACAGGAACACATTGGACTTGTTATATGAGAAAAATAATAATGTACTTTATTTTGATAGTTATGGAAATGCTAATCCACCATTAGAATTACAAAAATATTTATTGAATAATAAAATTTTCATTTCAACAGATGAAATACAAAACGATTATGATCCACCAATATGTGGACATCTTTGTTTATATGCTTTGAAATTATTTTCAGAAGGATGTAATTTGAAAATAATTTCACAAAAAATTTTTAATAATAAATATGGTTTCTTATCATTCATTGATATTTAATCAATTTGGTGATGATATAAAATCAGAACAAAAATTTGAAATTGATGAATTACAAAATATTATAAAAGAATGTAAACATAAAATTGATAATATGATGAAAGAGTTTATAACAATGGATTATTTTAAAAATTCTATGAAAAATTTAGATGAAAAACTTAATGAAGAGTTTATAACAATGGATTATTTAAGAATTTTATGAAAAATTTAGATGAAAAACTTAATAAAGCTATTCATATCTTATTTGAAAAACTTGATAAAAGTAGTATAGATAGAAATCAGGATACATATAATAATCTTAAAAATGAAATAAATGATAAATTAAAAGATTTTGAATCTAAAATTGAACATATAAATTCACTTTTAAATAAAACTTAAATTATTTTTTTTAGATTTGAAATATGACTTTCCATTTCTTGATGTTTTTTCATATATGTTTTAGTAATGAATTTATCACATACATCACATCTAACTTTTTCTAAAATTTTATCTTTATTTTTATAATAGTAATTTCTAACTTTTTAATATCACATTCTTTACACCAACTTGATATATTATTTTTACAAGTTTTACTTTTATAAAAATTATCATGAGTTTTATCTATTGCACATTTTGAACATGTTTTCATGTATTCATTATTTATTTTACATCTTGAACATATATGATTTCTATTTTCCATTTATATATAAAAAATTATATATTTTATAATAATGTTTTCTTCAATTCATCTTCATAAAAACTACCAATTATATCTTCATTATTTAAATCTTTCAATTTATATGTTATAGGATCTGTATAGATCATTTTAGTAATAATAAAAATTTCTCTAGTCCAATTATTTTTATATTTATTCTCAAATGATTTTTTAAATGATGGAATTCTAACTCTATCATCTATTTCAAATTTTGGTTTAATAATATTATTTGAAGTTTTGAAATTATAAACAGTATTCAATAATATATTCTCCTTATTCTCATCTACATCTATAGGATTCATTTTTATAGTACTATGTTTAGTATTATTATAATTTATAATAATATTTTGTAAGTCATCAATCCACTAAAATTTTTATTTATTTCAAAAATAATTTTCATTTATTATTTAATGTTCTATTAAATCTTTCAATTATTGCACTTTTTTCTTCATTTTCAGTATGATATAATTTTATTTTATATTTTTTTAATAATTGATTAAATTCTTTATTTTTAAATTTAAGACCTTTATCAGAATGTATAAGATTTGGAGATTTATGATTAACTTTTTTAGTATTATTTAAAATTTTTTCAAATGCTTTTGAAACTTCCATTCCATTTTTCTTTTTCAATGGTTCAACCCATACATACTTTGAAAATGTATCTATAACATTCAAAATATATTTATATCCATCATTTTGTTCATGATATTTATCAAATATCATAAGATCTATAGCCCATAAATCATCAATTCCTAATGTTAAAATTTTTCTTCTATTAAATTTTTTTATAACTGGTTTATGTATTTCAATAGCTTCAATTTTTCCTTCTTCCTTAGTTAAATTATTTTCAATAATTTCTTTAGTTACTGGTGATTTTATGAATTTACTTTTATTAGTTTTACATACCAAACATTTAGCTGCTATTCTATATAATCCATTACTAGTTTGAACTATTTCTGAATTCTTATTTTTAGTTTTCTTTTTACATTTATGACAATGAATAAGCTCATCCATTTATTTAATAAGAAAAATACATCCATCATCTTGAAAAATTACTTCATAATTTTTAAGATGATGGATGTATGTTTTTTATTAAATAATTTTTTTTAATAAATGGAACAAATTAAAACATTCAATTTAACAGAATCATTTCAAGTATTTATAAAAGGAGTTAGAGAAAAAACTGAAATAGTTTTACAAAATGGAAATGATAAAATTATTCTTGATACAGATACATGGACTGAACTTTTCAAACATATATCTTCAATAAATAATGAATATTATAATAGATTCAAGTATCAATATAATGATTTATAAAAATATAAAATATCTTAAAATTTTTTCCATATAAATAGAAATGTAAAAATGTCTTCATTAATAAAACAATTCAATAATTATGGAAAAATTAAGATAACTAAAAACATAAAAGAGTTAGAAATTAATAAAGAATATGAAATTTTAAATATTAAAACGACTCCGGCTACCATAGTCCAGGACCACCAGGAGTTGGACCGACATCAGCAGTTCATAAGAAAATTTCGACACGTGAGTGAGAAATATTGAAATAGTAATAGGGCGCCCTCAGTGCTTCGAAATTACATGAGAATCAAAGCTAGCTCGTCGGAAGGGTTTTCTCATAAATTAAGAATTTAGTAAAAAATACTTGCGCAAGTAAATATAGTATTAATGGTATTTTATTAGAAGAGCAACGAGTCAGTACATATCAGAAGTTCTATAAATCAAAGAAGTATAAAATCTAGGCTAGTAATACATATTCCTATGATCTTTAATTTCTGCAATATAATTTGCGATAGTTTGTCGTAGCTCTGATTCACTAGATGAATTGCTCTATTTATTCCGTCAGGTGCCGAATCTTGCACCCTGAGATAAAATATATATTCATTGCAAAGGAATCTATTAGATACTACAGAATTTAATATATATATTATATATTTGGATTATTGGTTGCCAATTTATCAAGCTGATTTTAAGGAATCTATTTTTAATGGAATTGTCCAAGTCGACAAGTATCAGCAAGCTAATATTGCAGCTACATAAAAAAGGATGCATATGATTATAAAATAAAAGCACATGGTAACATTTGGTGCTATAAATTTGGAGAATAGTATTTAGCCTGTGATATTTTATTGATTTCGATTATTGTTCTATTTTTATATTATATATCTTTTATCGCTCTTTATATTTTTTGCCCTGATCTATTTTTGCAATATTTGTTAATATATGTATCAAATTGTTTATGGTGTGCAATTTATTTTAATTCCTCAATACTATAGGATAAGTACCATATATATATATATTTATTTTTTAATGAATTATCAGAATTATAGTGGAAGCTCAAATCTGGGCCTATAAAGATTTTTATGAGACTGTATCCTATGAAAAACCACGACCTAATTTTTATAATTATATTAAAATATTTCATGCTCTACCGACTGATGCCAAGCAGGAGGCTAATCGTTATTTAAATATAAAAAATAACGTGACACAACATGTCGTACCAACGTGGGACTGATGATGAGAGCTGAGCTCATTAAATAATTATTTGAAATAAGTCAAGACCTATATTGAGGATAATAATTAAAGACAAGTCTAGTCATATTGAAATTTGTCGTGGATGGATAATAAAACAATAGATATATGAGTATTGAGGAAAACAGGCGGGTTAAATTTTGTATAACTTTTTGGGGAATCAATAGCTTTGAATAAAGAGAAATTATATGTTTTAAAGAAAATTTTATATTATTGTTATTGTAGAAAATATATTTTATAGAGAGAGATATTATATTTTATGAGCGTAAACTGCTATTACTTTCTAGTCATGAATATATTATGTATAAGCCGGTTGGAATATAATTCACAGTCTGTAAACTAGTCAGGAATCAATATTCAATATTGGAGCGCTAGAGCATTATAAAAAACTTAAGTATAAATACCTTATTTCGGATATCCAAACACTTTGCACATAACTGTTTCACTGTAAGTCCCGGTTTGTGTCTCTTTTTTAGGCATTTTTGCATATTATTAATCACTTTTCTAATTAGCATTTATCATATTGTCATAATGAATCACACTCCCGCAAACTCTGAAGTTTCATATATGTACGGCGGTTGCACAGATCCCACTTTGTCGACTCCCAGCACATCAAACCCCACCATGGTAGATGCCAATACACCACGAGAAAGGGAACCAGGAAGTGTCGGGTCGATAGTCTTCGATCCACAAGGTCTGCAACCTCTATCATCCACTCGAATCGACGCCGCTGACATACCATTGAATCAACGGATAGCAGAGATCAACTTCGAAGGGGGCGAGGAGCAGCCTGCAGAACCCGCATCTCCAGAGGCTGAGTCACATCTGAGCAAACAAAGTATATTCCCAGTCACAGAGCTAGATCCATTTAAAAGGGTAATAATGGAACAAACTAGCAGTATGTTCAATATTATGTTACAAAACACAATGGATAACATGATGCAGGAAATTAAAAAGAGAATGCGGCAATAAAAGAGGCAAACAAGCAAACAGTGGAACAGGGCATGAAGGAGACAGCAGACGCCATACAATCAGTAGAACAGCAGTTAGATACTATTGAGAGTAAAGTAGAGAATCATAGAGAAGAATTAAAAGCAATGATAAATCTACAGAGGGAAAGTCAGGATAAAGTTACGGCAGGATTATCGGAAAGGTTGGATACGGTTACCTGTGAACTAAACGAAAGGATAGATAACTTAACCACACAAATCACTACTCCTATTCAGGATATAACAACTAGCATTAAGGCCGATTGCCATCAAGAAATCAACAAACAAATTACTGTTGCCAATCAAAATTTAACAACTACCATTGATAAAAATATTAACAGTATTAAAGATATACAAAATAAACAGATTATTATGTCCACAAAAATGAACCAACTGCAAGGTAGTATCAATCAGAACACAGAAACCTGTAAGGCTTTGAATGGAACTCTCCTAATTCAAAAATCCACTTTGACTCAATTAGATCAAGAAGTGAATGCTAATAAAATTACAAATAATAGTCAATGGCAGATGGCACAGGAGAAAATAACAGTATTAGAAAATTATATCCAACAACGACCTCATGGAATTCAAGCAGATAACATCAATTCACATAGTATATTGCAAGGACTGGGTAAATTTGATAATACTGATCGCCATTTGCAACCTCAACCATTCATTGATCAGATAAAATTAGTACAAACTCTTGCACCTACCTCTTGGAGTATGTGGCGTCTTCGTTTGACTAGTTTATTAATTGGCGAACCCCTGATGTTCTTTCGGAGTAGAGCCCATGAATTTACATCATTGGATGAGTTTGTAGCTGTCTTCCTGGAACAGTATTGGAGCAGAAGTGAACAGTTGGACGTGCTTGCGGACATCATATCATGCGATTTCAACCCTAACTTAGACGGTGCATGTACCACTTTCGTCACTGCCCTACAGTTCAAAAATTCTCAATTGAGCGAGCCCATTAACGAATTGGCATTAGCAAGTATTATTCTAAAGAAACTACTGTATCAAGTTAGAATGGCACTTGCCACCCAACCCATTACTGATTGCAAACAGCTAATAAATCATCTATATGGCATACAGTCTGTGATGGCAATGTCAAACCACCAATCAGACCAAAGATACACACAGAATCAACATAACTCAAAAAGTAATCAGTAGACCAGCCAAAACTATGAACCGGTATCATATGATCGCTCCCGATCTGCCCCTCAATTTGAACGCCGCTATGAGCACAAACAAAATAGTAACTGGAATAATAAAAATTTTCAAAATCGCACAACTAATCATTACGCCCATCAGAGCAACTGCAGGAATTATTATGATGGCCGTGATCGATTAAACTCAAATAATGGTTACACTCAGAATAATTACAACAGAAATTACAAACGGCCACCTCAACAAGTAAGCACAAATTATACATTAGCACATGCAACAGGATTAAACCAACAAAAAACACAGAACCCAACACCCAATGACCCGCCACCAGATATACAGAAAACTACAGCTAATAAACCATGACTATATGATACCCCCGATATAACACCCACAAGCTCAAATGAAACAAACAAAGAAAAGCAGGATATTTCAACGTCATACACCACATTCAGAAATGATTTACCGGAAACTTTGTTAGAAGAAACCGAGAAGGAAAGCAGGCTACCGGATATCCAAATGCAGGCGTATATCAATATTGAAATATATGGAATGAAGGTTCAAGCATTAGTAGATAGTGGTTCACAATGTAGCCTCATACAAACAGACATATTTCAACATCTAAAAGAAAAAACAAAATTAGCTACTCTACCGCTAACCAACGTATATGTATCAGGTATCGGTCCAGGACGGCGAATACATATAACTACCCAATGTTTACTGGAAATAAACCTTCAACAACAACGATTCGCTTATACATTTCTTGTATTACCTGTATCCGGTCCGCACATGATAATAGGTACAGATTTTCTCCAACATTTCCAAGCCTGTTTAAATTTCCAAACCTTGAAATTTCATGCTTTTACCGAAACCGAATCACACGAGGTTATAGTACCCCTTGATCTGAAGAAACGCACTGAAGGAATTACAGAGATACACTCCGCTCACTACATGGAAGGCGCGCCGAGGAAGTGGGGTATCCACGGAATTGAAAATGCTATGGAGTATATGGAGGTATTAAGCCTAACAACGAAGAACCAAACACTGCTAGGAGTAGACTCTAGTACCGAAGAATTGTTAGAGATACTAATAGATAGAATCCATCAACATACCGATTGGCACCCTGACATTAGACAGGAAATAATTCAAGTATTCCGTAAAAATGCAGGTGTTTTTTCCGAACAACCTGGTCTAGCTACTCACTTCGAATGTTCACTCAATGTTAAACCACACAACACGTATTACCGCAAATCATACCCCATACCTTTCACCTATCGATCCGCCGCCATAGCAGAAATCTCTCGCATGGAACAATTAGGAATTATAGAAGAATCCACAGCACCCTATAGTTTGCCGATTGTGTGTGTAGCAAAAAAGGATGGAACAGTAAGACTATGTCTGGATGCTCGTGCCTTGAACCGTATATTGGATGATGACCGAGAAGGACCAGACCAAATTGAACAAGTTATGCAAACTTTCCATGGCAAAACCATATATTCAACGGTAGATTTGAGTGCAGGATATTGGCAAGTCCAAGTAGCACTGGAATTGCGTGATTATTTATCCTTTCTGTTTAATGGACGCAATTACAGGTTCACTCGTTTAGCATTTGGATTATGAAATGCTATGGCTGTATTCATACGGTGTTTGAGACAGGCGCTAGGAGACGTTATCAGAGACTACTGTACATTATACGTGGACGATGGATTAATAGCCTCACAGAATATACGTGAACATTGCCAGCATTTGTATATAGTATTTGATAGATTGATAAATTGCGGTTTGAAACTCAAACTATCGAAGTGTGAATTTTTTGTGAGGGAAGTAAAATATCTAGGACACATAATCAAACCTACTGGCATATCACAGGATCCGGACAAATTATTAGCTATCAGACAATTTCCATCACCAACCAACCGTAAACAGTTACAAAAGTTTATTGGATTTTTACAATTCTACCGCCGCTTCAACAAACAAATGTCACACTACACTGCCCAACTCAGTCATGTATTGTCTAGTACCAAACCTTGGAATTGGACTAACAAGGAAGAGATCATATTCCAGCAACTAAAAGAAGCTTTCCTAAACTCCGTCGTGTTGAAACACCCTAACCTGAAAAAACCTTTTTTCTTGAATGTCGATGCCTCAGATTATGCAATAGGCGCAGAGATTTTCCAAGAAGACGATCAAGGAGAGAAAGGAGTGCTAGCATTTTTTAGTAAGACACTCAACTCAGCACAATGTCGATATTCTGTGACCGAAAAAGATTTGTTGAGTATTGTGGAAGTATGTATTAAATACCGGACATTGTTGCTCGGCAATAAGATATTTATCAATACCAACCATAAAGCCTTAACATTTTTTTAAAACAGCCAAATTAAATCACAACCGCCTATCTAGATGGTTTCTTGCGCTTCAAGAATATGATATCGAATTGACCCATCTGCCAGGAAAGAAAAATCAGACCGCCGACTTTCTATCCAGGGAAATAGATGCTTCATATTGTCAAGATACCAACCTGAAATGTTTCGCCATAAAGAGTAGAGAAAGCATACCATATCCCCCCAATATCCAACCACGAATTCACACTGCCGTATTGACCCCTAAAAGAATCCGCATTGCCCAATACGAAGACCCAAGACTGTCCCAGATCCGCGAATTGATGGAAGAAGGAGCTACTGAACCGCCCGATTACCTGCGACAGTACACCCGCTACAAAGGATTTATGTTCCACCGACCAGCTAAAAATACTTACGACTGGCGCCTAATAATCCCCGCTAATATGGGAACAGATTTGATAAAAGAAGCTCACGAACGTATTGGACATTTTGGAACTATGAAGACCCTCCACCTACTAGAAGAAAGCTGTTATTTTAAAAGCATGCATAAAAAAGTGGCCAAAATAATAAAAGCTCGCGATATATGCCAGAAAGCCAAATACCCTCAATACCATATCAGGGGCAAAATGAATCCCATTCTCCCTAGTGCACCATTGGAATTGATATCAGCGGATATATATGGTCCATTACCCATGGCACAATACGGAAAAAAATACATATTCGTGCTTACATGTGTTTTTTCAGAATATACAATGCTATTTACCATAGGTAAATTGACCGGAAAAGTTCTGGCCCGATGCATAATGGAAAGATGGACAAATGAAGTAGGAAAGCCTAAACGAATCCTATCTGACAACGCAACCTATTTTTGTAGCAAGCAGTGGAAAGAAATACTTCACCTGGCTAATATTAAATGGTCGAGGACATCTCTTTACAACCCCAGCGCTAATCAAGTAGAGCGACGTATGGCAGAGATCTCTCGTTTTATGCGGACTTACTGTAATGAAAAACACCAACAATGGGTTAGATATATAGCATTTTTAGAAGAGTGTTATAATAATAGTCTAAATGAAAGCACCGGTCGTACGCCTTACGAAATCATGTTCGGTAAAAGAAACACTACATTTATCGAAAAATTGATTGATTTTCCAAGCTCAGAGGTGAACAAGCCAACAAATCCTGATATCCATCATCTAGTCAGATTGAAGCTAGAGCAAAAGGCAAGTAGTAGGAAGAGATTTCACGACCGAGCATACAAAATATTTTCATATAAGATTGGAGATGAAGTTTTAGTAAAGAGCCACAGATTATCAAATGCTTTGGAGAAAGTAACTCGTAAGTTCTTTTTAATTTATTCAGGGCCACTCACTATCATAGCCATATCGCATCACAACACAGTCCAGTTGCAAGAGAGTGAGAATACGCACATTGTTTGGTGGGAAAATGTAGCCAATATTTAACCATATCACAGAATTTGAAATAAATATGATAAGTAATCAAGGAAAACACCACTATCAAACGAATTACTGACCTATCATGATAAATTTAATCTTGAGTTAGACCGCATGGCAACAATCCGATGTTTTTATTTCTCCCAACTGTCCAAAGCCTGCAACAAGCAAAAGAATAATTTTTAATTATGTAATTAAATAATATACACCATATAAAATAAGACACAAACGGGGATAGTAAAAAATAAATTAAGCAAATTACCTTAAATGTGAAAAATGTGACGAATAAGGTTAGTTTTATGCTGCAGAACGCAAAGCCAAAGTATATGACGTCAGAAAGCAGATATTCAGAACTGGTAGGTTAACAAAGCCATCTAGATTGAATGTATGTAGCGCTCAACATATGTTTAAGAAAAGAAAAATATTGTACCCCAAAAATGTTATTTATCACTGTTATTATTATATTTATCAATGTTAATATATTTATTCATATGTTTTATATTATTACCGTTAGTTTATGCCATGTTTGTTACTGGAAAAACCTCAATTGAATGCTAGTTACCTAAAGCCAAAGAACCATTAGCAAAAGAAAGGAATTGTACCTGATATATGGAAAATTATTTATATTAAGACCTAGGAATTACAATAAAATATAAGCCCCAGGAAATTTGTATATCGAAATTATTGTTTGAAAGGAATCAATTATAAGAGAATCAAGTAATGTGTGTAGTTAGGTTGGCGGCCTTGCGAGCGGCAAATTTAAAAATACTATGTTCTAAGTGTTGTAAGGAGGAATGTGTCTAGGAGATTATATTTATGATATTTTTTGTGTTGATAAGCAGAATTTGTTATTGTATTTGATAGAGGTCTAAGGGAGGCGCAGCAGATAGATCTGCGAACTATGATAAAAATTTGAGAGTATATTTTGTAGACAAAGTATGGAATATATTGATGTGTTGAAGGATGGATTTTCATTAAAAACATTGTGATTCTCAAATATTTTGAATTCAAATCCAGGGGCGCATGTAACATATTCAATTTGGATAGATAAATAAAAATCCCTAGCTGAAATATTTATAGGTCTGAGTAAAGTAACTGGCTAATATCGCCAAAGAGATAACATAAAGATTAGATAATATCAGATTGTCCTGGCTAAACTGTACAACAGCCTAAGAGGAATTGAAATAATTTTTTGCTAATATATATTATATTATATAAAATATTGAAGGTTGAGGTTGGGCATAAACATTTAGTGATCGGCGACCTAATGATCGACCGAGCCATGCAACATAGAATCTGACCAAACACCTTGGCAGAAATTTATTGTGGCAAAACGGTATGCAATTTGAGGAATAAAAGGTCCCACGTGGCTAATTATTATGATGCATGAAACAAATAATAACCTATAAAAAATTAACTAGCATGTAGAGAGCATATTTAAAAAATCTAATAAAAATAATTAAATGTATCCAGGAAATAGGAGGTTACCAGGCGCATGAATACTGAAATAATTTGCATGCACCAATCACATAATGGCAATTGATAGGCGGCAATAGTATGCCGATTCAAAAATATTTGTATATATTTCTACAAATAAATAGAATTTGTATGAAATTGTTGTATAGTCTATGTTTTGGATATGGCCCGAAGGCAAAGAAATTATTAAACATACAACATAGGTGATAATTTAATATTTTAGTATGGTCTATTTGAACCTTGAATGGCGGAGGACTAGGATATTCAAATTTTATGTAAATAAAGAAATCGGAAATGAGAATTGTAAAATTGAGAAAGGAGAACCAACACTCGCCTGCCAAATGCCACCATGAGAGGTCCCTAAATATTATAGAGCGTAATACCTTACTATAACTTGTAAAAATTTAAAGTTAGATTGAATTACTCAATTTCTTATAAGACTTTGTGATGCTCTTATAAAGCAAAAGTCATTTTCATTTTTTTTTTAAATAATTTTGTAACCCCTTGGAAGAGACGACTCCAGCTACCATAGTCCAGGACCACCAGGAGTTGGACCGACATCAGCAGTTCATAAGAAAATTTCGACACGTGAGTGAGAAATATTGAAATAGTGATAGGGCGCCCTCAGTGCTTCAAAATTACATGAGAATCAAAGCTAGTTCGTCGAAAGGGTTTTCTCATAAATTAAGAATTTAGTAAAAAATACTTGCGCAAGTAAATATAGTATTAAGGGTATTTTATTAGAAGAGTAACGAGTCAATACATATCAGAAGTTCTATAAATCAAAGAAGTATAAAATCTAGGCTAGTAATACATATTTATATGATCTTTAATTTCTGCAATATAATTTGCGATAGTTTGTTGTAGCTCTGATTCACTAGATGAATTGCTCTATTTATTCCGTCAGGTGCCGAATCTTGCACCCTGAGATAAAATATATTCATTGCAAAGAAATCTATTAGATACTATAGAATTTAATATATATATTCGGATTATTGGTTGTCAATTTATCAAGCTGATTTTAAGGAATCTATTTTTAATGGAATTGTCCAAGTCGACAAGTATTAGCAAGCTAATATCGCAGCTACATGCAAAAGGATGCATATGATTATAAAATAAAAGCACATGGTAACGTTTCGTGCTATAAAATTTAGGGAATAGTATTTAGCCTGTGATATTTTATTGATTTCGATTATTGTTCTATTTTTATATTATATATTTTTTATCGCTCTATATATTTTTTGCTCTGATTTATTTTTTGCAATATTTGTCAATATATGTATCAAATTGTTCATGGTGTGCAATTTATTCTAATTCCTCAATACTATAGGATAAGTACCATATATATATATATTTATTTTTTAATGAATTATCAGAATTATTGTGGAAGCTCATATCTGAGCCTATAAAGATCTTTATGAGACTGTATCCTATTAAAAACCACGACCTAATTTTTATAATTATATTAAAACATTTCATGCTCTACCGACTGATGCCAAGCAGGAGGCTTATCATTATTTAAATATAAAAAATAACGTGACAAGTTTATCATATTCACAGGTAGGCCTACCCTTTTATTTTCTTTGTTTAAATGATCTGATGATGAACATTCCATCATCAAGTGTTCAAATAAAATTATAAAGAGTAGTCAAACAAGAAAAAACAAAAAAATCTATGAGAAGAAATTGCTGTAATCCACGTGATTGAATCTTAAAAACTTGAATATTTTTTAGAATTTGGAGTATTGAAAAGTGAAAATCATTCAGATTCAGCGCATGTCAGAGAAATAGACAAAATTGAATGTTTCGAAGGCCATAGTGTAAATGAGATGCAATGTAGAAAGCAGTACTATTCTGTTTACTATGGTGATGGGTGTCAGCCGCCCATACCATGTCGGCTGTTTTTCCCCTTCCACAGTGTCAAATCAAATCGCAGATACATAAAAATTTATATCAATGGATTCGCAATGGAATATGCTACATTGATTATGAGGTCATTTTTCTATGGAATCACTAGTTTGAAAGTAATCGGAGAAAACAAAAAAATTAAATCGAAAAACCTAAACATTTTTCACATATATTATTTTATTAAGGAGACTATGTTTTATCAAGAGAATAAAAATGACTAATATTGTAATCCATAATGTAACAAATCGAATAACATATGATAGATTTTTTTCAATCAATGGTTACAGAGATAATCGATCTCCTGTTTACTGTTTACTATGGCGGAGAGCCGCGCTGTACCGTGTCAGCTCTTAACCCTTCAACAGCAACAAATGGAAGCGCAAATACATAACAATATACATCAATGAGTTTGCAATGAGAGTGACTAAATCAACTATTTGCCTCATTTTACTTCAAAATTACTTGTTTTGCAGTAGATCGAAGAAAACAAAAAAATCAAATTGCAAACCCCCTAAATTTTTACATATATATTATTCTATCTAGAAAACTGTTTGGTCTATTGCGAAAATGAATATAAGCAATATTGTAGTCCATAATGTAACAAATTAAATGAGGTGTGATAGATCTGTTTCCAATCAATGGTTACAGAGATGATAATTGACTTTCCGTGATTTCCTGCATTTTTCAACTTTGAGGGGTGCTGGGGGGAAAGCTCCAAGGGCTTTCTTGAGACTTTTGGGAGAATGACCCTCTGGGAGGGTTCCATTAATGGTGAGAGATTCAGCTTCTATTTAATTTTTGGATCGAAATAGCTATTTATGTATTAAGAGCATAATGCGCAACTTTATTGCTTGGGCGAAACAGTTATCACGCAACATGAAGCAGAGCATGATAATTTTGCAAGAGCGATGAAGAAGCATCACATGCGAATTACATACAAAATGTTTTCTACAACTGCCCAAACCTGTTAGATTACTTATATCGGCAGAGTTACAATGACTGACTTTTTAGGTTAAGATCTGACCTTTTGGCGAGCTGCTTACCATCAGCTGATTGGCGAGCATGATGAAACTCTTCTGCACATGCGCAAATGATTCGCGAGCGTAAAAAGAATTCACTGTGCATGCGCGGATTGTTAGCAAGCAAAAAATTAGATTTTCTTCAGAAATAAGCTGTTTTACAAGAAGAATTGAGTATGTAAATTCTTTTTTTACACGCAGTTGTGGAAAAAACCTTCATTGACTGGACTAGTAGGGCTTGCCTACATCAATATGTACACCAATAGGCTAGCTACACTATATGTTTCAAGCATGTCTAAAATTTCATGTTTTCTGCTCAAAAAATTTCGACATTGATGTACATAATCATTGATTGAAAAATAACTATGGGTTGGATAAGAATGATTCAGACACCAATAGTAAGGGGACATTCTTATATTGTCTCACAATGTGTCTAAACTATTTTATACCTACAAACTATACTCTACTGGGTTTTTTCTGCTATACTCGGCTTTTGTCAAATTTTTCGACTATACTTGGCTTTTGTCAAGGAAGCCATGTTCCAGGATATCGTGAGTTCACTTGGCGTTGACAGATCTAGCCCAGCATGTGGGTTTGCTTGACTTTGAATTTAGATAAGCGTGGGTCGTGGATTGCATGAGTCTACTTTGCAGCAGGCCTAAGGCCGGTTACAGAGCTCGACTGAACGTCAGTGTGTATGTATCATCCTGACCAAATGCATCAATGCATCAGTTTTTCTGACTCACAAAATGGACACCTTTACAGATTGTTTGATTGCAGCTTATACTTAATTGCTTCATAAACGAAATATTGAAAGACATAGATATCAAGTTCATCCAATGGTCGCCCATAGAGCGTTTCAAAGACAATTAAGTACCATTATATACATCATTGCTTGGGGATGAAGATACATTTTTTAACTACCTCAGAAAGTCCATCAGGAATTTTGATGAGTTATTTCGAGCTTGTATCACCATTGGGAATACTTGCAGTCACTTTAATCTACCAATCGAATAAATGTGGAAAATATTAATTATTTATGATTATTTTATATGATTTTTTCAATAAGAATTCCAGAAATGATTGAAGGAATGTATAGAATAACTCTGAATTCAAATAATTATGACACTATTCATTGAATTCATCCATTATGCTATTCAATTCAATATCAGCTGATTGTGGGGCAGAGGTGTCAGCACATTGTTCATGTTGCAATCGGGCTACTGATCAGTACAGCTCTGGAAGCTTCTATTTATTTCAATAGTGCGTCAGTCGACCAATGGAATGGATGCGCACGAGCTCGACTGATGGTTTTTGTATGCAGTGTAAAACGCATGGTCCTGACCATGCACATGCGTGCCGTCAGTCCTGCTCTGAACGGATCCATGGAATATCTATGGAAAAGACAAGCACGACTGACGTATGCACTGACGGTCAGTCGAGCTCTGTAACCGGCCTTACACTGTACTGGAGAGGTCTGTGAACAGATGACACCAGATATTTGTGCATGAGAAAACTGCAGGAGTTCAACTATTCACAGAACAACTAGTTGAGTTGTTCGAATCAGTTTATAGTTTTGTCTAGTTTACTTCCTTGTGTTATAATTTTTTAAGTGATAATTTTTTAAGAGTTAATAATTAGGGATGGGAATCGGAAGAAAAAACATTAATGTTTTGAACATTAATGTTTTTTCACCTTAACATCAAAAGTGAAAAACATCGACCAGTAAGCATCAATGTTTTTGAACATTGATGTTTTCTAACATTGTTGTATTGCCCTATGTATTTACAGATAAAACCAAGGTACTTCTAGAATACAGGTATTCCAGGTACATTAATTAGATGATACTATGAAGACTATTTGAATATTTATTTTTTACCTTTGAGTGATTCAGATAGTGAAAATCAATTTCCTTTTTTATGTATAATTTAAAAGAAAAGAACAGAGCTTTTTAAAAGTAGTAGATAACAATAAAGAAATATTATTGATTGGCAGCAGCCAAACTCAAATTAAATTTTTTTCTCTAGGTAGGCTAATCAGACTTGATGGAGATTGATATTTAATCAAATTGAAAAAAGAAAACCCCATATTCTAAAATACTGTTTTTTTGATTTGAATAAGTGTTCAATATTAAACAAATAAAGACTGTATTTTTTGTCCAAATTTTTTAAAGAGAATAAATGTTAGAAATAATGATATTACTTTTTTTATTGAATGGACGACCTCTTTATTCAATTCTAAATAACTATCTCACCTTCACACAGGCCACAGAAGTAATGTTAATCTTCAAAAGTATCCAACAGTCTCACATAAAAATACAGAGAGCCTGATTGGAGAAAAAACAATCAGCAGGAAGTCAAAACTTATGCGAGATCTTCCACAAAAGTGATCTAATTTAACAAAAAACACTTAAAAGAATACTACACTAAATATGACAAAGATAATGATTATCTTCTGTTACTATTGCTCTATATTGTCACTATAAACTCTCTAGATAATCCTCTTCAAAAAAAAAACCTTATTCAAATTAAAAATTAGAATTGTTTTCACTTTGTTGGGAAAAACATTCAATGACCAATGTCTAGGTAAAACCATTGATAAGTTAAAAACATCGAACAGTAAACATTGATGGTAGAAACATCGATGTTTGATGTTGAAACATTGATGTTTTTGAACATCGATGTATCGATTCCCATCCCCACTAATCAGTATAAATAGCATCAAGTGTTTTATTAGTGTAAAACCCCATAACAATATATGGTTACATTATTTCTCAATGCTTGTCAATGCTGTTACCTTTGAAGAATTCTGAATAATTAATTTTTTTTCTTCCATATCCAGTGAGAGATTTATTGGACTCGTTATTTAAACGTAAACGTGGCAAGCACCCCAGTAAGACAAACTTCAATAGGTATGTAAATTGAATATATTTTGCTCAATCAATTCATTTCTCCACTTTGTCCCATATTATTGGGAAAGGGAAATTTCGAATTGGAAGCACATGCAATTATAACTTAAAATAGGGTCGCTTGATAGTCTACACACTACTAACTGCTAGGATTATGGCAAATGTGCTGACTTCCTACACAAATGGGGATGAGTTGATTCCCCAGCTTGTGACTGTGGTGCTACTGTGCAGAACATCAACCACTTAATAGATGCATGCCCCAGAGCCTTCAATGGAACATTTGAGATATTTTCAATATGATGGACCACGCTAAGGCATGGGTAGAAAACCTAGACATTTCTTTGTAATAAGAAACTAAAACAGAAATTCAAATCATGATCGACAATATATAAATGCACCCTCAACTTCAAGCGATATGATATATATATATATATATTTATAGCATATAACAGAAGACACTTTGAAGTTTGTAATATGAATTAAAACAGGAGACATAAATAGATTGAAAACACTTAAAAACTTACATTAGAAATAGGGGGAATTTTCGGAAACTGAGTTCCCTTCCTCAACCGAGCAGACTGCAGTTTGAAATCCAACGGTCATGTGACCACAGAGTACACACGGAGAGTCAATTGTAGCAGCAGAGACCACAGATTACGTGGTGCAGTTGGATGGAGAGAAAAAGGGTACAGATTCAGGAGACATTATGTGGTATTTAGGGGGCGGTTACTAACGGGATATTCAATATTTGAGTGGGCTATGAATAAGGAAAGGTGTAGCTTATGAATTGATAGGAAAGAGGAGATTTGAAATTAGAAATCAAAGAAGAATTAGACCAAAATTGAAGAAAGGAATTGTAGAATTGAACTAGAATGAACTTTATTTTTCATTTCTATTGAACATTTAATATATATTTGAGAGCTGTGGAATTTATTTAAATTCAATTGAACAGTTGGTAGCTATGGTAATATTACTGTCTGTTGAGACCAGGACTGGAAGCAGCTCCAAGCACCCAAATAAAAGCCAATTATTCCATCTTGTCATCTATGGAGGGGGCTGTGGGAGGAGGGTGACAAGGACTTTGACTTTGAAGCATTGGTCAAAGTTCTTGTTGTGCTCAGAGCCATCGGTAGGGATGGGTAGGGAAGTATTATTTTTAAAGGAAGCCCTGTGATTGTTGATCCGGAGGTTTAGGGCAGTGGTGGCTTCACCTATGTAGAAGGCAGGACAGAAGTTGCAGGAGAGGAGGTAGATGCAATTTTTGGAGATGCAATTACTGGATTGATGGATTTGGTGGGTGTAGTTGGTGATAGGACTGGTAAAGGAGATGGAAGAATCAGTGATAGGACAGGTTCAACAGCAGGGGCGTTTGCAAGGTAGGGTACCAGGTGGAGTTGGGATTCCATCAGAGGTGAGTGATTTGTTTCTACTGAGAATTTTCTCAAGGTTGGGAGGTTGCTTATAAATGAGGGTGGGTGATTGCATGAGAAGGTGTTTGGTAGAGGGATTGGAGGAGACGACATGGAACAGATCTTTAAGGACAGGTTTGAGGTTTTCAATTCCAGGGAAGTAGGTGGTACAGAGCTTTGGAGTTTAAGGGATTTGGGAATTTTTTGTGTTTGTATTAGTGCCAGTTTTGGAGGAGATTTGTTCCTATAACAACCTCCCAGGATAGTTACATTTCAGGAGGGATTGTTGGAGTTTTTTGAGGTACTGGTCAAGATGGTGGGGATCACTGCATATTTTTGGCCTCGGATTGAGAGGGAATGTGGGAGGGATCTTTTGATGTGGTAGGGATGGCAACTTTCAAAGTGTAGGAACTGTTGAATGTGGGTGGATTTGGTGAAAGTATTGGTGGATAAGGTATTGGAGTTGGAAAGGATTACATTGACATCTAGGAAGTTGATGATGGATTCAGAAATATTCCACCTGAAGGCATTGCCTGTGAGCACCAGTTTGGCAAGGTTTACTAGGGAGGAGGTTGAAGGGGTGGAGGGTATAAGTCGTGAGAAAAGGAAATGCTCAAGGGATTTTAATCCTTCAGAATGGGGGATGAAATTTTGAATTCTCCAATTCAAGTCCAATTCTTTTTTGATTTCTAACCTTAAATCTCCTCTTCCCTATCAATTCATAAGCTACACCTTTCCTTATTCATAATCCACTCAAATCTCAAATATCCTGTTTGTAACCGCCCCCTAAATACCCCATAATGTCCCCTGAATCTGTACCCTTTTTCTCTCCATCTATCTGCACCACGTAGTCTGTGGTCTCTGCTGCTACAATTGACTCTTCATGCATACTCTGTGGTCACACAATCATTAGATTTCAAACTGCAGTCTGCTCTGTTGAGGAAGGGAACTCATTTCCCGAAAATTTCCCCCATTTCTAATGTAAGTTTTCAAGTGTTTTCAATCTATTTATGTCTTATGTCTCCTGTTTTAATTCATATTACAAACCTTTAAGTGTCTTCATTTATGAGCTATAAATAAATAAATAAATAAATAAATAAATAAATACATATATATATATATATATATAATATATATATATATATATATATAATATATATATATATATATATATATAAATATAGCACATAACAGAAGACACTTGAAAGTTTGTAATATAAATTGAAACGGGGGACACGATATAAATAGATTGAAAACACTTAAAAACTTACATTAGAAATGGGGAAATTTTCAAAGACTGTGTCTCCTTTCTCAACCAAGCACAGACCACACACGAGTCTGTGCTCGGTTGAGAAAGGAGACACAGTCTCCGAAAATTTCCCCATTCCTAATGTAAGTTTTTAAGTGTTTTCAATCTATTCATATCTTGTCTCCTGTTTTAATTTATATATATATATATAATATATATATATATATAATATATATATATATATATATATCATTTATAACATATTGCTTGAAGTTGAAGGTGCATTTATATATTGTCAATCATGATTTGAATTTCTGCTTTAGAAAACACTTGAAAACTTTCATTAGAAATGGGGAAATTTTCGGAAACTGAGTTTCCTTCCTCAACCAAGCAGACTGCAGTTTGAAATCAAACGGTCCTGTGACCAGTCACACGATTAGTGCCAGTTGGATTGGTGCCATTTTTGAAAGAGATTTGTTACTGTAACAACCTTTCAGGATAGTGACATTTCCGGAGGGATTGGTGGAGTCTTTTGAGATACTGGTCAAGATGGTGAGGCATACTGCAAATCTTCTGGCCTTGGATTAAGAGGGAATGTGGGAGGGATCTTTTGATGTCATAGGGATTGCAACTATCAAAGTGTAGGAACTGTTGAGTGTGAGTGGATTTGGTGGGAGTAGGCCTATTGGTGGATTAGGTATGAGAGTTGGAAAGAATTAAATTGACACCTATAATTTGCTATACAGCCGGGCTATAAAGCAGATTTCCAGTGTTACTTTTCAAACTTGTATCAGAGCTATATAGCTGTAGCTATGTAGCTCTGCTATACAGCTCTGCTACATAGTGTTCACCTGGATTAAGGATAATATGAAGAAGTGTATCATTTCGGACTCAAATGACCAATCACAGAGCAGTATTCAAATAAGGGTGCTCCAAACCCTGCCCAAATCCCCTCACACTTTGCATGGGAAAACTCCATATTATAACCTCTTGTCTGGACCGGTTCTCCCACCAATATGGAAACTGCCATTTTAGTTCAAGTATTTATTTGAAAAAAAATTATGGGTGTGACAAATGTAGAATCCCTCCCAAACAATTCCCTATGCTTCATGCAAGAAGACTCCATTCTATAACCCCCTCCCTTAGATCAATTCTCCCACTAGAATGAGGACCACAATTTTAGTTCAAGTACTCTTATTTCTAAGAAAGTGAATATGCAGACATATCACTTTCAAGATCCTCCTTCCAAACAAGCCCATCCCTGCTGCCCCCCTATGCCACTGCCGCTCATCTATAGACTATATGTCTATAGTGGACAGTCGACTTCTAGAAGTTCTGTGAACAGTGGATTTTGTGCTCAGTAAGTTACATTGACCTGTCGTTATGTCTTTTCAAAAATAAATGAATAATTCATCAATTCAAAATGTCTAGAAGAAATCCTGAATAAACATAGAGCTCTCTGTCCTGTCATATCGTGACGTGTAAGTAGATATATAAGAGCGCTTCTAGCTCCTTGGAGGATGTGCAGCCACCCCTTATCTAACCTTACCTAACCCATATAAATTTTTGATTTTCGATCCTTATCATGTCATGACACATCTTATCTAATCCCTATGATAAAATAATAATATTTTCATAGATAATTCTCCCTTTTATCAATTTTGCATGTCAATAGATGTTTAAGGCAATTAATTTGATTAAGAGATGTTCCATGGCTGATAAGCCACCAAGTTAAGCTCCATGGGCTTGGTACTCCCTTCTTAAGGGTGACCAAAGACCATTGAATATAATTTTTGAGTTTGAAATTGGTTTGGAACCCACCTAAAGGTCCACTCACCTGATATCATCATTACCCGTGCACAAGCATGAAGCTCATGTGGGCATCATCTTAAGCCAGTGTTAATAAATAAGTGGGTGAGACTGTGGTAACCATTTCAAATAGATTAATGATAATGATCATTATGTCCATTTTCAATAATATAGCAATATGATGGAAAAATTATCTCACCTCTCAACTTTATTGGTGCCTACTATACCAAATAGAATAGAGTATTTTGTCCAATACCACTTTTTTATAATAGTGTTACAATATGTATGAATTCCAATATATAATATCCAACATATTATTTTCCATTTTGAATGTTCACTATGTGTGTATAGAGTAAGATAAGGTGAAATGGTCAACACATTCACTTACTATAGTATATGTTTTATCAAAACATGAATATCTCAAATTACAGAACTATATTTATTGCTAATTGAATTGATTACAATATGTTTCTCTCTTGGTCACCATTTGAAAATGGTTCAAGGCCCTTTACTTCATCAAAGTGGGGAAACATCAAAGGGGTATAAAAAGAGATATCCTTAATAAGAATATGAGATGAATAAAAAAATACAACTCTTCAAAACAAAATAAATCAGCATAATAACTGACTATTCAGATAATAATATTTACAATAAACAAGGAAATTCATAGATATATCTAGCAATCCTGCTAGGATAATTTGAAAATATGACTTACTGTAACATTTTCTCATTGAGAATATCCCTTTATCTCAATATAAATTCGCTCTGCTTTTAAAACAAAACAATACTTCCAAATAACATTTTTTTCAATCTCCTCAATTGAGACAAGAATAAAGACTATCAATATAAACAAATATTTTCAAAGACTTAAATAATTTTCATGATAAATGTTTCAAATTTTAATCATGAATAAAATAATAGTAAACCAGCAGACTGCTTTTCAATGCAGCAGACTGAATACCTTCTGCCTTCTCTATCTCATGATTATCCATTCTTATTGGATACATTTTTGTACATAGACCAACAAATTACAGAATGATCCCACTATTGGCTCATCTTTGAATTTACCCAACACTTTCTGGTTTGCTAGTTTATTTAGCGTATGGCAGTATACACAACACATTTATGATCACAAAATTCGAAAAAAAAGGAAACAATAGAAAATTCATATATAAAACGAATAAAAATATCTTAGTCACTTTTGACCTGGAAATTAGAGGCATGCTTCCAGGGTATTTAAGTAGGCTATTGCTGGTTTAGCCATCAGGAAATCTTCATGTGCGCCCATGTATGCTGATCTGGGACACTCCTTCACTATGTGTCTCACAGTCTGGACTGCTCCACACTCACAGAAAGGGGAGTCAGCCTTCCCCCACTTATGCATCAGATAGGCACATCTACCATGATGAGTTCGTACCCTATTCAATGCCGACCATGTTTTACGAGGCAAATCGTAATCGTAGATTGTTTGCTAGTGAATAACATTGATGGTCTTGTGGGTAGTCAGATGTGTCAAAGTGCTCAATCATTTTCAATATATCATCATAGAGATCAACTGTTACAATTTTGTATAGTAGACTGTCTGTGTCTGTGTAAGTTAGCTTTATGGCTTTTGGACCATATTTTGGCAGCATTACATCATAGTGAAAACTATACATTGTTGTTTTGGAAATGTCTAATACAGCTTGACCTATATATTGTCACAAAGTGAATTTTTGTGACGGACGTAGAGCCGTCGACTAATGTATAATTTAGCAAATTTATTCTATTTTAGAATTAGAATAGGGTCGACTGCCGGATATATTTTGTTAGATTTGCAGTTGTGTACATGCACATCATCACCATCGTCGCCAATCCCTATGAATCAGCAGCAGCCGTATCATCAAAACGATAAGCGGCTACCGAGTCGGGTTGGTATCATTCTTCATGAAATTTCTGGAATAGAAATGTTGTTTACCGGACTGAATTAGTGTAGCAATTACTATCATTGTCATCATTTGCTGCACCCTTAACATCAGGAGCAGCTGAATCAAACCCTGTCACATGACCAGTGGCGTGATCGTCTTTTCAGACTCTCATTGGTCAGGAAGCTCTTTTCCCCCAGCCTCCTAATTTTCAGCGACCCGGTGCAGCTTCAAGAAGACCTGGGAGAGAGAGAGTTGTTCGGTGAACGGGTTCGTGTACGGCTGCGTTCTGTGCGGCGCTCCCAATAGTGGTGTACTAGAGGGTTAATATTCTATTCTGTATTTTAGTGAATGGAATATTGTATGTCGAATTGCCGACTGTATATGAAGATAGAACTTCCTGGGGGATTTTCTTTCTTGTGGGTTATTTTTCCTAAATTCGTATCACTGGGGGTGAACGAGTTATCCTTGGTTTTGAAACCTGTAAGGGATCTCAAGTTTGTGCTACAAATATTTGAGTGGGAAATTTAGCTAGGCTCTTATAGCGGGTTATTTTTGAGTACTTAATTTATAAGTCTCGACTCTGTCGCTTCACGACGTTTTTAATTAACTTATAATACGGGAAGTGGGAATCGGTTCGCTATTCTCCGTATCAGTATCTACGTCATTTCAGGTAATTGTATGTCAGGACTGGTAGTCCGTATATTTTTCCTTCTCTGTAGTAAGGTGGCCTTTAGTTTAAAGAGTAATTTTTCTCCATTGAATTTTTATTCTTGTAGGGAAATCCCTGTCCTTTTTGAGAATAGTTTTACTCAATTAATTTTTATTCTTGTGGGAAAATCCCTGTTCCTTTTGAGAAAAGTTTTCTCGATTAATTTTTATCCCTGTAGAGAGATTATTATCATTTATGGTAAATTTTCCTTGCTTAGTTTTCATACTATAGAGTGGCCCTGTATTTTAAATTTGCTTAGCAGTTTCTGACTTGCTGTAATTCCAAGTAGGAAAAGTCCAATCCTTTTCCTAGAGAACTCAGGCACAGCTTGAGTTCGTCCTTGTCGAAGTTTCTAGACTGCGACGTCCATTCTCTTTCTTTCTCTTCACTTTCCCTATTCCAAAATCCTTCTAGCTCTCAGGTACAGCTTGAGGACTTCCTCGCCGAAGTTTCTAGACTGCGGCATCCTTTCTCTTTCTTTCTCTTAATTCTTCCTGTGTTAAAATATTTCCTGATCTCAGTTCCAGATTCGAGATCGTCCTAGTCGCGGGTTTTCAGACCCGCGAATCCTTTCTAAAATTCTTAGAAACCTGTCTTCTTTAATAGCAAATATTATTTGCTGGTTTTCCCTGTGGAAAATTCATGAATTTTCCCGTGATCTCGGTTGCAAATTAGAGATTGATCTTGTGGTAGTCCTTAGACTGGCAATTACTTGGAAAAGTCTATTGAAATCTTTTCCTGAATTGGGAGTCTCTGACTCGATATTTTCCTTGTGGAAAATCCTGGAGGAATCCTTTCCTACCCTGACAACGACAGACTGTTGTCTTCCCGATATTATTCTACAGACTGTGTCTGTTAAAAATCTTTTCTATCCTCTCATAATAGTCGACATACTGACTATTAATTTAAAAGCGTTTCGGACGATTGAGAGTGATTCCCATACCCTTAAGGGCAGTCACAGATTGGCCCTTAATAACCGGCGCACAGTCATCAGATTAGCGCGGAAATCCTGTTTAGCAGTTTCAGAATTGCTGAAAATCCTTTCGCAGCTGCAGGCTCGCGATTCAGAAATCCGACACCCGAAACCTTATCCTCTAAACTTTAATTACCACATTATTGAAATTGATATACTGTATTTAGCTAGCAGGTCCAGCTTGCTGAGAGCTAGAGCGCAATTCTCAGATTGTGGATTATTGAGCAGATATTCATTTGCTGTAGAGAATAATAATCTTATTATTGATTCTCTGTTCCCTATACCCTATACCATATACCTCATACCCTGCACCCTATTCTCTATAGCTTACACCCTATACCGTGCCCTACTTAACCACATCTCAAATACTACTAATAACTCCATAGTTCCGTCATACCTTTACCTCATAGCTCTCACCTTAAACCCCATAGAAAAACCACATCCCGGGCTTGCAGGTACAGCTTGCTCGCCGTCAATTCGCAGTTGGTTCAGATTGCGTACTACCTTTATAAATAGAATTATTGGTAGGGATCTGATAGTCAGATCCGTCTCCTTGTATAGGGTTATCTTAATCTCCCTTAGCACCCACCCTGTATTCCAAGAGCCGAGGGACGAATCGGCCAGCAACGGCACGGGCAAACACTCTTCCCCTGAAAGTAAAAATCTCGCGAAAGAAGCAGAGGGTAAAGAATCAGGATAGAGGGAGAAGTGTAGGTCCAGTATCTCCACCAGTCAATACGGTCACCGACCCCGACCCATACCTGGCTGTAGCTAGTCCGCGTCGTAGCAATACTTCGCAATTATTAGGAAACCTAGAGGGTGGAATAGGTCATGCTAATAATATATTGGCTTATTAAACAGAATTTCTTTTGTTTGTGAATGGATAGCTGCTAGATTTTCACAATAAATGATTCTATCAATAAATTCAGGCTTTCTGATCATTTTTTCAATTTTTTTACCACTACATACCAATTGCATGTTCATTTGATTCCTAATATTTTCCATAGTTTTCCCATACACTGAGTTAACATAAAGTTCATAAAGATCCTTTTCAAAAGCATTTTGAGACAAAGTACAGAGTTTTGTATTGTGTTCAATGCATGACTGTAGCCATAATGACTGTTTGAATCTCAACACACGATGAACTTTCACAATTTTTAACCTGTGTTCAACTGCCTGCTCCAATGCCATGTAGTGAACTACATATTGCTTTGGGCTATTTACATGTGCACACAACTTTTTTTGATCATTTCCTGTAGATATCACTTTAGGTAGAAATGGCAGATCACAATGGTCTTCATGAAGTGTTTTTGGATATTCCACATCAACTTCAACTATGTAAGTCATCACCACCTTGTGCATTGAGTAGATCATTTGCACTCAAATCAACCCACTGGAAGTCTCCAGAAGGCATTGGTCTTGACATTGTCAGGCCATACAAATTATTACAACCTCTGTATGAGATGAAAACACTAACAGCAGTTGAATCATATGTTTCCATGTATTTGTTATTGGCTTTTATATGTTGGTGTGAAACTTGGCATAAACCACTCTGCATTCCTTCCTCAACCATCATAGTTTCCTCATAGTCAGTGAGAAGTTACAGTTGGATGCCTGTAAAGTGCAGCATTGCATCCCAAGACAGACCAGGTAGAGTGAAATAATATGACATGGGTCTAACTTATGTGTCTTCATTGTGATGCTTCTGAAATTTCCCAACACATCAGCTAACAACAACACATCAGTCTATAAATAATGATCACTATATTGCTCTAGTGTTGTGAAACCAAACGTATTTCAAACCTTTGTTGCAAATAATCTTCATCAGTCATATCTGTTTCTGTCAAATTTAAGTAAAACACTGATTTTGGAGGTAGAGATATTTCATTCAACTTTTCCAATCTTGTTACATATTAATATGGGAACACTCCTTCTCTTGTTAGTAGAGGAATATGTGTGGTAGGAGAAACTTTCTTATCTCCTCAAGATTGGAAAAGTTTCTGGCCAGACTGTCTAAGCTACTTGACATGAAACAGAATAATGTCTATTTGATTTCCATCATAACCTAACTCATGCACAATGAAGTGGCTGTCATATCCACTGAGATTGTGGAATATCACAGGGAGGAAATGTGGAGCTTGATACTTCAAGTGACAGCTATTATGTGCTGCTCCTCTGTATTTTCCTGACATATGACAGTGATCTCTCACTTTTACGTCTTCCACAAGTGCTTGTCACATATGAAACATTTGTCTGCATAATTGAACTCATCAATTTCATCTCGTGACATTGTATCCATTAGGATTTTTGTTTTTTATATTTCTGACACTTTTCACCAATTCCCTTCAAATAGTTCAGAAGCACCTTCACAGCATTTCTACCTCTGTATGTGGAAGGATGTGTTGGAAGACATGGATATTCCAGTGTTTGTTTTAAATATAAACAAAAGCTCATGACCTCATGTTTGTGTGCTTCTACTGTGTATGAGGCAGCTGCATCTGGGGTACAGCTTTGTACAGGCTTTAAAATACATTCAAAGTCACAGTACACTACAAAAGGCACCTGCAGTCCCCACTTTTCTTCAGTTGTTCAATCTATCGAATCTTGGATTTGAAATATCATCCAAATTACTATCCCTAAACACTGGATGGTTTTTTGTTTCAAATGATGTATTGAGTTCTTCATCTAGTTGATTTATCATTGTGCAGTCAACTCAGATGTTAAACTTCACTGTGGCATGAGTACTTGATGATGTTCTTAACCTAGCAATTATTTTTTGTTTCACTGCTTGTAGAAATTCAGATGTGTCATGAATAATATCACATTGGATCAAATATGACTTGAGACACCCTTGAAAGGCAGTACCATACTTATTGATACCATCTAAATCAGGTTCCATTGCCACTGAGCATATACCACTAAAAACTTCATGGCATATATTTCCATGTCTCTTTCTATTATCAGGCCTTGAAAAAACCTTACCACATTTTCCACATATAATATTCATTGCACTCTCAAAATCTTTATCATCTAAGAATTTAGAGCACATTATTTTATGGTGGTTGTTCCTTGAGGCTACTGAATCAAATGAATTGGCACAATAACCACAAATATGATTTGCAGCCCTATAAAATCCTTTCTCACACTTTTTAGCAGGTCTGTGCAAGTTGAACATGCATGTGAATTTAAGACCACAAAATTCACATTCCATGATGATATGTGAATAGTATGAAATGAAGTTGAAAAGTGAATAAACTTGGCTCAGCTGTTAAAAAGCTGTTGAAAAATGAATAAAATCATCTGATAGAATCAAATAGCCACTCACCAACCACTAACACCAACCAATTACAATAAGTCACACACTGGTAGAAGTAGAAGTATTATCTGGATGAACACACTAAAGGAGAAGTACTCACTGTGAATGCTGCACCAAGACTGAGCCATGAGCTTTCCAACATTGTCTTGTATACTCTTGGGTAAAATATATATCTTTGTTGCTAGGCAACAAGATAAGGGTCATGTTAATTACAGAACAAATCTAATAATAGCCTTATCAGCTATGACTTTCACAAAATCAGGTATTGGTAGGTCTGTTTTCAATCATCTTTGGACAGTTATCAGATCACTTTGATAGGATAAGGGAGTCAATTAATTAAAAATAGCCTTATCCCATCAATTGTTATTTAATAGAACTGCATACAACTGGAAATTGAGAAATTAAAATAAAAAATAATATTTAGGTGCTTACAGGAGTGGGAAGGTGTGGGTGAGGGTGTGTGTGTGTATGTAGTGAACCCATGTAATAATTCAATGATTTATTCATTCATGCAATTCATCAATTACTATAAATAATACTAATGTTGAATAATAGAGCTTCAATAACATAACCTTTCAATAATAATAGCAATATTAATTCATTGAATTCAGGAAGATGAGCAGCAACTAAAAATCTATATAAGGCATGTTTCATATGAAATATGTTCAGTCTTTATCATGCATTTCCTGAAGCAACAACATACTTTCAATGTGAATAATGCTGATGTACATGAGTCACAGAGTTCAAAACACGGTCCTCTTCTTCCAAATACAATCAGATGTTTAATTGTTGGACAATCAAATTGTGGTAAAACCAATCTAATGCTTCCATTAATCTATGAACCAAATGGTCCTAAATTCGAGATCATGTACCTATTTATTAAGACATTAAATCGAGCAAAATATAGGTTATTGGAGAGAATAGCTCAGAGTGTTGATGGTTTGAGAATTCATTTATTTGAAGATAATGATACTGTTCCTCATTCAAATGAAGTTGATTCGAACTCAACATTTATTTTCGATGACATATCTTGTGAAAAGCAAAGCAATGTTAGAAAGTACTTTTGTCAAGGACGTCATAGTGGTGTGGATAGTTTCAACCTGTGTCGAAGTTATTATAAGTCAAAAGTCAAAAGTCAAAAGTCAAGATACTTTATTGCAGCAGCTAATTGAGAACATCAATTGCATTACAAATGTCAATGATAGATTGAGTCATAATTATTACAAGCAGAAAGTCATTACAATAAATTATAAACATAAAAATATACTTATTTTCATAACAATATAAGTAAAACACACTCATAACACATAATCATATGACTAGTTCACCCATGAGAGTACCTAGTTGCTAATCAAGCATATTGTCAACTACGTCATAGAACTCTTCTATTCCATAAATTGGATTTCTCGACAGAAATCGTTTAACTCTATTCGTGAATAATTTTAATGGTAATTTCTTTATATTCTCAGGCAAGGCATTGAAAAGTTTCAGAGAAACGTAATAGAAAGTTTTCTGAGTATTTGCATAGTGGCAGAACCTCAAGACTTGTTTATTCCTACCTCTAGTATTATAGTTGTGACACATACCCTGCTGAGCATAGGAGTTATAATTCACCTTAACATGATTGAGACATTGATAAACAAACACAGCAGGAAGTGTCATAATTTCAATCAATTTGAAGCTATCCCTACAGTGTCCTCTTGAAGGAAGACCACATATTATTCTCACAGCTTTTTTCTGCAGTCTAAATAATCTAATACTATATTTTTGGGAAGTCCACAATATTGTTCCATAAGATAAATAACTGTGTATATGAGAAAAATATACTATTCGCAACACTGATAGACTTACTCCTGTTCTCAATTTTCTTAACATAAACAATCCCTTACACAGCTTACCCGCCACTTTATCAATATGGTCTTTCCAATTCAGCCTAGAGTCAACATTAAAACCAAGAAAATTAACCATTCTCAGACCATTCAAATCATCATTGTTGCCATAAGACACATTAAGACTCTTAATTTTATCTAAGTTTGAACACAGTAAATTTGCGTTACACCAATCCTCAATCATCAGTGTAATATTCTCTATGGACCCGATTCTATTGATTGCCAAGGTAGATTTTGTACTTACACAAACTGCCAGGTCATCAGCAAACAAATATCCTTTGGCTGAGGGTCCAATTACACTAGGCATGTCATTCACATATATAATGGACAAAGTTGGGCCCAATATTGAACCTTGAGGTACCCCATAACGAACCGGCAAATAATTAGACTCAACACCATTAAAAACCACTTTATGAAACCTATCTCTCAGATAGGACTGAATAAGCTTGCTAGCAGATTCTTCAAAACCATAAAATTCTAATTTTTTCAGAAGAACTTCATGACAAACTGTGTCGAAAGCTCTCAAAAGGTCGAATAGTCTTACATCAGTCTGATTTTTATTTTTCAATGATTCCAATAGCTGATCATATAGGGAGATTGTCGCTTTCACAGCTCCCATTCCCAACATATAGCCATACTGACTGTCACTGAACAGATTATTCACCTCAAAATACTGAACCATCTGAATATTCAACAACTTTTCAAAAACTTTAGATATAATTGGAACCAAAGAGATAGGTCTGGAACTATTGCAATCAGATTTGCTACCTTTCTTGAATATTGGAACTACCTTTACCAACTTCAATGCATCAGGAAACACAGAGTTCAATATACAACTATTTATAATGTGGGTTAACACTTCACTTAGATAATCTAATCCTAATTTGAAAATTAATGTGTTCATACCATAGATATCAGCACATTTGCTGGATTTCATGTTTCTTATGACATTCTCGATCTCAATCTTACTGACTAGTCTGAAACTGAATTTACAAGAAGGTCTGGAGTTACAACTGTTGAGATATTCTGCTGAGCTCTGTTTACACACCTTTTTAGCTACACTATTTACAATTTCATCAATCTTGTCAATAAAAAATCTGTTAAACTGGTTTGAACATAAATCACTAACAGTACCCTCAAACCGTTGTTTACTGCCACATTCATTCTTTATGATAGTCCATATTGCTTTGCCCTTATTGCTAGATATGATAAATTCGTCATTTTTTTCTCGTCTAGTATCCCTGAGTGATGTTCTGAACCTTCTCTTATATTTCTTAAACAATTCTTCAACAGAAAGTATACCAGTGCTCAAGTATGTATCATAGAGGCAGCCGCACAGCTCCTTTATGTAGCTAAGTTCTGAACTATAAATTTTATTCTTTTTAGGTAGAGTGGGCTTAACTGTGACACTTCAGAGAGGAAAGGCTTCGTTCACCACAGACTCAACAGTATTGAGAAAACAATTCACTTTGGACTCTATAGATTGATCAAAGTAAATTCGATACCAGTCAGTGTGACGCAGGAGATTTTTATACTCAATAATGTTTTCTTCCTTCATACTACGCACAGACCGTTTAACCTTTATCCGAGATCGTTTACCCTTGGTCTTTACGGAATCAAATTGTTGCAATACAAGATGAAGAGCCCAATGATCAGAGACCCACGTTTTCACTACATCACAAGAGAACGAATTTGATTTCACATTGGTGAAAATATTATCAATGCAACTACCCTTATCTCTATTACCCGGTCTGGTTGTATCACTGTAACATGCTTGTAGACCAAATGATAAAAGACAATTTTCCAGGTCGATCACATTTGAGCATCTTTTCTGGAAATTAATTTTGAACACCACACAAGACTATATTGGCATTGTATTAAATCAGATGCTCCAGAGCACAAGCCAAAACATCCAAGAAAATACGAAAGCAGCTCTTGGTATTATCAGTATTTGGCCTATACATAGCGAGGGCTAAAAGTCATAGTAGCGTATCTACAAAAACCCAACTTTTCAGGAGAGCGAAAAACAACTATGAGTTCACACTCCCTCACTATTTCTGAGGTCTGTATTAATTTCAACAACCAAGAATTCACATATCAATGTTGTATGAATCTTGTGCTTTTACCAGTGCATTCATTTCGATGAATTATTGAAAATTCAATTAAATAAAATTAAAAATGAAATACCTTGTTCTAGTTACGCTATTGTGACCGTAATCAATTTCCAAAAATGTATCATTTTCTGGAGATAAGCTATTCTGAGAGTGATCAGTTATGAATAGTAACAATTTATTAAATTGTTCCATGTATTTTATAGATGTTTATTGACATTCAATAACAAAATATGAGAGATATATGATAATATATAAAAAGTATAGAAAATCACAGGTGCCTAATAAGTAGGTACGGCAGGACTGGAAAATTAAGTACTGAAATGAAATTATAATGCTCTGAGAATGATTGAGAATAACAAAATATGAAACAATAACATTAAAACTAAATTCGAAAATTCCAGCCTCTTCATATAACACTTGAATCAAACTTGAAAATTTTACTATCTTCAATGACTACAGCCTATAGATATTTATCACCAAAACTCATCATTTCTCAATGTCATTTTCTTTAAAGGACTGGAAAAGTGAATACTGAAATACAATAAAAATACTCTGAGAATGACTGAAAATCACATAATATTATGAAACAATTACACTAAAATTACATTGGAATCTCTCTCAATGACTCTCTTCAAATTATTCACTCTCTTCAATGAATATAATAGGCTATTTATCACCAAAGCTCATCATTTTATGCAGGTGGAAATACAGGTGGTCCATAACAATGCTCTCATAGACCATGGCAATTACAGACTGTATTGTAATAGGTCTATAGTTTTTTACATCACCTCGATCTCCAGATTTGTATATAGGTACCAAGAAACTGTTTTTGAAATCTCTGGGGAAGACACCAAGCTCCAGCAAGGCAGAGCCAGTATGGCCAGGTGAATGGCCAGAACAGAAAAACCTAATTACAGGAAGGGATATTTCATCAGGCCCAGTTCCTCTGCCAACATTCAGAGCTTCCAATCTGCGTTGAATATTGATTGGAGTAATGCAGCAGGATGGTACTAACTGGTTTCAACCAAAATCAAATGTCGGGACATTAACCGTGTCCTGCCCAAAAATAGATGAAAAATAATCAGCGATGAGTTCACACTACTTATCAACAGGAGTTGCAGCACTTCTTGTGTCCAGTCTCATAAAAGTAGGTCTGGCTGAGCCTTTTCTCAAACCATCCACATGAGTCCAGAAAGATTTAGAATTTGTCTAAACAAATTCCTCTAATCCAAGTAAATAGTTATTGTATAACACCTTCTTGTCAAAACACGACATTGATCCCTCAAATTGCAAAAAACTTCATAGAGCTGAATACTACCAATTGCCTTATACTTTCTATGAGCAGTTTTCTTGGCTACAATCAATCTTCTTAATTCAATGGAACCACTTAGGGAAACTAGAGACATGAACCTTTCTCATGAGTGTGAACCTCTTGATGGTCAAGCTCATATACCTACAGAAATTACTGAAATGTTCCTCAGCTCTAATGTTATCATCAAAATTTGCAACTGGGTAATTCATATTCTGAAACTCTAAAAATATGGAAGCTAAATCGCACTTGTGAAAATCAGGTATTTGTTTTACATAGCAGGGTTGTGTCCACCTCCTGTTCCAGGAGTATGTGATGAGTGCCTTTGAGGATGCCTGCCAGGTCGATTGTCTTTATTTAGACCTCTCAAAGGCCCTCGACAGAGTTAACCACTCTCTCCTGGTTGCCAAACTGGATGATTATGAGGTGCATGTGTCATGCTCAAGTGGTTGAACAGCCATCTGAGGGACAGAACTCTGATTGTCAGAACTCTGAGGGTCATATGTCATCTCCTTTCCTGGCTCCCTCTGGAGTCCCTTAGGGATCCCATTTGGGCCCCCTCCTCTTCAATTTGTTTATGAATGACATTAAAAGCTTCATATCATCCATGTTACTAATGTATGCTGATGATGTCAAGTTATTCGACAGGGTATTGCAAGACTTAGGACATGAATCTCTGCAGAATTCTCTCAACAACCTTGATTTGTGGTGCCTTGATAATGGTATGGCTCTGAATGTATCCAAGTGTGTTGTAATGTCTTTCAAGCGTGGAACAAGTATACATGATTCTCAATACTCCTTGAGATGCATTCCTTTGAAAAGAGTATGCAGTTTCAAGGACCTTGGAGTGACTATGACTCAGTCTCTTAGCCCACTGGATCACATAAGTGTGATCACTGGAGAGGCTAGATCTCTCCTTGGCTTTATATTTAGGTCCACCAGGGATTTCAGTTCTCCCGAGAGTGTCTTGGTTTTGTTTAGGGCTCTTGTTCTTCCAGTGTTGGAATATGGCTCTATTATTATAAATATTATCTGTGCACCATTCCATCTATACCAGATTAACCTGGTGCAAAGTGTGGAGAGACGTTTCGTGAGGATGCTGAGCTGCAGGATGGGTTTCAAGTACTTTGAAGTTCCTGTGGAGGAGATTAAGGGACAGTCCATCTCCTCCCTTTGGTTCTGAGGTGGGAACACAACGACCTGGTCCTTCTTTTCAAGACTGTCAATGGATATTTGGACTGCCCTGAACTTCTGGCTAGTATTAACATCTGTGTTCCAAGAGGAATGTGTTCAAGGTTCTATTTTCCGCAGATGCTCTCACACAACAGCCTATGCCTATGATAGTGGGCTTTCTAGAATACTTCGCTCTGGTTGTGAGGCTGCTGCAGCTGATGTTGATTTCTTTGGGGTGTCCTTGGGCTTTCTCAGGAGAACTATGAGGAGATACCTGCATGTGTGATTTTGGTGTTCCCTTCCTTGTTTATGCCCCTTGTGGTAAACTTCCATGGGCCTTTTCACTTATATGTAATATTGTATGTTAACTATGATTCATTCTGTATTCTAATTTTTGTCTTTCAAACTATCCACATAGATGTTTTTTCATTGTTGTATATTATTATTTATCTATATATTCTTCGCTTGTATCTCTTTTTCTATGTTATTTTCATGTGAAATTCGTGTTGTACCGTTGGAAGTTGAATGAATAAATAAATAAATAAACTTTCTTCCAACTTACAATCATCAGCTTCCTTCAAGCATTTCTTTGCCAACTCACACGAAAAAAACTCCTCTGTTTTTCGTGATCATTGATCAGAATAAAACACAAACAGGAAAAAATACAGAAGTTAGTCTGATTATCTTGTTGAATCAAGACTTATGGGCTATGAAAGTTATGTTAAAATCAAGACTTATGGGCTATGAAAGTTATGTTAGCATTGATTTTGTGAGCCTTTTCACGCTCAAAGTTACTGTCACACTAGCGTAAGTTGACACATAAGCTATTATGTAGGTCACTAACTGAAGCGTAACTGAAGATAAGCTTTTGTGTCATTCAGTTTTGTTCAAGTCAAAGAAGCGTAACAGAACATAAGCTTTTGTGTCATTTATTCCATCACTCGATTGTAGATACGATATCCACTTATCTTTCCAATGGCTAATGCAATGAGATAAGCGTGTGTGTCACTAAATAGACCACGAAAAGTTATTTAGATAGGTCAGATAAGCTAAAAAACGGAATTTTGTAGATACGCTACTATGACTCTAAACCCTCGATAGATACTACAACAGTGTTCTGTTCCTCCAACAATACAGCCGCAAGTTCAATGATCATTTCCACAGACATATTCTCAACAATACTGATTGTTTTATATGAAACATTATTTTTTATATAAATCAGTGAATCACCATGTTTTTTACAAGGTCTACAATATGAGCTTGCAATGGAGTAGTTACTTAAAGTGTTACTTAAAGTAGTTACTTATCAATTTCATTTTTCTTCAAACCAGGTCTCAACCAAACAAGCTACATCAGTTCTATAATCTTCTAGGTAGTACTCTACTGAATCTAACTTGTTTCTAATGCATTGCACGTTCCAATGAAAAATATTCATACCATTGAGTCTACAGTTTGGCTTGGATGTGAGCCCATCTTCTCTTCTAAAAAAGGACCATATGGAAGAGAAATTGGTGAAAACGAATTTGAATCCGAGAGATGGCTTTCCAAAGACTTGCTAATCCTGTCACTGGCATATTTCTTACCAAAACCATTCAGATGCATGCCATGCGATGTAAAGAATCTTCATCCTATTTTACCTATATCTATGAACTTGACATGTGAAAACAAGTTACAAATTCTCATAATCTTCCTGTTAGTCTCCTCTATTGCTACATTAACACAGGACCAGTCAGCTAAATTGTAACGGTGAGGAATAGAAAAAACAAAAACATTTGTTTTATACAGCAGCGCCAAATTCCTCAGCACTGCCACCAGCACATCCTTGGCCTCATTCTTACTTATAACATTGGAGCCAGCCTGAATTACAAGGAAGTCTCTCTCACCAAAATTCTCCAAACCATCCGGCAAGACGTCCTGGAACTTGGCCCCTGGTTTTACAAAAGAAGTGAACCTGTAGTTGTTGTTATTCCTAATGAACTCTTTGCAAACATCTCTTCCCTGACTATCAGCATAGTGATGTACTCTTATTTTACTACCACTATCAGAATGCTTGGAACGACTGTTGGTCTCTAGATCTGAATTTCTTGGCTCCCTTGTATTTTTAAAATGCACCTTACAATTGGATTTTCCTAGGCTAGTGGAGGATTTGAAATTCTTAGGATGCTTAAGTAATGACTTTGAACCATTTGATCACATATTTTCAACTGAATAGGGTGAGTGGATAAGTGAGTCGGATGGGGCTGGAGCAAAATTTGGTGTGAGTGAGGGGGATGGAACAGGAGAAGAGCTAGGAGGTGTCAAAAGCGTAGCTCCAGCACTCTGCTTATTCACATTAATATTCTTCATGGACTCAATATACCAATCCGAAAAAGGTTCATCAATACCAGAATAGTAATTCAATATAAATTTTGCATTAATTAAAACATTGATTCCACATTCATACCCGTTCCTCTGCTGAATGCAGGGGACTTCCATGACTCTGATATATTTAGATTATTTACAATTTTCAGAGCACATTTATTATTTTTGCCCAATCCCTGTGAATGAATAGAAGGGACCAATGGTTGCCATCATCAGGCCTTTCGACATTATCACCATTATTCACACACAAAAATACAAATTTACAATCAGCATATGAAGAGTTAAGGATTGTGTCCTTAACACTTCCTTCAGTACCAGCCTTGGGTAGCTGAGTTATAGCAGGGCTGAAAAATAAACAATTCAAATTTGAACCTACACTATTATTGAAGCTACTAAAATAGTCAGCAATTATATGATCCTCAACCCATTTATCACTACTACTAAAATGACCATTTTTTCTGTCAACTAATAATTTCAACTTGAGTTTAAGATCATCATTCTCTTTATCAACTCGAAGCAAACTATCAACAGTCTTATTGAGTTTTAACAGTTCTTCATTTAAAGATGAGTTGACAGCTGTCAACTCTTCAACGTCACTTTTCAGTTTCTCACTTTGTTGTTTATAATATTCAATAGAGTTTATATGATTTGACATTGAAACGAAATCTGGCGAGTCCTGAGAGTTATTATCCGCGAGATCACCACAAGAATTTTCCTCCAAAGCATCGCTGTCGGTCTGCACTGCGCTGTCCACTACACTCCTCTCAGAAATGCTCATCACTAGCAACTCATTTTGAATAGAGCGGTCAACAGCTGCCTCCCACTCACACCTTAAGTGCGCCAATTGTTTTCTTAATGACTCGTTCTCGCGCCGAAGTTCAGTATCGTCTCCACCACTCTCCAACACAGGGCGCTCGCCGTCGATTTTATTATAAATAGCATTAGAAGTAGTAGAAATATTGAGAGATTCATCCAAAATACAATGAGCAGACGAGTGTTGTATTTCTTCATCTCTAACAGGTGTAGAAGAGAGATCCATACCCACTCCAGTGCAACTATCGTCAGCAACGTCGGCAGAAGATGTACTCAGGCGAACTTCAGACAACTTTATCAACCTCTGCTTATCAAGTTCAAAGGATTTAGAAACATTTGACGATGGGTGGTTGTGATCCCGTGATCCCCCTTCAAAATTTGATTTATTTGTTTGTCAGTTTTCAAGGTAGCTTTGCAATCTTTGTTCATACATCTCCATGACAGATCACCCGAGACAAAAGAACGATCTTTCCTGTACGAAAACCCGTCATATTCAATCTTTTGATTACCCTTTGTGGTGTTCTTGATTTCAAATTTAACCATTTTAAATAAAATGGGTTTCTTAAGAAGTATTCCACACTAACTGAGAATGATAGCTATAATAATATTCAATAATCAGCTCAAAAGACACGTAATATGATAGTGCACATTGAGATTGTAATATGAGTCATCACAGAAGTGAAACTATGAATGCAACAGCCATAAACAACGCTCTAAGATTGTGCAGAAATTTTGATTTATTTAATTATTGCAGACAGGAAAATATAGATAGGAATGAGAGCGCCTAGAGAGCTGTCAAGGCAGGAAAACTGGAAGCTCCTGGAAGAAAAGGATTGAAGGAAATATATTGGAATTTGAGAATTAGAAAAATTAGGAAATTAGGATAGCAATAATGTTACAATAGAAGAAAGAGAAGAATTGTTTCTACAAGCTCTATATCAGCTGTAGCCTGTAGGCTAACACTTATTTTGGGCACAGTGACAGTACTTATCTGATCAATGATAGGAATTCTGAGCCGGCCGGAACGTAACATTTAACCTATAGCATAGAATTCTTCACAAAGCGAATTACACTTCAACAAAGAGCTATTTTGAAAATACGATCATATATGACATACCAAACATCCCGCACTTTTAAAAGTAGAATCACAGAAGGGATAACTAGCACTTCAAAATGCACTATTCACAATCACAAAAGTGTATTAAAAACCCTATAAAAACTGAATATTAACGGAGCGTTCCGAAACACGTCTAACCAAGGCGGACTGCTCTGCCTAACTATAGGGTGCCCAAACACCTGGTTTGTGACAATGCCAACTTGATAGTACTGTTCAAGCAAGATCAATTGAATATGAAAAAATATATGAAGATCAAAATTGGTACAGACATGAGTCTCCACAAGTTTATGGAAATGTGTGGTATTTGTTGGAATAAAAATAAATATAGTTTTTTGGTGATAGACAAAGACAGTGGAATAGATGATTGACGGTATAGATATGAACTTGACTTTTTTTAAGGCTTTATATCATCAAATTATTTTTAGTCTTGAGTCAACCGTGGAGCACTCAGCATCAGTGAACATTCAATCTACAATATATAATATTAGGAATAAATATCGTACTATAAAAAGGCAGTCTCAAGAAACTGAATACTGTCTCAATAGGCTTTTTTCTCCACTGATAAAACATCTGAAACCTATAACAAAAGGTGAAACCATGTCGAAAAGATTGAAAATTGATGAAGAGTGCTCACCTGTACCATCATCATCATCATCATTGTTGATACCTCAATTCAATATTCCTCCTCAACATGCAAAGAAATAAGTGAAACTATTGAGTGAAAATGACTTGTCAAAATTAGATTCAAAGTATGGAGTTAAATATGATGGACACTAGTTTATATTGGGTGACTCAATAATTGACATTTGCAATTATAAATTGAAAGTTGCTGATCAAGAATTTGTGGGTACTCCAGGACTATTTGAGTTGATATTTATGGAAAGTCCTGAAATGACTTTAGTGACCAAAGATGATATTAGAGATCATAAGAACATTACGAAGCCCACTAATGCACATAAGAAACGGTAAAACAGTAATGCACCTGTAGACAGGAGTATGAACAATCCAAAATACAGAAAGGTTATTATAAAACACTTTCCACCACCCATTAAAGCCAAATTTTAAAGCCAACATACACAAAAGCCAAATTTTGTCGAGAAAAAAGGGTTTGGTATGGATTGGGATCCAAATGTTGATATTGGAAGGTTGAAAGTATTGATAGAAAGCATGTCATCATCTGTAGAGATTACATCAATTGAGAGAAAGCTACGTTCAGCTGGTATAATTGTTTAGTCATAATTGAGATGGCAACAGTAAAGCATAAAATTGTTAATGAACTCCACAAACCAGCAAGAAGACATTTTAAAAAAAAGACAGTACTACTGAAAGCTATTGATGACCAATGGCAAGCAGATTTAGTGGAAATGAGACCATATTCACGTGAGAATGATGAATTGAAATATATATTGACAGTTATAGATGAATTTTCAAAATATGCTTGGGCTGAACCACTCAAAGATGAAACTACTGAAGGAGTTAGTCTTGCATCAAGTAGAATAATCAAATGGGAAGAGCCCTGGAACATTTACAAACTGATGCAGTGTGCTGTGCCATGAATTTAGAAGGTTAATTTGGAATTTAGAATTTAGGAGCACAAACAATATAACTCAAAAAAGGGATGCTTGATGAACATACTTAGTGCCAGAGAATGGGAATCCAGAAATGACAAAAGAGACAACGGAATAGAGAGAAGATATCAAATATATTGTCACCTCTTACTGTTATCCATCTGAATAATAAGCAGTCTAATGCGGCTCCCACAGTGAGCTTCTGTGGAACAGTAATTCAGGCAAACCCTCATCCAACCTATCTGGGAATCACCCTCGACAGAACTCTCACTTTTCGTGAGCACCTGGGGAGAGTGAAAAAGGAAATAACAACCAGGGTGAACTTGTTGCAGAGGCTAGCTGGGTCATCTTGGGGCAGCAGTGCAAACACTCTCAGAACTGCAGCTCTGGCGCTTGTCTACAGTGCTGCAGAGTATGGTGCCCCTGTTTGGATGAGAAACTGCCATACTCATCTGGTGGACACAGTGCTAGATAGTGCAATGCACGTGGTCACTGGTTGTTTGATGCCAACAGAAACCAATTGGCTTCCAGTTCTCAGTCACATCCCACCCCCACAACTGAGAAGAGAGGAGATTGCTATAAGGGAGGTGACGAAGATCAGTGCAATGCTAACACTTCCAATACATATAGATCAACATCCAGATTCTCCTGCTGCATTGCGCCTGAAATCCAGAAAGCCAATCTGGCTCTACTCCTATAAACCAGGATTTGCAAACTTCACAGCACAGAAGTGGTCTGGTATGTGGGAATCTCAGGAGGTGAAAAATAAACAGCTTGTGTCTGATCCAGGCAGCAGAGTTCCTAGATTTGAGTTGCCCCGACAGCAGTGGTTTGCCTGAACAGGTTCAGAACTGGCCATGGAAGATGCTATAAGAGCATGCATATTTGGGGATTTGCAGAGTCCCCCAATTGCAAGTGTGGAGAGACTCAAACCATGGACCACATTGTCACATCATGTCAATTATATAATTTTCCTGGAGGGTTGCCTAGATTGCACCTGGCGGATGAGGAGGCTGTTGAATGGCTGTTGGCTCTGGCTGAGGGAGTTGAATGGCATTTGATGTTAATCCAAAAGAAAACTGATTGTTAGTTGTTAATTTCATGTATATTAATTAATGTTTTATGTAATGACAAATCCTTAGGCTCCATTTTTTACTCTTGACTTTTGTTACCCTGACCACTGCTACACCATACGCTTATATATAATTATCTTTACGTTTTCATGCCTGTTTTGGGTCCAGTAAAATTTCAACTCTTATGTAGGTCCCCAAGACCCTCAATTTTAAATTTGATCGGATAGTCACAAAATGAAACTATTATGTTATACCTGAAGAACTTGACTCGCCGAATGGTTATATTCCATTCAATTTATGATATATTCATCAATAATTAATCTTGATCCTTGTAAAGTTATTCACCTTATGATGGTCCTTTCTAACCTCCAAAGTGCTTACATAATTCTGCTATATAAAATTCACTCCCATGTTGGGTCTTGAGTGATTTGGTGCCAACATTGGAGTTGCAAGCAAATTTTACACCTCAAGAAGGTCCTTCAATATTATAACTGCTGTGTGAAATGTGCTCCTATGTTTGGTCCACTGAGCTGTGTTGCCAATTCTCATATAGTAAATGAATTTTACTCCTCATGAAGGTCCATCAAATGTTGCCATACTTCATCTTTGTAATAATGATTCGAGATTTGTTTGAATCAACCAGCGACCGGCTCCGTGAACTTGTAGTGCACATAACTCAAAACATTTTGTAGAGCATTGTCAATAAACTAAGATTTTCATGTTGTCAGAATATGTAAGGTGAAAAAATTGTACAAGCACCGTTTTTTTATGCATTTAAAGTTGATTAATAAAGTTGATTTATTTATTTATTTGAGGTTGCATAATAAGTCAAGCATGCTCAATAAATGTAGAAATCTAGGAGATTACCCTGAAAACCCCAATGAGCTGTATCAGTTGAAAGGGAATTACCGAATTAAGAGCCATTTGCACAGTCAAAGCTTAAACTGAATTTTATCAGCTGGTGACTAAAACTCGAAATGTAACACACTATAACAAATGAGACTTGATATGGATTCAATCCAGTTTCAAATGGAATTTTTGTTTAAACTGTCACTGTGGAAAATTATGGCTTTCACGTACTTGATGAGGAAATAGTTTTCTGGTTGAATCTTTCTAATTGAAAAACTATAACAAAAAATATAAGGGCGAATATTATATTGAAGCATGGATTGCACATGAGGAATTCTCAATAATTGTATCAAATACTTGCTCTCATATTCTGAAGCACATATTTCTAATTTAATTATTTGTAAGAGGAATTCTCAATTGGTACTTATTGTAGAACTCTCATCTTTATTAATTTGTGAAAGGGAAAATCAACTCTTCATGATTCATGAAAAACTTGTGTTTTTCAGTATAAGACCTCGATCCTTGTGACTCACCCTCACCTGAGCTATCTCTGACTTCTTCTACTTCTTCCCCTTCTTCTTCATTATTCATTGGTATTATAAAAGACTCAAAATCTGCATATATTATATACTTACAGTTTTTTGTAAATGTATAGTTTGTAAACTCAAGAATGTTCTTCCCAGGCTTTGGAAGACTGACTTTCTGTTCACCGAATTTGCTACAAATTTCAATGTGTTTTTGTGAATTTAACTTGCCATCAATATTAGTTCTCTTATTTGATGTAAACCGGTGAAAACAGAAAGGACATCTATGAACAGATTTTCTACCATTTGTTAAATGACATAAAAGACGGCTAAGCCCATCTTTATTCTGACTTGTGTTTATAAGAACATAATGCGAATGGTTTGGGTAACATTCTTTAAATAGCAGAAGCAAATGTATATTATACTCTCTCTCTCTCTGTGTAGTCACACGGTATGGGAAAAATTTCTTATGGGCGCTGTCATAGGCGATGACAGTAATTATGCTTATGTTTGGGTTTAATCCTTCAAATTTTAAAATATCACGTGAAGAAATTGGAAATTTTATAGAATCGGTTCTAAGTTCACTTTTAAATTGTTTCAAGTATTGAACATTCAAATTACTATGTCTATAATGAAAATAAGCCAAGATGCTCCAAAGAAAACAATATGAATCATTATTTTTAATGTTTATCAGAACTCTCTTGTTGACAAGTTCTGGCGGTGTTTCTATATATATTGAATCACCACCATAAATGGGATTATATTTTATAAAATCGATATCTAAATTTAAAATACAATTCACCACCCAACCAGAACCATGAGAAACAAATCGCTCCAAACCTGTATTCAACTTACTAGATGCTAAATCAAATTGATGTATTAATTCATCAGTATTTTGATTTATATTAATAATATTATAAGATGTGCTATGAAATGTTGCAATTGTCTCCACGTTCATAGTCTGTTCTTGACCATCCAATGTTAGTGGTAAAGGTGCTATTTTTATCAGATTTTTTATCACTTTTACAGCAATAAACCAAAGTATGTTCCCATCGAAAATCACTGAATCATTGATTAAAATGTTGAATATTGTTTCTTTCAAAGTTGTTGAAATCAACTGTAAATCCAACTGGGTTTCAATGAACGAAAATCTATATTTAACAACATTTCCATTAATAGCTGTAGTTTTTTCTAATGTATATTCCATAATATTCTTATAATAAATAATAATCGGATCTCACCAGTCTAGTGTTTTCTACTGTTGAGTGTTTGCTCTTGATTGGAATCCCTTGATAATACCTTGTCTAGTATAGTCAAAGTTTGCTTTAAGATGACTCCCTGATCAAAAGTTCACTGTTCTCTGCAAACGTGTGATGTTCTTTGATAATCACTATTGCTGATGGGATGATGCTCGCTTTGATTGGTAGAGTTGGAATTTGGTTTGTAAAATGAGGTGACATCCTGGAACAGTACAAGAATAATACTATGAACTATTTGTCTTATACATAATAATGTATTGAGAATGATAGTAAAGTTAAAGAAAATGGAGATAAAGAATTGTCAGATGATAGTAAATGGTTGAATTCAAGTTTAAAGTATTCAATCTCATCTGAAGTATATGGATTCTCATGTATTGTAATTGAGGAATATAGATGTAGCAATGATCATCATATAATTACAATCACAGATAGTAATCAATTGAGGGAGGTTATTTTTGATCTAGTTGAGTAGAAATGTATTAGGGAAGGTCAAAGTTAGTGTCATATCTAGCCTTTCAGTTACATCATGTCTGTGGACAGGTTTGGACTTGTTTCACATGGTGAAAGTAATGAGATAGATGCTAGGGAATATTTAGAAAATCAGTTATGTGAGCATAAGAAAACGGTTCTAACAAGATCTGACTTTGATAATGAAAAGGCAGAACATACAAAGATAGTTTGAAGTAACAATGGGAAAAACTTAAAAATAGTCTTGACAATATCAGATTTGAAATATAGAAGGTTGAATTAGTCTCATTTAATCATCTCAAATCAAGCTTGAATGATTTTATATGAGAAAGATGATCAGAAATTGAATCGAAATAAGTATTTGATGTATGTATATTATATTCATTGTATATTTTTGAGAGGCCTTACCTTATACCTTGGATTCGCTTGATAGGTGGTTCTGTATGAATCTCACATTGAACACTGGGTGAAGACTGAAGGTTGAGTGGAAAAGCTGGTCTATTTTATAGTAGGCCACTTACAAAAAGTAAAAATGAAATTTAGTTTTCATGTTTGAACCTGCATAAGTTTGCAAACCAGTTTTCTCCACTCCAATTGTGGATCAGTATATTATGAACCATTGCAGAGAGAGAATGGAGAGAGGTGTGCGGAGGGTTTCAGAAAGTTTGATATGGTTAATTATATTCAATTGCAATTATAGATCAGTATATTATGAACCGTTGCAGAGAGAGAATGGAGAGAGGTGTGCAGAGGGTTTCAGAGAGTTTGATATGGTTAATTATATTCAATTGCAGTTTTTGGATTGTGCTCTTATTACATTCGACTTATAGTCCATCAAAAGGAAACTATACTATTATTTTGACAGTGTTCAATTCATGTTTGGATAATGATAATTACACCTATACTTTCAAAAGAGTGAACATCAATTCCACATCACAAAAAATAATAATATTGTTCTAATGACTCTCAATCAGAGTGTACAAAATTTTTTTCCACTTGAGAAGGAAATTGTGAATTCAGATCAGTTATCACGAACAGAGCAGGTTATCTTGAATAATGATAATTACACCTATGCTTTTAGAAAAATTGATAAAAATTCTACATTACAAAAGAATGCTAATCCAAAGTCTCTATCAGAGTATGGAAAATGATTCTCCATTTGAAGAGGAAATGGTAAATTCAGTTGAAAAGGACAATTTAGATTCAGGTGCATATTCAAATCATCTATCAGAAACAGAGCAGGATAATACATTTTTTATATTTGTTTCCTGTTTAAAATCAGCTCTGAATTATAATTACAATAACTCATGGGTTGTTGGCCTTGGCGCTGGTCCCCGGGTCCTGGTGGCAAGGCCATGCCCCTGTTTGGGTACGCTGTTCCTGTAATATCTTACTACTGACCATACTATCAAAACTTGACTAGTTGTTAGAATCGAGCAACTGACATTTGACACATCTCACCACTGAAACAGCTAATGGCTGCCTTATGTCAAAGCAACCCTGACCTATGCAACCACTTTTCAATGTCATGAAGCCAGTAACTACACAGTGTTAACTCACATGCAACAATGTTCTAGCAGCTTATGTATCATGATACACATTGACCTTGATACTCATATCACAGATTTATACAACTCTTTCTACTCCTATCTCGTTCCTTGCAATTTTGTGCAACAAAATAATGTTGGTTATAGCCAAAGCTGAAGGACATTGCGAATTGTCCCACAATTACCTAGCAACACCTAAGTTATAATCCCGAATTTTCCCTTTTGGAAAAGACTAAGATCTTCACTGTTTCACAAACAGAGCTATTACATTACTACCACTGAATTTCTATTACTCATTACTCACTTGGGACAGCAACATTTGAGGACAATATACATACACCAGCATACCTACAATTTGTGCTTCCTATCACCTTGGTACAACCATAGTATCACAACTAATGGACCTTGGCAACTCAAAAAAAAAAAAATGACTACAATATTCTCTCCACAAAATCTCTACATAACTCACAATATTCCTCAATATTTCACAATATTCACAATATTTCCTCATACACACAATAGATCTCATTTCTCCAGCACATGAAGAAATATGACAGTACAAACGCCTAGGCCAATGATCATGATAACAGTCTCTGAATTACCTATCATGAAGAAAATTTTCCACTATCAACTAGTATATAATTGAATCTAACCTCTACAAAAAATTATTTGAACTGAATTTAATACTGCCTACTACACTCAAAGAACAACCTCCAGAAACCTTTATTTTAAGAATTCTGGTGACAAAACAAGATAAGTATTTTCTCAAGATTAATAAAACAGTAGTCTCCATATTCTATAGTAGGTAAGGTAAGGTAATTTGGCAGCAATTCAAACAGAAATCAGTTTTAACATTGAAACATGAATTAAATATGTTGATTATGCATGGTCATTAATAAGATTGATATTATTCCTCGTGATAAATGGCTTTTCCACATCTGAATTCAATTTGTAGCTTTTAAAAAAAAAGTTCCATGTTTACACCTTGAAGCAGGTAATTTGGCAATAGGTTAGCTAATTTGGCAGTAGTAGTTAGGTAATTTGGCAATAGATGATTTACTCACCAATAAGCTATAAGCTCCCGTCATAATCTTCATCATCCTCAGATTGATGATCCCCACAGGCATCACACATGTAAATGTCTTCTTTGGTAGGCTGCTTCTGGCATTTTTCATGATAGGGGATGAAACAGAAGGAGCACTGAATCCATTTTAATCCTGTTTTTTTCTTCACATCTTCTGAAAACTTTTTGCAGCACATCCCACATACCCAGTCATCATCAGGAACATCTATGTTTGAAGGTCCAGCTACAGCTGAGTCTTCCACTGGACTTGAACATTTAGCACCTTTTTTCTTTTTTCCTGTGGTTTTGGAAGGTCCAGGCAGGCCTACAGCTGGATCATTCACTGGACTACTGCTGATGTGTGAAGGCCCAGCTACGTCTTCTATGGGTGTCAGACATTCAGCAGCACATCTTTTCTGCTTTCCTCCCCTAAGTGATGGATTCTGATTCGGTTTTTGTACAGAGGGTGTCTCCAATTGTTTGGAGATGCGCTTGTCTATCTCAAACAATGACTGAGCTCTGGATTCTGGTGCAGGTGGAAGCTTTTCAGTAAGCTTACTGGGACCTAGGGCTTCAGGAGCTACAGCATTTGAATTGAATGGGCATGATCCAGATTTTTTAAATGCATTTCTTATGTTCTCCTGAGTAAAACTAGCAATAAATGCAGGTGTAAAAAGTTTGTGGAACTGGTACCGAGAAGGTTTTTCAGCTGGGGAAGAGACCATGAAACTGTTTAATTCTTTTGACCAGTGAGACTTGAGTGATTTGTATACACCAACATCCAATGGTTGCAGAAGATGACTAGTGTGTGGAGGAAATGTCATAAGAAAGACAGAATTTTCTTTTGCCAGTGAAATAATTTCTGGTCCTATGTGAGAACTATGAGAGTCCATCAACAAAAGTACAGGACGTTGTGGACCAATACTCTCTATGGAAAATTTAAACCATTCCAGGAATAATGCACTTGTAATCCATCCTTTTGGGGATAATCTTGTGATGGAATGAGGGAGGCTGCCATTCTTCAATGCCTCATCCCATCTTACACCTTTAAAAATGACAAAGGGTGGAAGAAATGACCCATCTGCTGAAGCACAACCTATGACAGTTTGGGTCTGTCCTCTTTCTCCATATGTTCTCTTATAGACATATTTTTTGCCTATCTGACAAACAATTTTGTTTGGCTTAACAACATAGGTAAGCCCTGTCTCATCCACATTCCATATTTGACTGGGCTTGTTGAATAAGTCAAGCTTCAATAATAAATTTTCCAATTTGGAAAAGTAGTCAGCAATGATAACGGGATTTGACATGGAAGCCCGGTATGCAGACAGATTCTCTGGTACACGCAAACATAGATTGTAGCGCTCCTTAAATTTGCACCACCACCACTTGCTTGCAGATTTTTTTTCTTCATTGAACATATGCTGCCTATTAACAATCTCAGCTAGCTGATAGGCAAGCTTTCTAACTTGCAACACAGTCAGGCCAAATCCAAGTTCTTGCATATCCAGGATATATTTTAGAATTTTTTGCTCTAGATCGACAGGCAGAGCAAAAGGGCGGCCTAATTTAGGGACATTAACATGGAGTAGGTCATTGTTGTCATTTATGAATCTTTTAAATGTATTATAAGGGACCCCTGTCACTTTTGAAGCTTTATACACAGTGAATTTTTCTATTGTCACTTTCCTAGCAGCTTCCACAAAATCAGAATTTTCATACTGTCGGTATTGAATCTCACCTTTTTTTTGTGGCACACACTTTTTCTTTTTTTTATCACTCATTGTTTTTAAAATGTTTTATCACAATATCACTGCCTGTGAAATGAGTGGAAATGTTGTAATATTGTATAGTTTTCAAGAATCATAGCCAACAAACTAGTTCTATTGTTAATTTAAAAACGTGAGGTAATTTGGCAATAGTAAAATTCTAATAGGTAAGGTAATTTGGCAGTAGAAAAAATATGTAAGATAAAATAAAATTACTTTTACAAAAGATGCATTGATATTTCAGTAGTCATATCTATTAATAAGTTAGCTGATAATATTTAGTTTAGTGGGAGTTTTGTTAAAATTTTTGTAAGCTTGTAAAACAGCACTTACGATTAGGCTTGATTCGTTAAAATGAAACCAGATTTCCTAAGCTTGAATCATGAAAACTATACACAACACATCAATTTCAAACAATGCATGTGATTCAGCACTTTAAACACTATGAACTCACCTATTTTCAAACACTGAAGTTAAATATTAACTAATTAAAACTTGAAAAATAGGTCTAACCTCAAATATTTGCACGTCAACATGCCTGATCGCGGAGTAAGTACTGAAGAATGCCTCCTAGATCACATCATGGCAACATATAAGCTGAAGATCCAGTTCAAAATGAACTAGAAAACGTGCGCTTTCTAGTGGCGCTAGAAGGAACTAAATCGGTTGGATAGGAAAGTCGGCAGCAGAGAAACAAAATTTTACTGCCAAATTACCTATACTGCCAAATTACCTTACCTACCTACTGGAACCTGTTCCATTCCCTGTTACATATTCCTTTTTTTTATCATCACAAAAGTTGTGAAAAACTAGGTTAACTGGATTTTCTTCTCATTTCCAATTTTCTATTTTTTTGTTTTATTTAATCCTTTTTCTATTTTCATGTTATATTAGAGAATTCTTTCCTATTTTTCTACACTTCCCGTTTCTTTCCCCTTGTAATAAAATATTAATTATTATTATAGGGCATGATTCAATATCCTGTCTGTCTTATTCAATGATTCTTCACTCTATTATTACCCATCATAAAAGATTTCAAGGTCACCATAAATATTAAACGTGGTTGCAATTTTGGGAACTGGAGTGTATCCCAATTGGGTAGAGTACAAACAAAATGGGGAGATTTTTTTTATCACAACTTTACATAGTTTTAAGCATGTAGAAGTGATATCTACTAAAATTGAGCAGTGACAATAAGGGGTCTCCCCTTAGTGTACACATCTCCCCTTAATGTGCTGTGTATACTTGATTGTCTCCCCATATTATACCTTGTTCCAACACACACACACACACACACACACACACACACACATACTGGAACAAGGTAACAAACGGGGAGGTGAGAAATGAACATACATTGCGGGGAGGCTGATTTACACACATTTACACACATGTTGGAGACTTAATTTTTGTTTTAGAAAGTATATTAATATGTGTTCAATACAGTTGTAACTTTTTTTTTCTGTTAACCTGAAAAAAAAAATTACGCATTAAACCTACAAAAAGGGGAGAAATGTGTGTACACTTTCACTGAACAAACCGAGGAGAAATGTGTGTACACTTCCACTGCACAAAGCGGGGAGAAATGGTGTGTACACTTCAAACCCACATTCCGGGGAGGAATTGTGTGTTAAGTTTAACTTACAAAGCGGGGACAAAACCGGTTCTTAACACAGGTTCTGGCTGCAACACTTATTTCGATATTTACTATTCTATTTGATCATAGAATACAATATCGTATGGGTCTTCGAAAGCCAGTTACATGCACGTTGATTTTTGTACGATTGTTTCTTGCCATCCTTATGAATTCGAATAAGTGCAACTTGTCAAACATCATCTGTTTGATCTAATAGAATTTTATAAGGACAGTAAAAAATCGATGTGTATGTAACTGGCTTTTACCTAACAGGCTTCACGAATTACAATACGATAATAGGATAGTTGATACAATACATGGTTTTAATTCAGATTCATTCATTGATAGAAATAAAAGGAGATTCCGGTGTCGATAGCATCAAAGTCACCAGGCTGGTCTGGATCATTTATGAATTTCTCAGTATGCAGTATCCACTCAGCAGCTCTTATACAAACACAAACATTAGTTTCGTTTTACTTGGAATAGTAAGACATTATTTCATTATGTCCATTATTACAATAGATCAATTCAGATCCAGTTAGCTGTTAGAGTAATATAATGTAATTACATTCTATACTCACTGTTCAGATCAGCACAATGTTTATAGCCTACTGTATGCCAATGTAACATTCTATACTCACTGACTGCATATTTATACTGTGTAATAGATTTTATTGATTGTTGCAAAGATTTTAAGTCAATGATTCAACAGGAAATCCATGATAATATTCAACGATTTCAACCTAATGAATTAGATTGTTGTATGACAAAATTGAAATCCCGACAACGTAAATAATTCAGTGAAGTTAACTGTACAAGGTTACTTTTTCTCGTATCTTATTGAGTGATAATGGGAGATGATTTCTGATTCCATATTTGGATTCAACCTTTTGAAGTTTGAAACTTTCAAAGCTGGAATTTTTTTTTAAACTAGAACTTTTAGGGCCGGTTTCCGAGCTCAGGATTTAGCTAAGTCCCAGACTCTAAACAGCAATAGTCAGAAAATTGGCTTTCCAAAAGGTCAGCTTTTATAGAAGTCTTAGTTTTTATTTTCTCATTTCTATAATTGGAAACGTTTATCCTTGACGGAATTAGACATTCCTGAATAATTCAAAATAGCTGAAACTTTTATTTTATTTTGTGTTCAATTTTCTAGTTTTTCGAGATTTAATTCAAACGTGACTATGACAATGACTGCGACTACGCCCCGTCTTGGAAAACCAAATTTCTGACTCCAGCTGTTTAAAGTCTTGGACTCAGCTAAATCCCGAGCTCGGAAACCGGCCCCTAATGTTTTAAAATGTTCATGTTTGAACTTTTCAAGAGTGTTTAAAAGCTTCTAAAAACCTTTACCTGTGAGGCAGAAGTATTATTATCTTAGTAGGTACATTTTTACTAAACATAACTTTATGATAATGTGAAAGCTATATTAAAAACTGCTGTAACTCCCTTGTTTTTGGGTATTTTCGAAAATGGGACTTACGCTTTAAAAAATTTGGGGTCGCTGAATCCAATCCGAATACTTTGAGAAAAGTAATGAGTCATACTCTGAGCAAACGCGTCTGAAATTTGAGATCCCCTTGTGAAAGCCTTCGAGCTGCGAAATATGAAATGATCTGAAATATGATCTTCAGGAGACGGATTCTGCCGTGTGAAACTAGCCTAAGAAAAACACGACGGCCTTGTTCACTCCCCCCACCATGACTTCTCAGTAGCTTGACCCTAACATTTACATGATCCTAGAAAGTAGTCTACACCTATGTTCACAGAATAATTCAGAATAATGTATCCTATTTGAAAGAGTGGATGCATGCAAAAAAACAACTTTCAAAGATCCATGTTCATCAAGCCTTCTGTTAACTGCAAGAGATATTCTGTATCTTTGTGAGTATCTTTGGGAGGCTCCTTTTCCTTTTATATTATCTTTGAAGTGCAACATTTTGAAAAACTTCGTATATATGTCGACGCGCAATTTAAAAGGAACATACCTGTTAAATTTCATGGAAATATATTGCCGTATATCGCTGTGAATGCGCAACATATAAACATAAAGAGAAATGCACAGCCGTCGACATGAATCTTAGACCTCACTTCGCTCGGTCAATTATATACAGTGATTTCGGAGTAATGAGGGATTCCTTCTCTTTTCATATTATCCTTAAAATGCAAAATTTGAAAAAAACCTTGTGTATTAATACATCGACGCGCAGTTGAAAAAGGAATATTTCTGCCAAATCTCATAGAATTCTATCAACGCGTTACATACATACATACAGACAGACAGACAGACAAAAGAAAATCCGAGTTAAAACATAGACCTCACTACAATAACTAAATTATTATGATGTTAAACTTTTGTGGGCTATTATTAATTATGCTAGGCTATTTTTGAGACTTGAATGCCAAGCTGAAGATTTTATTACTTTAGATTACATCAAACACTCAATGGAATTATCGAATGTGCATCCATTCACTAAGAGATTGGAAGTGAGCGAAAAATCTAACAAAATAAAAAATAGCAAAGGATAACATAATATAAACGAACATGACTAATTACAATAAAATATTGTGATGCGAAACTGTTGTAAATATTATTCACATAAAAATTAAAAATAATGTAGCCTATTTATAAGAATGGATGACTGCAAAAAATACATGAAAATATATATTATAGATAGTTACTGATTAATATCATGTTGATAAAGTATGAATATAAAGTGAAACATCATTCATTTTATTTTGGAGTTTTTGTATTGAACATTTATATTGATACTTTTGCCGCCAGTACTCAAACTCCGTTTTGCAGGCAGCGCTTATGTATTATTTAGATTATCGAAGTTACTTTTTGTGTGTTTTTGTGTGTAATAGCAAGACAGGTTAGGGCAATTGTTTCATACTTTTCAGAATGGGGTTGAGTATAACCAATACCTACTATTACTATTACCTACTATGAAGTAATAGTAGGTATTGGTATAACATGTAACAGCCAATGCCCAGGTTGTGACGTCACACTTATAACAAATCTTGTATCACTCAAATCATTCAAAAATAGTGTGAATAGCAACGGGGAGAATACGCATCCCTGTTTTAATCCATTTCTGGTTTCAAAGTATTCTGTTAAGTTACCCTCCACGCCATGCCATACAGGAGACTTCGTATTTCTATATAGACTCCTCAACATCGCAATAAATTCAGTCGACACTCCCAATTCACTCAGTTTAAAAAATAAAGCCTCTCTGTCCACACTATCGTAGCCCAAAAAGAAACAGTACAACTTCTTTGTAGGTCTATTCAACGTTTTCATTACTATATTGAATAGAACAAAAATATTATCAGTAGCCGAATAACCTCTCCGAAAGCCACACTGATTCTCTTTAATAATCTTTTCTCTTTCCTCCCACAACTGCAACCTTCTCAGTAAAATAAATGAAAATACTTTAGCGACAGCATTTATAAAAGATATGGCTCTTTAGTTATTCACTTCATTAGTATCACCTTTTTTATGCAATGGAAATATAATTGAACGTGGAAACCCTGTTGGTATCTGTCCACCTCTGACGATGGCATTGGAAAAAGTCAAAATAATCTCTTTGTAATTTTTTGACGCATTCTTGTAAAACTCAGCAGGAACTCTGTTATCACCTGGAGCCTTATTGTTGCGCATTGTCTTGAAGGCACTTTCCAATTCATTCATATCTATGTCTTTGTCAAGAGTTTGATCTTCAACATTCCTCGCCGCATAATATGTGACTACCCCGCAAACTGATCCAAACACTCGTCTGAAGTGTTCAACCCAATCCTCAGCACTCACAGTTCCCGAAATCTTGAACTCTCTACACTTGAATTTCTTTATCAGAGCCCACAAATCACTGGAATCCTTGACTCTTCTGAATTGTTCTTTTATATCGCTGTAATACGCTTGCCTTTTACTCTTACATAGCAGTTTGTATTCCTTTACTACCTTCATATAATTTTCTCTCACCTGCTCCGAATTTGATTTTCTAAACACATTCAATAGGCTGAACACTCGCTTTCTCATAACCGCACACTCTTTGTCGAACCACTTTTCTCTCCATCCTTCTCTCTTTCTATCAGGTTGGGGCACATAATTTGCAGCTCTATATACAAGATTATTTAATACTTCATAAGTCTCTTTACTACTCTCGGGAAGACCATTTATTTCTCTACAAGCATTGGTGAGTTTAGATATATATTCATTCTTCCTCGCTTCCTTCCATTTCAACTTCGGTAAGAGTGGTAAAATTGTGCTCTCTCTTTCTAGAGTATCAACCGTGATTAGCGTAGCTTCAATTGGGAAATGATCAGATAAAAATTCTGGCACAATAGAAAATTTTCCAACTATTTGCGCTAATTCGACAGCCATGCACATAGATCTATTACGGAAGCCCCTCTGCCTATAAAAGTAAAGTCTCCCCACCTATCTCCACTTATCCTTCTATTCATAATGATGAAATTAAAAACCTCACAGAACTCCAATATTTTCTTACCTTTCATATTAATCACCTCATCCTTTGACTCTTGCTTATTCCGACATGTCCTGTCCATTTCCTATTCTACCGTTAAAATCTCCAATTAAAATCATATTATTTCTATTATGCTCTTGCACTATCATAAACTCCCATAATGTATTGAATTCTCTCTCCCATTCCATGTCTCCTCCACCACTCAGGTAAATTGGAACTATATAATATTCATCCCGTTGTCCTGCATTCATGTGAATAACTTTCCTCTCAAGCGCATCGATTACCTTACAAAAACTCTCTATTCTTTTACTAATTTCTATTAACTTTCCTCCCTTTGCTCTACCTCAGTTTGATTCTCCAACTGCGAATTCCCAGTATAAATTGTAATCTGGAAAACAGTTTTCAAAATACAATTGCTTTCCTCTTTCAACGAACGTCTCCAATAGTACAAAAACATCATAATTACAAATAAAATTATATACTTGAACAATCTTACCACTTAATCCAGCCACATTGTACGCTACTATACTCAACTGTCCCTTCTCACACGGACTGACGGCGTTATCTCAGCGGTTGCGGTCTTCGACCTCGCCGCCTCGCTCCTCCTCATCACACATGCTCACGCTCACGGCCCGCATCACACTCTCATCGAACATGCTCCCGATCTTCTGCAGCCCATCCTCTCCCTCCGAGACCAGTCCATTCTCCTCATCCAGCGTGAAAACCCGACTATTCATGATTAAACGATCCACTTCAACCGATACTCTCCTCTTACTCCCGGAACTTGTTTCTTCAAATCGCCAAGCACCCGGAAAAGCTTTGATCGTCGTTTTCTTGTGTCGAAAGCAAAGTCTTTATGAATCACAAACTGTGTACCCTTCAGCTTCCTACTGTTTCTCGTGATGAAATGGATGTCCTGATCGTCCGGAAAAATGCGCAATGATTGGCCCGTTATCTATTTTCTTGCCCAATGCATGTGCTCGATTAACCCAGGTACCTGCTCGTGCCCCCGAATGACTCACACAAAAGTCTTTGACAGTTCTCACGTAATCCACTGTTGCACATTCATATTTCAGCCCGCGAAAAATTATATTGTTCCTTCTCGATCTATTTTCAAAATTTTCCATCTTCCTGATTATGAGATTATTCTGAATTTTTTGAGCAACAATTTGATTTCTTAACTGTTAATTCTCGACAGAGAGTTTATTCACTTTTTCAATTAGACCATTTAAATCCACCTTTGTAGCTAGCAGCGCGAGTTTTTCATCCATAGCCTTACTAAACCGCTTTTCAAAACGGTCAAATAGTGATTCAATAAAGTCTGAGTCCACATTACCGGAAGCTTTAACACTTGGGTCTGGAGCACGCTTTTTCTGTTCCATCTCTTCGAGCTCAGGCGAACTTTTAGCACGAGGACTCTTCTTAGCACTATCGTCCGGTGAAAAGTATTGTTAGATACTGTTCTTATTCATTCAGCTTCGAATATTTCGATTCACTTGAGAACAATTTCACAAATAAAAAACAAATTGATAATTCAATTTATTAGGAAAGAACTTTTAGCTCTAGGTCTCTTTTTAGCACTACCGTCTGGTGGATACTGTTTTTATTAATTTAAACTTTGAATATTTCGATTCACTTGAAAACATTTCACAAATAAATAACAAATTGATAATTCAATTTATTACGAAAGAACGTTTTAGGTTAAACATGCACTAAATGAACCGATTAAGCACGACCCGTCCGGAAACTTGAGATAAGAGAGCAAAACAATTCTGCGACCGCTCCGTTCAACAGCTCACTATCAACTCCTAATTTGAGAACATACGATTTGAAATCGAAAAGTTGTCAGTTGTAATTGGGGAATGATTTTAAAAAACCAATACTTTTATTTTCCATAACTGTACTCATAAAAAATAATATGATAATATATTTTATATTCAAATGAAACGTTTAGTTTTTAAATAAAAAATATTTTTGAGCCCCAAAATCCATTGGAGAGTTACCGAATTGCTTGATCAAGAGATTCAATTGATTGATGATAAAGTTCAATTGCGCCGTGAACATAGAGAATTTGATCTTCATCAAGTTCAAATGTTTGGAGACAAAAGTCGTGTTGCCAATACATACATAGAAATGATTCTCATTAATCATTCGTGAACAGTACAGGGGAAATAATTGAGGAGTTGGGTGGAAAAACGACCTGAGTCAAAAAATCAAGTTTTGTGTAAATTGAGTTTGAAATATTTAGTACACATCTTCATTATTTCATCAGAATGCAATATTCTTGCAAGTATTTGAACTTTATTGATCTTTTTATACTATTTTCAATGCTATTATTCATAATTAGCCAGTAATCCAAGGCTAACTGATAATAATTGATATAAGGTGTGTTGTCTCAGGTCGTTTTTCCATAACCCTGGTTGTTACATGTTCAGAGGTTCAATAAAATGATGAAAAACCCGTATCAAGAGTAGTGATAATGATAATATATTGCTCATGATATTGGATAATTAATAAGTAGGTAATAAAGATCTAAAAAATGTCATTTAGAAGTGAACAATTGAAGATGATATTTTCTTCTTGAACACGTTTCTTCCCATAATCAAGACTCTGGAATGTTACATGGTACTGTTCTGATTTTCGGGAAATTCATACACCCAATGCTTTCAGCATCGGATTCTTCTTCAGGAGCGTCTTCTTCATTATTTCATCATCTAGAGAATAATTGGTTCCCTTGGATGTATTAATGATCTTCTTATACCATTCATTTGGTAGAGAGTTAGTTGGGAGGATATTTTTAATATTCTTTCCGAAGAATGGACATTGATATGTCCAAAGCTCCGCCAATTTATGTAGATGCATTACAATATAATCTTGTATAGTTATTCCAAATTGCTTTTTCCATATCATATACAGTTCAATAATTATTTTCTTAGTCTATATTATGTAAATTCATCTATAATTTTGCTGTATTGTAAGCTATTGTATATGAGTGTATAAGCCAGTATATACTGTAATCTACATAAGTACAAGTAATCTACAAAGTACTGAATCAATCAATCAATCAATCAGCTTCTTCTTTTGTAAGAAAACAAAATAAGGATTTCACTGGCTGCTGGCTCACAGCTTGTCAGCTGAATAATTTCAGGTTTGCCACACAAACAAAAAATTTTCACAACTCAATCATTTTTCAAGATACAACAACATTTTATGTACCAATCTGTTCAGAATTTAATGGCGGATAGAATGAAGCGTGTTGCGGAAAAACGACACGAGTGGCCTCGGGTCGTTTTTCTACCCAGCTCCTCAATTTCACAATTGAAAATAATAATTTCACACATACAAAGCCTATGGAATACTGTGTACGTAGTACAGTATCCTTTCCTGCTCAAATCAAACCTGTACTGTAGGCTACAGAAGAGTCACGACATGTCAATTGGAAAATTTTCTCATTTTCAAATGTCTGCTCATGATATGATATCTTCACATTTACATTTGACGATTTCTCAAATACAATTCACTACTCTCAATTACATGTGTGATGACTTCCTAAATACAATTGACTATTCTCATTTAGGCTACATCTGACATTCTCTCAATTACAAGTGACTATTCTCAAATACAATTGATACTTTCTCAAATTAACTTTTTACTTTCTCAAATAAAATTGGAAAAGGTGTTGTGACTACTTTTTTTTTTTTGAGCAGGGTATGATTACTAAATCTTTTCTCCGGAACAACGTCTTTTCACAAAAAGTGAGCATGCCCCGTACACAAGTAAAATATTCAATCCAAGGTTTACAAGAGAGTTTTTCAAGGATTGACAGACACAGAAGAAAATGTCAATATGGAGAGAAACTAAGAGACAAATTTCATTTTATCATAGGCTATCCTGATCTTGAGATACAATGTTAGGTTAGCAAAGTTTGAGGCATCCGCTTCTCTAAAACAGTAAGTGAATTCTCAGTGAAGCCTGTTCAAGAATATAAACTTACTGACGTGCTATTCTTGAATCTTAACAAGCCTCCCATTCGCATCATTCTAGCAATAACCCAAATTCAATGCGGAAAATTCTCGGGAAATTGTGTTACCAAGTCACCATTGATTGTGATGAACCTAATTTGGCGTTGAATTGTAGAGGATTTTATTCTCTTGGAAACAGTTCTGGATTTTTTCACTATGAAAGGTTTTTGAGTTATATGGAGAAAAAACAGGTATTTTTAACACTGTAAGGTTAGCAGAGGGTATTTTTTTGTGAAGAATCATTTTCAGACTATTTGTACCAAATAACTAAAAAATCAGTACCACAATACATTCTGGCAGCATGTTTCCTCGCTCCCTTCTCATGTCTCAACTGAATGAACAGAAAAATAAACTATGAATTCGCTAAGCTGTGACTCAATGAGTCTGAACGAAAAAGGAGATAAGTTGCTGATTCATAAATTCACGGCAAGCCCCATAGCAAACCAGTTACTTCGAACAGTGAAGGAGACAATGGAGATATGCAGGGATATGCAAGTACCCCGCATTGTATGCTCAATCCGTAAATGAGTTTTGTGTAAGTGTGTATTAGCGATCGTAGCACAACGTGGTGGCAATTTTGGAAACTGGAGTGTATCCCAATTAGGTGGAGTACTAACAAAATGGGGAGATTTTTTTTTATTACGTTTTTACATGGTTTTAAGCATGTAGAAGTGATTTTTACTAAAATTGAGCAGTGACACTACGGGGTCTCCCCTTAGTGTACACACCTCCCCTTAATGTGCTGTGTATACTTGATTGTCTCCCCGTATTATACCTTGTTCCAACACACACACACACCACACACACACACACACACACACAACACACACACACACACACACACACACACACACACACACACACAACACACACACACACACACACACACACACCACACCACACACACACACCACACACACACACACACACCACACACAACACACACACACACAACACAACACACACACACACACACACACACAACACACACACACACACACACACACACACACACAACACACACACCACACACACAACACACACACACACACACACACACACCACACACACACACACACACACACATGATATTTACGATGCCAGCTATGTGGATAAAATCATTTCTGTCAGTGCGATTCATAAAGATATTGATTCAGATATGAAATGTACTGGTGGCTATATTGACAAATTTTTGATTATTATAAAAATCGTTGTAGGCCGTTTCTTGCTGAATCCAATGATATATATAGTTTGGGGGCTACGATAATAGATGCGGCGGTGGGAGGGGGATAAGTAGCACTGTTACACTGCAGCGCGGTCCTCCCCCATGATTAATGCGCATAATGGCCTGTCTATCGCATCGCTCCTACTAGTCTATGCATTCAAATTATGTATTTCAGGAACGCTATCTTATGTATTTTCGGTCGCTGAACACGATTTTGCAACTCTCAAGCCTTAATAATTGATAATTCTCATCATAATATACTAATTATGGTCGAAATTACAAACTTCATCTCATTATCATTATTTATGATTACAGTGTAATGATAAACCATCCTGTTAGGAATCCTATATGTGTTTTTCAGTCAATAAGAAATTGATATTCCATTAAGAGAGAATACTTATTCGATTTAGTTCAATAATCACTTTGGAATTGCGAAAGTCAAGTAATGGAGTAAGTTAAACAAATAATATAGGCTACCCTATATAGAGCACTGTGTAACAGGAGTAAAATATTTTCTTAATATAAATTTACAGTTGAAGCACAAATAATGCCAATTACTACCATGTGATATGACTAAATATTTGATTGCAAAGGAAATACAACTCTAAAGCTGTGTTTACACCAAAGTTATTAAGGAGATGTTAATATAACTTAATCTTTATAGATTCTATTAGATTGAACATAACGTATCATACATATGATAGACATATGTGTTTGCCAAGTTCCGTTCAATCTAATAGAATCTATAAAGATTAAGTTATTAACATTTTGTTACTAACTTTGGTGTAAACGCAGCTTTATCAACTGATTTCTGTAACTTATATCTACGAATAGATACTTTTTATCTGGCTGAGTTTGACTGATTGTCTTGGGGTGGTACTTGAATGAAAGTGGAATGAGAGATATCTTTGTTGAATTTGAAATATTTGGAGAGAATACTGTTGGAAATCTATTGAGTGAAGATCAAGGTGTAAGAGCAAGCAATCAATTCAATGAAACAACTACAATGACTCATGAATGGTTCAAATATGAGAGATTGTAAAAGTATATTTGAAAGAAGTCGGGAGCTATTTGTAGAGTTTTTTTAGAATCAAAATCAATGACTACTTTAAATTTATGACTGATTATTGTAACATAGTTTAAATTATCTTAAATTGTATTCATGCTCATAAGGAAGGACTCTGGTATTGCACATAGAAACTGTACGAGAAAAGATCCCATAATTTTTTCATTCAATCACACAAACTATATTATAAAGTCTGTGTTATATCTAGAAAATATAAAAAAATACCCATAGAAGTAGAAAATAATTTCCAATAGGGAAACATTAACTCTATACAGTCAATACATTGACTCTCTGTCAAATGAAACCTTGAAAATTTAATAAATGTGACAACCGATCATGCTTTAGAGCAAACCCTCATTCGATCATCCAAAACTGAGTGATTGAAATAGCTAGTTCTTCAAAGGCTTTCTTGAAATGGCTGCTACTACATAAATAAATCTTCCATCAAAGATATTCTGTTCAAGTATGTTGACATCATTATGGATATCACTGGAGACTGTGAAGAAAGTCATCTAATGAAGTAAAACAAGAATAATGAGAGATGGGAATGATTTCCAGAAGCATAATCTTCTCAAGAGAACATAACATTTTTCTTCAAGACTCTGATGGACAACAGAATCTGCATAATGTTATCAATGGTCTGGAAGCAAGTGAAGAAGTGTGTGATTCTCTTTTGAATGTATAGAAAGAAATAGTTATTCGGTCTCCAACGATTTTTATCTGAACATAGTTGTGGCAAATTGTAAAAGTGTATTCTCACCTATAAAGAAAAACAGAGTTCTTTCATTCTCCACGATGCAATCAAACAAAAATCCTAGTCTTAGTTAATTCTAGAACAAAAAGATCTGATCTCTGTATTTTTACTAGGTAGCTGTTTAAAGATAATTCAGCATTGAAGTTTTAGTACAGCATGCATTTCTACAAAAACCGCAATCTCTGTCAACATCTGATGGATATTTGAAAAAAAAACTCTTAATCTCACTTGGCCCATGAAATTGTAAGTGAAACTAGTTGTGGATTTGACTAAATCCCTGAATATCGTTGACAAATTTGCATAATGATGACATGGCTCTCCTGAATTCAACTCCTACTTCACTATGGAAACCTATGGAAGTCTCCTATGGAAACTTTGTGATGAGAAGAATTATGGAAATTCTCAATAAAGATGGAGTGATACAGGTGGACATAGCTTTTCATGTCTATGGTCTAAAATCAAACAAAGGTAGTGAACATATTAGAAGCAGCAGAGTAAAAGAATCACTCCAATAATATTCTCTACAAAACATTGAGACTTGATTTCTAAATCTGTGGCAGAGATTTATTAATATTACATGCAAGAATCTATAAAGAAATAATCCATACATTAGCTATGTGCAGGAATACATACATTCATTCATTCATTCATTTGTGGATAAAATTACAAATCATATAAATATGTTTGGGAAAGAATAAAAGGCATAGCCCAAAACTATTCAAATCCCAAATTTTGATACTGAATAACTTGTTACCATTTCTAAACAGTCTGAATGGGAATACCATAATGGATGAATCAATCTAAAGTTAGTGAAATATCATTATAATAATACTTTTAGAAATAATATGAATGAATATTTAAATTTTCATTTCATTTTGATTTGACACATATCTATTATTATATTGGATATAATTTCTCAAAAGTTCACGACAAACTGAAGATTCACGAAAGATAAACATTTTCATACTAAACTAATAAACATAATCATTATGATAATGAATGAATGATGAATTCCATTTACACCATGAAGAACTAAGAAATTCCACAAATATTTCTTGGAAATTAACTGACCACTATATCAAGTAAGCGTGGCCAGTGTGCAATTAATAATATAATTTAGCCTGCAGCGCATCACAAATTTATTTGAGATAAAAACAATAGAACATAAACATATATAAATATTATCTTTATTCAATCTTAATATATTTCTTGAAACCCAAGTTTCGTTTATTTCAAACAGTCATTTCTTAGTTTCCTTGCAGAATGAGATGAAGTTTGTAATTTTGACCATAATTAGTATACTATGATGAGAATTATCAATTATTAAGGCTTGAGAGTTGCAAAATCGTGTTCAGCAACCGAAAATACATAAGATAGCGTTCATGAAATACATAATTTGAATGCATAGACTAGTAGGAGTGATGCAATAGACAGGCCATTATGCGCATTAATTATGGGGGAGGACCGCGCCGCAGCGTAACAGTGCTACTTATCCCCCTCCCACCGCCGCATCTATTATCGTAGCCCCCAAACTATATATATCATTGGATTCAGCAAGAAACGGCCTACAACGATTTTTTGGAGCCTTTTCCTCTAAGTCGGCTAATTACTTGAATATTCGAGAAATAGCAAAAAGTCCATAATAAAAAAATACATTTTTCGAGTTATATTTTCTTTTACGGAAAAAATATGCGGTTTATCGCAAAAATATATAGGACCACATTGAAAGCCAGTTATGTGTACATAATATTGAGAAAAAATTAAAAGCTGTACTATGAATAGTAACTGCAGGACAGGCGATTATATAAACGCGCGTTTTCTACAACTTACCCCCCTCCAACCAAAGCTGTCGACCACCCTGGGACGGTAAAAATAATCTGAAGTCAAATTCTCTGCCTCTCTCATGTATGCTCAATGTAAACCAGCGCCTGGACTAAATGTGCTATATTGAATAAACTACACTTGTTCACAATGACCTGTATTTATTATTTTAAACATTGGTGAATCCCACAAATTAGAATTATGTTCATGATTGATAGAAATTCTATTTTTTTTCACATATGAGAAGTCATTCTCAATAGATTGTAATTGTCCTCCGGGAATTCCATCTTCCTTGGCTAGAATGTTGAGTTGATGAACCAGGTCCAATTTCGACTTTGGTAGTTCAGTACTGGAAGACGACAGTAATTGCTATCCTGATGATGCTCGCTTGTCCCATTTACATTTGTAGCCGTACATGTGACAAGTCCTCTGAATTATTTGAAGATACTTGTTGTCTCCGGCAACAATTTCATGAGCAGACACGATTTGATGATGTGGATATTGAGACTCATATCTTAATCCTATTTCAGTGGTAGTGTCAAATCCATAAATGGCATTTACATCCATCATATGCTCCTCGCCAAATTTGTGTGTCCACGATCCTGTTGGCAATAGTCTGACATGTAGAGAAGGTGGAGCGACACCACCAGCTGGCTCTGCCCATCTTTTCTTTATCATTCCATTTGAGGTTAGATTACTTCTGTATCGGGCAATAATTCGTAATTTTCTAGTGATTTATTCATACATGATGAAAATGTGTGTGGTTGCACGATAAACATGCATGTGTACTGATTGCATGATAAACATGCATGTGCACACATGTTTATCATGCATGTCCAAATATTCCAATTTGTAACAAAATTGTTTATCTTGGAAAATTCATGCATTTGAAATGTATTAATTTTCTGCTTTCAGTTCCTCCATCGATCTTGCCACATTGAATAATGGAAACCCATTCTCTTCAAATGATCTTGATAAAATCCTCAAAATCCCAATGGATATGATTGAAAGTGAAATTTTAACTGGAGGAAGGGAATCTATCACAGCATCAGGTAATGTCTGACTATTTTCTTGTGATAGATTGAATGAATTAACTCAATGGGCACAGAGGATGAGGGAACAGTATCTTTCACCTGCAACTATAGTGAGGTTCACGTTATAATGACAGTATTTGATTGACATTGCTATCCTCGTCCATCATTTGCCAAAACAGATAGTGCTATCCTTTTCTAGCTCTGCAATGTTGCCAGATCGTTTCTTAACAATGTCGAAATATGAAAACGTTGAGTGCGGCTGCAAAAAGCAGGATTGGCCGCATGTGCTATACAATTCTCCGAGGTATTGTAGCTGCCTGGCCCACTGAGCGATACAAGTCTCCCAGTTCTTGTATACCAAGATCTGGTGCACTAAGTGCTAATATCTCCTCAATATCACCTTCTACAAGTCAATCTGTCAATCATTTGCATTTATGGAAGTTGAGACTGTTCATAGTATGAGTGTATCAATTTAAATCCTTCATAGCTTGCTTCTCGATCGTTTCTGAAGCACTGAAGCCTGTATTCAGGAAACTTCCCATTTTTCTGTTTTTTAATGAGTCATTTAAATACAGTACAGACTGTTAGAGCCAATGTAATGGGCTTCAAATCACGTTACTTAGTAGCTCAAAATAAAGTCGTTACCTTTAAGAAGCTTCTCGTACAAGGATGGCGGGTTCGCAGTGGACTGTAACAGCGGTTTTCTCGTTCGGGTAGGCGGTAGCACGTTATTGTAATAAGAAATCACTTGCACTGGCTGGGGGGAAAACATGGGCCCATGTCGCAGCGAAGAGGTCGTACATTTATAAGTTCTTTCAAAGGGAGGAAAAATTGGTAGCGTTAGTGCACGTTTTAGAACAAGCCATCTTGACAAAGCGGAAACGGGCGAAGTAGTAGTGGGGAGTGGAACAAGCCGAGAGAGAGAGCAGTGCCATCTACAATGGGCTTGGCGATATCATTGCGGCTGATGGCAGTGGCATGTTAGATGGCCATGGGTGAGCACGGTTGATTCAAAACACACAGCCAATTACCGACAGATATAAGAGGGAAACTGCCGAAGTTATATTGGCGGTAACATACCCCCCCCCCTTCAAAAACGAACAGTTTTTCATAGTGGTGGAAACAATCTCCAGCGGGTCGGTGACAATACACAGTGAGAGCGTTGCACAAATGACCAGAAAGGTGGCGCAGACAGGAACAGTGGTGTAGCTAGGAGCAGCGGTGTAGACAGAAACAGCAGTGTAGACAGGAACGGCGGTGTAGACAGTAGCAATCCTCACGGATGTGAGCGAGGCGGTCTTCATGCGGTGTGTGCGGTAACTTGTAGAAGGTTTCAAATGATGCGGTGAACTTTGCGTATGTCTCGAACAATGTTCCCAGATGCGCATTTGATAGTGACTACACGTACTAGTCCATCTTTACCAGGGTGTAGCGCAATAATCCTGCCTAACGGCCAGCTGAGAGGAGAGGTGTTGACAGATTTGATTATGACCAAATCGTTAAGTTGCAAGTTTCTTTCAGTGGTTTTCCATTTTGTGCGATTGATCAAGGTGCATAGGTACTCCTTGGACCAGCGATTCCAGAAATATTGGGTCATTTGGTTTGTAAGTCTCCAGCGACGTGCGACCAATAGTTCCTTCGTCTCTATGGGTTGCGGTGGTGCGGTAAGAGGTCTACCAATTAGGAAGTGCCTGGGAGTGAGCACGGAGGCAGCTTCAGCAGGTTCAGAGGACAATTCTGTAAGCGGTCGACTATTTAGAATACTTTCAATTCTAACGAAAATGGTGTCATACTCTTCGTATGTAAGAGCTGTGTCCCCAATACAGCGGTGTAGCAGTGTTTTGGCGGATTTGACGGCGGCTTCCCATATGCCTCCTTGATGCGGAGCATAAGGGGGAATGAACTTCCAGTTTATGCCGTAGTTAGACAGAAAGCACTTCACTTCAGAGGGCATCGTCTTCAAGAGTTTTTCTAACTCATACATTTTTCTTGCGGCGGATGTGAAAGTCTTAGCGTTGTCTGAAAACAGAGTGTGCGGCGCACCTCTGCGGGCAATAAATCGGTGTAGAGCGGCGATGAAGTTGTTGACAGACATCGAGGACAGGAACTCTAGATGAGTAGCTTTGGTGGTCAAACATACAAATATGCACAGATAACCTTTTGTTGTTTGTGTGCGTTTCAATAAAGATGTTTTGCATGAGAAAGGACCAGCAAAGTCCAAGCCAGTTAAATTGAATGGTCTATTGGCGGTGACTCGTTCAGCAGGTAGCGGGGCCATACATTGCTGTAGGTTGATGCGGCAAAAGCGGTTACAAATGACAACATTGATGTATTATGCGGTGAACTTGATTGCGGGCAGAGATTATCCAATACTGTTGGCAAACAGCTGCTTGTGTGGTGCGGGGACCGGCATGACAATTTTGAAGATGTATGTGTCAAATGATGAGTGAGGATACATGCTCATTTTTCGGCAGCAATAATGGATTTATAGCTTCACTAGAAATCGGAGCGTGCTCAAGACGACCAGATAAGCGTATCAAATCGTAATCATCAATGTACGGTTGCAACGTTAGTAGATGCTTAGGACATTTTCCAGCTTTCAACTCTGTTATTTCCTTCTGAAATTTATCCCGTTGCACAACATGAACAATGAGTTTTCTAGCTATTTCAGCTTCACAGGCGGTGGTGTCAATTGAGGCAGGCGTTTCACAGGTTTCAATCTGTTTGACTATTTTGCAGCGATATTCATAATGGGCTGGTTTGATGCGGTTGACAAATCTTAGTATGTAGACAAAAATACGACATAGCTTTCCAAGTTTGGATACACGTTCTATAGCGGTATACAAACGATTCTCAATTGGTTCTTCAACAGTAGCGAGAATGTACAGCGGGTTAGTTTTCATCTCAGGTACAATGTTGGAAACAAGATGATTGGACACGGGAAAGTCAGTGGCGAGACAACGAAACGCATTGGTAGTGTGCCACCAATCATGGCAGGAGACGATTTCAGCGGGAGTCAAGCCTCTCAAAGCAATATCTGCACAGTTGTTAGCAGAAGTAACGTGATGCCCTGACTCAAGTTTTGTTAACTGAGTAATTTGCTGTACTCTGTTGGCAACAAAAATCTGCAATTTGTATGTGGGTGTGTTGATCCAATCCAAGGCAGTCTTGGAATCGGTGTAGAGTCGAATTTCTTGTAAATCATATTCGGATAGAGTAGGTAAGATGGCGGATAGTAAACGAGCAAGCAGCAAACAACCCATCAATTCCAGGCGTGGAATTGTCATAGTTTTCAGCGGGGCGACATGACTTTTGGCGGCTATGAGACGGCAGTTAACATATCTATTTTCAGTCTCTTCATGAATATATATACAAGCAGCAAACCCCTTTTCGGAGGCATCGGTGAATCCAAGCAGCCGGGTAGTAGAGCGGTTACAGGCGAGTAAACGCAGGATTACAACATTGTCCAAACGGGAAATTTCAGCGGTAATCAGCTCCCAATGAGCTCGAAGTGAGGCTGTCCTCAGTGTCCCAAGCTAATTGCTGAGACCACAGCGTGCGCATGAATAGCTTGAACAGCATTATGAGAGGAGTGAGCCACCCAAGGGGGTCGTAGACTCGAGCGATGAATGATAGAACGGTTCTTTTAGTGATTTGCCCATTAAAAGGAGAAATGAAATAGCGAAAGTTGTCCGCGAGCGGGCTGTAGACAATTCCAAGAACTTTTGCAGTAGCGTTGTCATCAAACATACAATCTTGATTTTCCAAAAATTCTGCAGGCAAGTTAGCGATCAATTCAGGAGTATTAGAGTTCCATTTCCGAAGTTCAAAGGAGCCAAGCGACAATAACACAATTAGTTCAGAAATAAGCGTTTGTGCTTCAGAAAAATTGTTACTTCCTCCCAGCAGGTCATCAACATAGGTTTGACTTGTTAAAACTTTACTTGCCAGAGGGAATGCTTCTCCTTCATCCTTGACAAGTTGTTGCAATGTGTGTTGCGCTAAATAAGCACTGGAAGTAAGCCCATAGGTTACGGTTTTAAGTTCAAATTCTTTTGCAGGTTCATGATAATTAGGTTTCCAAAAAACATGTTGGTGACGGCAGTCTTCAGGCCTTAACAAAATCTGGCGATACATCTGCTTGCAATCAGAAAGGACAATGTACTTGTAAGTGCGGAATTTGGTCAATACTTGAATAATATTGGACTGCAGTTTTGGCCCTGGTAACAAATTCTCATTTAGTGAATGCCCATTGGTATCCTTGCTGGAAGCATTAAACACCACCCTGATTTTCTGAGTGGGATCCTTATTTTTAAAAACTGCATGGTGTGGAATCACATAGTCAGAAGCGGATTTGGCAAGTTCCAAATGGCCAAGCTCATGATATTCTGTCATGAAGTTGTCGTATTTCTTCTTTAGTTCCGAAGAATTTTCCAAGCGTTTTAATAATCCAAGGTGACTTCGATAAGCTTGCTTGCGGTTTGAAACAAGAACAGGCGCGCTAGGCTTGAAGGGGAGTGCGACTACATATCTGCCTTCATCATTGCGGTAGGTAGTGGACTCATAGAGCTGTTCACAGAGTTCATCTTCAGGTGATAAGAGTTTCGCATTTATTTGGACATCTTCAGTCTCCCAAAACTTGTTCATGACCTCAGCAAGCGGTTCTTCGCGGGCAAACATGGTGCAGATAAGTTGCATCTGATGAAGTGGAGCAGGCGAGTCCTCAATATTTAGCTTTCCACTCAGAACATAGCCAAATATAGTGGCGAAGGCAGCGGGATTTCCTGGTATAATAGCATTGGCGGAAGAAACAAATACATTAGGATAAATGTCAGCTCCAATCAAGAGGTCTATCCTATTGGGTTGGTCAAAACCAGGGTCAGCGAGATCCAAATGTGAAAGTGAGGTTTTGAGCTCACTGCTGATTGGAAAAGCGGGTAGGTCACCAGCTATTTGCTCTAAGACAAGGGCTTCAGTTTGGAGAAAGGTGTTAAACTGCGGTTGAGATAGCAGTGTCAAATGAGTGGTACCTTTTACAGCGGTCGCTTGTTCAGAGATACCATTAATCTGAATGCGTGCGGGCATGATGGTGATACCAAGTTGCTGGGCAGCTCGGGTAGTGATAATCGATCTCATGGAGCCACAATCCAATACAGCACGTAGTAAATGTGATCGGTTGTATTGATCAACAACGGCAACGATAGCGGTGCTCAGTAAAGCAGAAGCGTGTACAGCTTTCACTTGTGCACAGCCACTGAAGGTGTCCGGCATGCCGGTGGATGAACTGCGGGTTGGGGTTGAGATATTGGTCACAGGCACTGTGCCAAAAGGTGACAAAGAAGACCGTGAGGGACTGGCCGTGTTTTGCGGGATTCTCGAATCGGTACAACATGAATTACTTACATATTGTGATGAGTGTGTCATCGGTAAACCGCTGTGTTGACATTGGTTCAAATCCTGGTGGCGGGGAGCAACAGCTAGCACCTCCAGAGGTGGAAGCTGGTTGGTAACTAGATATGGTGATGGATTGATTTACATGCACGACAAGAGGACAGTGGATTGCATTTGGCTTTGAGGTGGGACCCGAGGCATCCGAAGCATCTGCGGTTTTGCTTGACAATATCCATTCGTTTGTTGATAGGTTCCTTCCTAAAGCGCTCACATTTGTACAATGGATGAGGAATGTTGCATAGTACACACAGATTGCTGCCACTTTTGTTTTCAGTAAATTGCGGTTTTACTACTTGTGAATGATCTTCAGTCTTCACTTTTGCGGTTGGTATAGCGGTGTAACTAGCACTAGATAACTGTTCGCTCACCTCATTGATGGCGGTTACCTCCAGCGATTTTTCTTGGTTGGAAATGAATTTCATCAGGTGGTCAAAAGCAGGTAAGTCGTCAGGGCCCAAAGAATTCTCAAATTTGGCTCTTACAGCGTTAGGCAATTTCTGAAGGCAAATCATTGTTATTAAGAAATCAGCATGGTTCAATTTCAAATTAAATAGTGATTGCTTAGCTGAGCAATTCAATGGCAAAATGTCTAAGTACTTCAACAAGACTGCCCTTCGGCTGAAAGTTTGTGATTTTGCTGTATAAGGCATAAGCTCGATAGCGTTTGTTGTCATATCGGTTATGCAAACTTTTGAAGGCAAGCTTGTATGCATTTTCAGTGTCAGCAAAGTTTTGAACTAAGCACAAGGCGTCTCCATGTAAATAGGATACAAGTAGATAGTATTTTTCATCATTTGAAAAGTCTTTGCAATTATGTACAGCCGCTTCAAATACGTTTTTAAAGGAAGCCCATTGCTCCATGTCTCCAGAGAATACTGGGATGGACAATTGTGGCTTGATAAAATTTGACGCTTTAGATTCAGTAGGAGTGCAGGTATTTACTTCTTCTTTTAATTTAATTTGATCAAAAGTGTCTTGAAATTCCTTTTGAACGTTATCGAATTCGGTCAAAGTAGCTAAAGGCATTTCATCACGTTGTAGGTTGTTAAAATCATCAGCTAATTTTTGTGATATTTTTAGAATAGTCATTGAATACTCAATAATTCGAAAACTCCAGGTCGAGTTTTAATCTCAAGAGTATTGTTAGAAAGAGAAAAAAATTCAAACAATATTATTTTTTTTGGTTAGATATTATTTTGTAGTATTTTATTATGGCCTTAAACTTGAAAAAATGCTATTCTTCAAATTCAAAGTTGAATTTCAAACTGTTCTTTCTCGATTTTTCTCTTGGTGATTATAGTGGCTCCAATATTTCAAAAACTTCTCTATTATAAGAGCTCCTGTATGATAATAAATTCTATAAGGTTAGTTCCATGATAAAGTGTTCAAAACTGCTAAAAACCGGTATGAACACCTTCAAAATGAGGAAATTCACTCACAGCATGCATCAAGTGATGATCCTAAGGGTGGAATCACCTGATTATTGCATTATTTTCTGTAGCATATTGCCTCAATCCTATGTAAAATATCAATCATACACTTTTACAAGATCCAACAATAATAACTCAACGTGGATGAATGACAGAATTAAAAAAAAAAAACTGATGACAATCATCCAGAGATGGTAATCAAGTTACATATCACGCTCACTACTTACATGAATACAAAATGGACTCCATTTCTGTTGATGCAACTTCTGCTGTCGAACATCAAGCTTCCAGTGGCCTGTCTCACTTCGTTGGGCCATGTCTTCATTACTTTAAACATCAATCGAATTCTGAGAATCAATTCCTCCCTGGTCTCTATTGGTTCTCTGTAAGCTTCACTTTTCACAACTCCCCGCAAGTAGAAGTCCATTGGAGTAAGATCAGGTGAGCGTGGTGGCCAACTTATAGATCCATCTTGGCCAATCCACAGCCAAGCATATGTTATGAAGCCACCCACCGACGTTTTCTATCATAATAAGGAAGGCAGCCATCCAACTGGACCCACATATTCTGCCTCAAATTGAGAGGCACATCTTCCATCAATCTGTGAAGCTCATTGACCAGAACATCCAGAAAAAGCTTCACAATTTCTACTTGCAGGGAAAATGGAAAGTCCATGTATGTTATAATGTGTTTAATGATAAATACCTGCTTTTCCCTTTTATTGATAGTGGAGCATGAGTTCTTCAGGGGTTTGGCTGCTTTGTTGAACAATGAACAATGATATTCATTCACCCAAGAAAAATATCTTTTCAAAGCCCAATGTATACTCTTTGGTATTTCATAGCACTGAACTTGTCTATACAAAATATTGGAGATACCTCAACAAAAATTAACTCCTGCCTACAAATGTCTCCAAACTTCCCATGTCATCCATCTCCCCTGCCAAGTGTAAGACCCAATTAACCCAATCCTAACACAGCTGGTCATTGTGGTCAGTAAGACCAACTGATAACTTTGGGACTAATGGCGCCTGAGTTATTATTTGATAGAGAATTCATTTTGGGCTTTGGAAGCTCTTACCATTGGCCTATTTCTATTAATACAAATAATCCTATTTATTATTTGATGAGAAGACAAAACTGATGTTGGACAGCATGTACCACATATAGTAGGATGAGCCCATGAATAATTCTTCCAATATTATCGATTTATTGATTTATCGATATTGCTGGTGACAATGATAATAAATTATCAATATTTCTATTTGACAATGACATTTGAGGTTATGTCAAATTGTTTTTGTTTTTGTTCAAAATATGTTTCTTCATGACTAATATTTTTGATGTCACATAAGCCCTCCTTTGTTTGAATGTTACAAATAGGAATGCTGACAAAGGCTTCATGAATGCGGAACATTGAAACAAATGAATCTTGTATCATAAAAGATTATGCCATTTCGAGATCATTAATTCATTTTCCAAGAGCAGTGTTAATAAAATGGATGTTAGTCCAGGTGCAGATGTCAATCCGTGGCTATTTTTGAGTAGCAGCCATGGAAGATGTCTCAATTTCCTCATTAGGTCCAGCTTAAGCATAATAAGGATTGTGATGATGATGAGTCGAAATTACAGGTGAACACCTCAGAAACAAGATGGCCACCAAAATTTTCAGGATTTTGCTATATCACTTGTATTTCAATAACCGTTAAAGATATTGAACCAGTTTTTTAGACTAGAATATTTTAAAATCTTCCTCTGAAATTCTTGTCTCATGAAATTTCCTCCTAAAACACATATTATTTTAGTTATAACCTTCAAAAGCCAAAAAAAAACTTCATTCTGAATTAATTCAAATTTCATTCCATTATAACTTTCTTTGTGGAAGAGATACAGGAAATTTCCACATCTGTGAAATCTAGAGCATTCTTCCAACTTTGGAACGATATATCTTCATGTGCTGCACGTCAAAAATGAGTTCTCCAGTGCCCTCCAAAGGAAACCCTGCATGATCTCTGGTGTGTTTTCCCATATGCATGAGGTAGAGAGATTTCTACCATTTTCTGCTCAACTGGGTTGCTACTGAGTGGAAGTTCTGGAATATGTGGAAGTTCTTGATATTTTAATGCCGGCCTGTTGTAGAGTTGATTTCCATTTTGGCACTACAGAAGTGGGTGGCATTGTCGGATAGAACCTTCTTGGGTTTGTCCACTTTGTTGACCCAATCTGTGGTGATTTAAGTGGCTAGCTCGACTCCAGTTATCTTGTCCACTGGAAACAGCATGGTGTATTTGGAGAAAATACAGGTTAGCATGATAATGTATTTCTTCACATGAACTGCAGTTGGAAGTGTTCCATAGATGTCTGCAGACAAAAGTTCCAAAGAAGTTTGGGGATTGATAGCCAATGGATCATTTCACCACGGATTGTGCATCTATTATGTTTGGTCCTTTGGCATATGTCACATGCATGAACAATTCTGATTACTTTTCCACCCATGTTTTTAAAAAAGCATGATTGTTTTGAGATGTGAAATGTTTTCCTTATCCCAAAGTGTCCAATTCTCTCATGTGTCTCTTTTATGATGTGGCCCTCCAACTCTCCAGGTATAACTAGCCTCCTCTGAGGAGGTGCTATATCAACCAGATTTCTCAACTTCTGTATGAGATCCTTAATCTTGAATTTGGTCTTTTGTGCTTCTTGTAACCTAGCTGGTGTGAGGAGCACCTGGTGTGCAAGTGGTTGGATGTGGCACAGAAATGGAACAAATTGGTTTGGTTCTATCTGATAACAAATATAGGTGGTGTCACTTGTATGTATTGCATCTACTTCTCTAGAAAGGAAGTCAGCTGTTTGGTTGTTCTTCCCAGGCAAATGAGTCAATTCCAAGTCAAATTCTTGAAAGTGCAAGGAACCATCGAGAAAGGCGATTGTTAGGCTAGTTAGTTTTGCTGTTTTGAAGAATGTGAGTGCCTTTTGGTCAGTATTGATATGAATTTTCTGACCCAAGAGCAGGGTGAGATATTTGGTACAGACTTGCTGAAAAATGCTATAATCCCCTTTTCTCCGTTCTCATCAAGTTGGAAAATGATGATATGATGGAGTGCTTATAAGTCCCAGATTATGTACCTCCTTTGCAAAAAATTGACACTTCAACAACTTAAGTTTTAAGCCACATTTTCGCAACCTGGAGAACACTATATTGAGATGATCACAGTGTTCTAGTATATTACTTGATGATTTCAGGCCGTCATCCACATGTAACATGCAGAAGTTGGTGATGTCTTCTCCTAGTGCCTTCCTCAAGCATTTCATGAAAACGGCCATAGCATTCCCAATGCCAAAAGCGAGCCAGGTAAATCTCAAATTGAGATCATTGATAAAAAACGACAGATAATCTCTTGACTCTTCAGTAACCTGAATCTGCCAGTATGCACCACTCAAGTCCACAGTGGGAGATATATTTTTCCCATATAATTTTTGCATCACTTGCTCAATCTGTGCAGGACCTTCTCTGTCATCTTCCAGTATATTGTTCAACTGCCTGGCATCCAAGCATAACCTCACTTTGACATCTTTTTCCAGAACATGAACCAATGATAGACTGTATTGTGACAATGAAGGCTCTACAATTCCTATTTCCTTCATGTGTGTTATTTCAGCTAATGCAGCTTGTTGATGTGTGTATGGTATGAGATATGACTTCTTGTAGTAGGCTTTGTGTGGTTCCACTTCCAAATGACATTGAAAATGTGTGGCCAATCCAGGTTGCTCTGAGAAGACAGCTTTGTTTGCAGCAAATAGTTCTTTCATTGCATTTTTCTCCTCTTTGCTTCATTCATCTTGGTTTTCTATGTCATGCATAAGATTTTGGAATGGCTCTTCTGTCAGTTGGTCATCTATGGGATGAGTAGATCCACTTGTTTGAGTTTGTAACACAGCAAAGTTTGCTAATGATTCCTCCATTACATACAGTCTATCACTTCTCAGAGTTTTATCAGCGATTTGTATGTTAGTTGTGGTCCCTACATCTCTACAACTTGGTTCCAACAGTATAGGTGATGAAGTTGAAGCAGTTGAAAGACAATCCTGGCTTGGAAGTACTAAAGAAAGTCTGCTCCAATGATGATCTGATGTCCACTCACTGGTAGAATAGGGAAGGCATGAGTGAAATTAAGGCCATTGATCTGCGTTACCTGTAGACATTGTTTGGTGAATCGAATTCGGCATCCAGGATTGATACCTTGGATGGAAGTGTTGGCCATAGGTAGGATGGCAATATCAGTAAGCTCCTTCAGTCGGGTAAATGAGTCTTCTTATACCAGACTTACTTAAAAACCAGTGGCGATTGCCAATTACTTGGAACAGATGCAACTCTACAGATTTGATATTTGCCTCCCACAGACCTCCAAAATGTGGCGAACCAGGGGGAGTGAATTTCCAATCAATTTTGTGTTCGGCGAGTTGACTAGTCAATGTGGTTTGAAACTCGGACGAGTTCAAAAGTTGAGATATTTTTCGCAACTGTTCCTTGGCACCTACAAAATTAGTACCACAATCGGAATACATCACAACAGGGTCCACGATGTGACAAAAAACGACGAAACGCAGCAAAAATTTTCAATTTTTTGAGATTTCCAATTCCAGCAACATGCATCCACCCCTGTATACAAGAATCCTGTATTTTTGCAACGCAATTACCAACAAAAGTTTGCCATTTCGCGGATGGAGCATTAATCCAACACAAGGTGACTGTAGAATCAGAGAGTGCAACAATACGAGACACATGACAACATTCACTAATAATAGTGACTACTGAATTCATGAGTTCTGCCAACAAGAGTGCCGCACACAACTCCAAACGAGGTATTGAAACAACTTTAGATGGTGCTACCTTGGACTTTGAACACAATAATACAACTCTTGGCTCCTCGCTCTCCTTCTGTGACTTCACATAGATAACTGCACCATAACCAGACAATGATGCGTCACAGAAACCAATCAAACTGATGTGAGAATCCTGAAACAAACCAACGTGACGTGGTACAGCAAATTTCAACAATAGAGGCAACTCTTTGACAATTCTCTCAAAGAGTGCATATAGACTCAGGCGGCTTCTCGTCCCAATCCACTCCTAATTTCCACAGTTTCTGGACAAGACACTTTAGAAATAATGTAAACGGTGACAAGAGACCAAGTGGATCATAGATACGAGCCATCACTGACAGAATAGAGAGCTTAGTAGCGACGACCTCACCACTCTTGACTGGAAACTGAAACAGATCAGTACTAGGTTGCCAATTCAATCCCAAGATAGCCAAGGAATTGTCTGCTTCGAAATCCTTGTACGAAAACGATTTCTCTTCCTCCATGAATTTCTCCAACATTGATGGTGAATTTGAAGTCCACTTTGTGAGCAAGAAACCTCCTCCTTCAAACAGCTGCTTGGACTGATGATACAGCTCCGCGGCCTCTGACTCTGTGGTGACAGATGTGACTAAGTCGTCCATGAACATGTCTCTTGGTATTCTCGCCTTGGCTGCTGGAAAACGATTTCCATCCTCCTCTACAAGCTGGTGGAGGGTGCGAAGCGCCAAATATGGAGAGCTTGAAACACCAAAAACAACACAATTGAGCTGATAAATTTCGATTGGATCCTCCGGCGAAAATCTCCACAATACACGCTGATAACGACGGCAGGAATCCTCCACTAATATCTGTCAATACATTTGTTTAATGTCGGCAGTAAGTGTGATTGGGAACAAACGAAAATTAACTAACAAAACAAAAATGACAGTCTGCAATTTGGGACCAGCATGAAGAACCTGGTTCAATGACAAACCAGATAATGTTCTGGAACCAGCATCAAATACAATTCGGATGGGTGTGGTAGTGCTGCTTGCTTTCACGATGGCGTGATGCGGTATGTAGTAACCACCTCGGTCTGTCTGATCTGCTACAAACGACATGTGACCCTGATGTAGGTAATCGATCAATATTTCATGATATGAAATACGAGTATTGCTGTCAAGCTCTAGTCGTCTCTCCAAAGTCAGCAGTCTGTGTTCGGCGACAGCATACGAATCTCCCAAGCTGCTGGGCGGCTCCGCAAATGACAAGGCAACAACAAAACGACCAGAATTCACCCGATGTACAGACTTCCGAAAATTTACCTCACACTCCAACTCTTCCGGTTTCAGTTGACAGCTTGGTGCAGGCCACGATTCCAACTCCCAAAAACGTTCCACAAAACTATCCAACGATGGACTACTAACGAATGGACTACAGATGGCTGTAGAACAATTCGACAGATTTGTTGTTGAAGTGATAATCGGTGCTCTCCCCATCAGAATGTGACCAGAGACACTATTAACAGTCATCAATTCGTGTGATTCACCTGTACTAGGACTCCCACGTAGCAAGTGAGGAACTAACTCCGCACCAATGATGCCATCTATTCTACTGGGAAGGTAGAATTTGTCGTCAGCCAGTGTGAGATTCTCAAGATGATGAAGTTTGGAACTTGATCTGGAAGAGTGCAATAAAGAATGATGAGATTCTCGACATTGAGCACACTGAGTTTTACTACGACAATTTCTACTCAAATGATCCACATCAAGACAACGTAAACAACAAAACTTTCCTTTAATCAAACAATAACGATCACAAGGAGTCATTTTCAAGAAACTTGCACAATCTACTAACCGATGACCCGGTTTTGAGCACTTCAGACAATTGGGCTTTTTACTAGATGCATTGTTAGATGAATCATTAGATTGAACCACAAACACCTTTGATTTAATATCCTTTTTGTGCTTCATATTAAACGATTCAGTCTGTTTCTCATCAGAAGGAAGAGTCTTAATTTGCTTTTCAATGAATTTGTCGGTATAAGTTGGCATAGCCTTGTCACGGACGGCCGATTCAAAATTTCTACGAGAACTTGGATCCAGCAATCTCAAGCCATAATAGAGGAAAATCGAGTCTGACAAATCAATGAGTCACAATCTCTTCAATGCATTGATTGAACTGCAAAACCGATCCAAAATCGCAATACAACCTGCCTTTGATTCTGATTTTATTGGACAAAATTCAAAAATTTGTTTGAAATAGGCATCAACTTGCACCCGTGGATTGTTATAGCGGGTCAATAATGCCTGCCAAATTATTTGATAATTGTTAGCCAATGGTGGCAAATGACAACAAATATTTGCTGCTTGTCCAGTAAGTCTACTTACAAGATTTTGCACCTTCTGCTGGTCGTTCAAACTCTTGTTGTCATGTACCAATGCCTTAAATAGTTCATAAAACACCGACCATTGAGTCTGGTTCCCATCAAATTTCGGAAGGTCGATTTTATGCAGAACCGACTCGGACACGACAGGCTGTGAACTAGCTGCTGTAGCTGCCAGAGATTGAGCAATAGCAACAGTCGCCTCTTTCTGTTTGAGAGTGTTAGCCGCTACTTCAATATACTGGAACAGATCTAGGAGTGAGTTGTTGAATGCTACAACATGATCTTTATTCAACTCAAGTTCCAACTCATTAACCACTAATTCTGTCTTTTCATAATCCAAAATGGTCTGAGACACCCGAGGATACAAGATTGAAAATTGCTCAGCAACTTTTGGATCAGAGACATTTTTAGACAGGTCATAAATTCTTTGCAATCTGGCATACAATTGTTCCAGTTTAGTGCGATGCACCCTGATTTGTTTCTGTAATTTTTCCTCCATCTTGAACTCATACACAAAACAATTCAGCCCCGACAATACAAACAACAGACAATAAAACAAGAATTAGTTCAAAACTAGATGAAAGGAAGAATCACTAATTAGTAAGTTATCAAAGGGAAACTTTGATCATCAATTCACAAGATAAGTTATTGCTGAGAACAAAACTATATGATTAGATAATGTTCTTCCAACAACTCACAAACAAACGATAACTTGTTGAATTGAACAAACAAAATCATGCTGGTGATTAACCTTCACTAACATGTATAAAAAAATGGACAATACAAATTCCAACAAACAAATTCCTGAAAAAAAGAACAATGAGCCTAGTTTTAGGAAATTATGATTTTAACTGAAATAAATTTAATTTCAGACAAATACAAATTGACAAGAAACCTTGCTCATAGAACAAGGCTACAACAAACTTAAGTTGAGCATGGATCAGACCATTCTCAACATGCCAACACTGGACAAATACGAAACTGCTTAAATCAAATGTGTGTGAATTAATCAACAAATTACAAATTTAAATTCATCCCAGCTCGGCAGGAACATAAAATGTTCTGAACAAAGCTCAGGCTAGAGCTACCAGAGGACTGTAATTTACTATTTAAATAATCAAATACAAACAAGGGGCAAAATTTAATCGTCAATTTGAGCCAGGTTATTTGTACAGTTAAACAGGAATGCTCTATCTAATCACAGTGAATAAAGATTAATTCCCAGAGGAATTCTAAATTGATTCAACTAATTAAATTAATTGGGGGATTAATTTCCCTCACAAAGGCCCAGTTGCACAGGAACTGGTTAAATTTTAATTCTAATTAACTCCACATGAACCAAATCAGAGAAGACCATTTTTAAAAAAAAGATCTACTGGAATTAATCAGGATTGGAAATAACCCGGCTTTTTTGCAACCGGCACCAAGTACCTGATTGAATGATTACAAAAGTTCAACAGCTGAGTCATAATTTTGACACAGTCCCACACTCACTCACTCACTTAATCACCAACAGAAGACGAAATAAATATTATCATCAGTTTTTCCAATGATGAATATTAATTATCCTTTTAATGTCCTTCAGCGAGTTTTCCCAGGGATGAGACCTAGTGCAGTCAAATCTTTATATTATAAACCCACCATGTTCTGAATATCATGAGAAACATTAGAGCCGTTTTCGAGATCCAGTGGAATACAAACATATGAACATCTAAACATCCAAATATCTAAACATATTAACATAAAAACAGAAGTTGCTCCTTCAATAGTATAGTATAATAATTTTATAATGATTGTCACGTACTGCTCCGTGGAGGGGCATGAACATGCACTAAATGAACAATGGTAAACTGGAGTAATTGAACTAAAAAACAAATTAACAGTTGGAAAATTTGAGGCTATGAAACTGTACTTTGTAATTATAGGTTAGGTTGCTTTTTATCTGTCTTGTGAAAGCATAAATGGCTCTGAATCCAGAGGATCTAGGTAGAGTGAACAGAATATAGACGAGATTGATTTGATAAAGTGATTTGTTAAATTGATAGGTTGGCGGTCAACAAAGGTAAATGAAGTGGGGACTGTAAACTTCCAAACTAATTTTGTAGGTGGGGATGTGGTAGATTTAAATCAAATCCAATTTGGTGATCAAATGCAGTTCAGTTTGAATCTTCCTATTATGATCAATGCTGTCTCTAGGACCAAGCAGAGATTTAAACTTCCGAGTGAGTTCACTCTTCAAATAATAACTATTATACTTAGATTCTAATACCTGTGTTACAGTTGAAAGAGATATTAGACTGCAAAATGATATTAGGACAACAAATAAAATGGCAAATCCATGCAAACCAGGTCTCTGACAAATACTATAGGTTGTAAGATTGCAAAGTGTCAGACCAAAATAGTAGATGCTTCGAGTACCGAGTTTAATTTTGATGATGTCTATGTGATCAATTACCTCTCCTTGTGGCATTAACTGGTTGTTAATGCTGGATCCAATACACCTCGATGCGGTAGATTGATGGTAGTCGATCTTATTTGGTTCAGGAGGATATCTTCAATGAAATGTTTTATTATTTGATATGAATGTCGACTACCATCTACCACCATAAGAAATAATGTTCTAATAATATTTAAGATACTCAATAATATCTGACTACTGCAAAGCAGGTCGTGTCTTGCACGATTGATATGTGTCTGTTGAGAGAGAACAAACTTTTTTGGATGTGTAATGAAATAAATTCAGAGAGGTGAATAGATAATATAAATATATTGTTGAAGAAATTCCCAAATCGCAAAAAATTGAATTGATAGATGAACTGATCATACAAAATAAAGTTTCCAACTGATAATGAGTGACTATTAAATGATAACAAAGTTGAATCTTCAAATGATAGATACTGTATGAAAATTTGATAATATCAAATTGATTAAATTAAGGTAGGTGACAGCCCTTGGAAAGGGTCATAAGACATACAAATTTGAAAAGGCCAAGTAGGCTGATACAAAATTATAATTTGAAAATAAAGTAAATGAAAAGATAAAAAATATTTCAGGGTGGAATTTCGCCTAATGAAATAGACCTTTTGGCTAAGTACAGCGTGAATATTAAATTTGACTTATTGAAATAAAAATAATTCATAATAACTTGATACCCTTAAATCTATAGTCATGACTATTTCCCAAATTGACGAATTTATATGCTGTATAATTTTTGTAGAGTAGCGGGGATCCCCTTTTATATGTTCGAACAACTTATGTAGACTTTTGTCTCCGTTTTGGTATTCAAAATATATTTGGCCGTGGAATATTGCTAGATCCTTCACACGTGGCGAAATTGTCAAACAGTCCTCACTATTATAATTTCAGGGTTTCTTAGAATGAATTCGCAGAAATTAATATCACAGATTACTATAGGAACTTCAGAACAACTTTTAAAAACAGAAAGAACTGAGATTAAATCACATTAAAGCAGGAATTGAAGCTTTTAAAAATTAAGTATGTGGACCAGGTCTGTATCCAACTGGTAATTTGTCGAAAATGGCCTCGAGTCCTCCTCTTCTGATTTCCACCTGAGTTTCTTCTTAGAAATTAACGCTCTCCAAATTTACATGCTAATTCGGGATTGGTTAGATCCTGTGACGTAACAAATGCACCAAATGGGTGGTGGAAATAGATTCAACTTTGAAGCTTTTAAATGAGTAAAATTCCTTATTGTAAGTTGTTCTGAATTATTATTAGGTTCCATAAAAACATAAAATGAATAATATAATTTCATCTACTATGATATACATTTGTTAAATAAGAAGATAGGTTTAACAATTCAAAAGAACTTGTGCTGAGGCTAATTTTGTGAACTTCAAAAATAGCCAATAATTTGTAGAACATAGACGTGATTTTATAAAATAAAGTAGAAGTATATAGAAATATAACAACACACATGCTTGTAATGATAATAATAATGAATATATTTCTTTTGTTTACATTTGTTAACGATGTGTTAGAATGTCAATCCCAAATCACTACACATAAACAGACCATGTTTAAGCTCTATAATAAATACAGCTTTATGACAGCTCATAAATAAATATCTGGGCCCATTCGGCATATGAATTACAATATGAAAGGTGAAGAAATTAATATCATATAGCTGTTGCAAACAATTATTAATCAAACTGCCTCCTCAATTGGCTAGTTGTTGAAAGTTAGCTTTGGTTTATTTAGGGTTATGTATTGGTTCAATTCTATCCTCCAAATATTTGAATTACAGATCAAAATAATGAACATTATGAATACATGTGGCTTTTGTTAATAAATTTCTGAAAGATATACTATTACTGATTCACTGGTTGCAGCCTTTATAGGTCAGATAACTGTCGTTTATCTGCTTTAGATAAGATTGTGATTCTTTCTCAATATGGAATTTGTTTTGTTCGCTTAACGGTCTATAAATATTTTGATTCATAACTCAGGGCTGTACAATCATTGGGTACATCACATTATATATCATTAGAATAAGATAATACAATTGGTATCGTCTGCAAAAAAAATGTGGTTGGAACAAGATTTCAACCTGGGTCTCACAGTGTGAAAATCAACGCTCTAACCGACTCGGACACCATGGCCTGGTAACAATAGATGCAAAAAAGTAACATGAATTGCTGTATTTTCAAAGATATGAAAAAGTAACTTTTGAGGTTAGTCTAGGTTTTTTAAATTACAAAAAGACCAGATGTCTCACCAAAAATCTTTACTCATACATTTCTGCGCCTTGTTTCAAAGAACTTGCATACCAAATTTCATTCAAATCAGGCAATAAGTGCGACTGTAACTGTGGTACAAACAAACAGACAAAAGCCGATTGAGTTAAAAGTGAGACCTCAGCTTCGCTTTGGTCAATCATGTGGCTTGCAGTTGCTGAATATTTCAATCGTTCTGTAACTGTATTTCGCTTTGTTGATCCAAGCCAAGGTACCTAGAATACTCTTACATTTTAGGTACATTGATAGCTTATGGTCTCACACCATTCAGCCGCTATCCTTTAATTTAATACTCCTGAGAGGCCAAAATACGTAATTCCTTGTATGTGTGACAATTGAAAGAATCATCTCAATTATTTCTAAAACTTTCTTGCTCCCACCACTCACTTATCATCTGAAACAAAAAAGTTCCCAGCATGTTGGAAATTCAATGTTTTCTGTTTGAAATGTCTCGACATTGACAAACATAATCATTAATTAGAAAATAACCATAGGTCAGATAAAAATTATCCAGACACCAATAGAAAAGAGACATTTTCCTTGTGAACTTGATGAAGAATTATTAAGCATTACGACACACCATGATTCTGAGAGAATTGATATTCAAAAAAAACAAATCTTCTCAATGTTTCCAATTCTATCATGAAAGTTGAATTTCCTTTCAATTCTTCAATCCTGAAACTTTTTCAGCAGTACTAGGATATTGGGGATGATATTGTAGATCAAATTCTAATGTTGAATTGGAAATTTGAGAAAGTTACAATTTCACATGATTTGACAACCCTCTATTTTATTCGGATGGAGGGCCAAATCTCAACTTATTTTACACAGACTATAGTGATGTTGTAATTACTTCTTCCTCCTTCTTTTGCCTTTGTGAATTGTACATCTAGTCCATCTACTCTGCACCATCTAAACAAGTACCTGTTGCTCTTCACTGCCTCTGCAAGCAATTGTTCAATTGTTTTTTTTATGTTCTACCTGCAGTCCTATAGTAGTCCTTCAGTCTCATAGTAGTGCTCGTAGAGTAAACATCTTGGTAGTTTAGTTCCACCGTAGGTAGTGATAGTTTTCAAAACAATCATTTTTCATCAATAAGTGGCTCACTGAACATAACCATACAGCAGCTATCTTCATACATCATCATCGTCTGGGAGATGAGGTAACCAACCAAACCACCAGATGGACTGATTCCGCAATTTGAAGAGGAGGAAGAAATGATAGCTTTCCAGGAAACTAAGTACTCGAAGTACAAGAACAACCAGGTAGAATGGAAACTGTTGAACAATTATTGCTGAGTGAATTCAACACAGACATTATGAACATGAAGAGTATCTCTTTAGAATTCAAGGAATGGTCTATGTCAGAATTAAAAAAAAAACAAGGTTTCCGGAGCCAAATATGATAATTTCTTAGAATTAGTTCAGAAATTAGCATTGGTGATTGTAATAGTGTATTTCGCACCTAGAGCAGGAAATGAGATTTTTCCGGCTCTAGATCGGTTTTCAAGTCTGAGGCCATAGGCTGAGAGAAACATTTTTGCCTGTGGTGCGAATGCTATTTTCCACCACACACAAAAATAAACAATATATGAGAATAGTTGTTTACCAAGCACTTCCGAAAGCAGAGGTGGAAGGTGATAGCTCTAGCAAATCTAAGGTAATCTGAATATCAGGAAATTGTCCAAGTATTTTTATTTTTATTCTGATTTGTCTAAATTACCCAAAAGATGATGTTCAATTATGTGGGGGGTTGAGTTTATACTTTTTATTCTTTCAAATGACAATAAGATTATATTATTATAAATGTTTTAATTATTGGATAATGGAAAGTTTTTTTGATCAGCAGTTTTTTGATCACCTTTCTTAGTTCCATGTTAGCGGCTGGAAAAGGTACTCTTTCCGGCCTAGGCCGGAAAGAAACCTGTTCTGACATCAGACGAGAGTCGTCTGCAAAAAATGTCTTTCAGATCTACGTAGGGACTGGAAAACAGCTGCTTTCTGTGCAGTGTGGCAAAAAATTAGAAAAAGAGCAGTTACTATCAGCCAAATAAGTGATTCTCTAGGGCATCCGAAAATTCATGACTCATTACAGGACATAAGCAAATCAGTTCAGGAAATTAAGAATAAAGACAGGCCTATTACTCATGCAGACATGATACAACTACCAAAAAAAAGCTACTTCAAGCGACCCCCAGTCCAATAATCAAGTCAGGAAAATCCTTCCAAAAGAACAGGTAGTCTTAAATAACCCTCAAATTCCACCGGCAATGAGAAACAAGACAGTGTAGAAATAAAAGAAACACTGAAAAGCAACATCGCAAGAAAGGATAACATCAAAATAAAGAAGACAGTACCCATTAGGGGAGGAGGTTTACTCATTGTTCTGGATTCTCTGGAGGACAAAAAGAAATTATTGAAGAATAAAGCTGTGAATAAGGATCAAATCAAGATAACTGAGCCCCAAAATAAAAACCCAGGAAATTGTCTATGATGTTCCATCTGATCACACTAACAAAGAGGTAACTGGAGGAATACATAAGAGAAATTTGTCAATTCAGGTAAAGGAAAACAAAAATTTGAAGAAGGTTGCAAGCCATCATTCAAATTGGGGCCGAGAAACAAGGATTCCGTGCATTGGGTAATAGAATGTGAACCCAGAATTAGGAAAGCAATAATTAATAAGAAAAAATATTTATAGATATGATGTCATGTAGAGTGAATTACAATGCAGTGCAAAGGTGCTATAAATGTCAAGTCTATGGGCACATCATTAGACATCTGTGGTCATTGCTCCATCACAGCACACAACATCAAAACCTGCCCTTCTGTTACTGACTGAAGCCCTTTCTGCATTGAATGTTAGAAGTTGGCTGCTGATTTGACAACATTAGAGCAGTCAGACTGAATTCCTTCTTGCATAGAACTATGAAGCCACCATCTAAAACCATAATTCCATCCTTAACTCAATTTGGTATTTTTGATGACTGAAGCCCTTTTTGCATGAATCAATCCTGTTCACTTTTCAGTTGTTTACTTTACTTGACTTTGACACCTGTCATTACACGATGTGCGTAGGATCAGCACAATGTTTATACTGTATGTTCATAATAGATCTTTCTGATTGTTAGAAAGAAATAGTCAATAATTGCTGGGAATTTAAAGTGATATTCAATGATTGAAACTGATAAATTGGATTGTTGAATGACAATATTGAAATTCAGTGAATTTTACTGTACAAGATTCCTTTTCCTCCTATTTCATTGGGTGATGAGTGGAGATGATTTATGATTTCATATTTGGATTCATCTTTTCATAGCTCAATATTTTTTTGGAAAACTAGAACTTTTAAAAATTAAAAATGTTTATGTTTAAACTTATCAGGTGTTCAAAAACTTCTTGAAACCTTTGCCTGTCCCTTTGTGAGGCAGGAGTATTATTATCTCAGTATGTACCATATAACCATTATGATAATGAAAAGCTATATTAAAAACAGCTATAATTCCCTTGTTTTCGGGTATTTTTGAAAATGGGACTTACATTTTAAAGAATTTGGGGTCGCTGAATCCAAATCCGAAATCAGAAATCTTCTATCTATATTTTCAAGGAAGTTAGACTTTGAGAAAAAGTGATGAGTCGTACTTTGAGCAAACGTCGGCGTAGTTGTTAGATCTGTCGGCTTATTCATAAGATCCCCAAGTGAAAGTACAGGAGAGCTGCAAAATATGAAATATGATCTTCAGTAATATGATCTTCCAGGAGCGAGGACTCTGCCGTGTGAAACTGGCCTTAAAGTACATACAATTCATGAAGCACAGGGCTTAACTCACAAGAGTGTAAATCAGATAAGAAACAATAAAAAAAAACTTGGAATATATTATGACAGCACACAACATGTAATAGTAGCAATGAGCAAACACACACAAACCTTCAGATATATCACAACAGGGCAAGAAGATTTAGTGTAAACCCTAATCCGAAAACTAAAGGATGTTAGTAGAGAGTTTCTCCTAAGCTGGCATGGAAAAAACATGAAAAGGAATCATAGGAGTTTAAACAATGGGTAACAACAACTTATCAAATTTGCTCAGCTTTGAGGATCTTGATTATTTTGAAGAAATAAATGATGGAGTGATCAACAACAGTCAACAACTTTGTGCAGCATTGAGTTCTTGTGATTTGAGCATCTCCTGTCTCAATATAAGGAGTATCAGAAAAAAATTTGATGAGCTGATGATTCAATTATGCAACATTGATTTTTCTTTTGTTTATTCCAACCGAATGCTGGATTGGGACTGAATTTGTACTCCAGTCCATTCGAGGATATGATGTTTTTTCCACCATAAACAGCCCATTACAAAATGATGGTGTAGTTGTTTATGTTGAAGATATATGAGTCTTATATATGGGACATATGGATATTTATATGAATAATGTGTTGAGGTATGGATGAACTGGGCAAATGTCATACATATTCAGTTGGATGCAGCAGACAAAAAGTGGAACATCCTTGCAATATACAGATCACCGTCCTCCAGTGTTATTTCAAATTTTCTGAGTGACTTGAAATCGATCCTGAATGAATTAAGAGGACAACAAGTCATATGTGCAGGAGACATGAATATTAACACCCTTCAAATTCGGCCACATCATCAATTGAATGACTACTGCGATCTTCTAAGCGAGCATGGGCTCAGACTCTGCATTAAGCAAGCAAGCAGAACTACAACAGAAACTGCTTCTTGCATAGATCACATTGCTACCAAATCCAGAGATAATCTTTTTCCAATCATTCATGAATCAACAATAACCGATCATTTCACCACAATTCGAGGAGTGCAGCATAATTCGAGGAATAGTGCAAATGAAACTGGAACACAGGAAATAAACGAGAAAATAGCTTGAAGAATGAACTACTGAATGAGGAGTGGATTCATGTTCCAGAAGATAATAATACAGATACATCTTATGACACCTTATCAACTCTGAGACAACATATACTTCATTACTACTTAACAATTAACTTTATCACTAAAAGTTCCATTATTATGTCTTTACTTTGTATCCCTCATCACCACGAGTACAGTGTCCATGTGATCACAGAGGATTTCCCACAGTTTCTCCTCTCCGTTCTGGCTGCCAAATTTTGAACGCCTGTTTCCATCAATTCCGAAAGTCAAATTCCTCAAGGTCATCCGATCATGGTTTACAAATACTTTTTCTTGTGGTTGTATTTCGATTATTTCCTTTCTCATCGTGAATAACTTCGCCCTGGATTTTCTAGTTTCGAAAGAGAAGTCTTTGTGCACGAAAAATCTAGTGTCTTTCACTTTTCTAGCATTTTTTAGAATCTGGAACACATCAGAATCATCCGGAAAGTGTGCTTTTAGAGGGCCATTGTCCTTTGCTAATCCCAGAGGATGAGCTCGGTTTAACCATATATACTGTCGTGATCCCAAATAATCAACACAAAAGCTTTCCACTACTGATATGGGGTTGAATGTTTTCACATTATATTTGATTCCCCTTGAAGATGAAGAGGTTATTTATATGGCTCCTATCTTCGAGATCTAACACCCGTTTCAACAGAGATTTAGACTCGTAATAGAAAGTTGACTCAATTGGCTTGATAGTTCTTTATTTTCAGTCGCTAATTGATCCACCACTGTAATATCTGGAAAAAAAGGCAACAGCGGACAGATCTATCAGTTTTATCATTGGATTTGGCTGAAAAAGCTAAAAAATGGAGAATGAACCAAAAATACGAGGTTTTTGGGCCACTCTTTACCTAGCACAAGGGAATTTTGCATGAAAAAATTGGTTCTGGACTTATCTTATGTATCAAAACAATATATTAAAAATCAGAACTACACTCTAAATTAAAGCAAGCACCAATGTATTTAGTGACTGGTCTATGTTGTTTCAACTGAATTGTATATGCATATGAAATAAGGAAAAAGTAAATGAAATTTATTACATAGTAAGAGTAATGTAGCCTAATATAATTCTCTCTTCTTTTCCAATAGCCTATATTTTATACTTTCTATTTCTCAGAATTGGCAACTCATTTAAGAAGCATCAAACGTATCAGAAAACCAAGGGGTCCACAATGACAACACTGAACATGCTGTAAGTAGGTATCAACTTGGAGACAACTGGCACCACAATCGAAAATCCTTAACTTGGAGACAACTGGCAACACAATCGAAAATCCTTATTCCCCAACACACAAATATGCAGTAATGTACTTCATCCTGTAAGCTATAATATTATTTCGAGAGAGGAGAATGAGATAATCTATAAGCATTGCAATTGTTGGTAATTTTGGAATATTTATTGATGATTAGGCCCACATCAATATATTTCTAATTCCTTATTGATTTCTATGCAATGAAAAACTAAAAAAAATCACTTCTATGAGTTTGGTGAAATACTAGAACTGCTGGTTTAAAAGCTGTCTATTTTGCATTCATGAAATTTATTTTTGAATTAGAGGTAGTAATCTGGGGTAGGGCTTTTGACAGTAGATCATCGTTCTCTCACATACACACTACCAATCGGACCAATCAGCAAAGGTCACAGTTAAGCCTATTCTCCGTTCAAATTTACTTCGGACTTGGGACGGACATGTGCAGCAGAGAAGGCATAAGGCATACAACAGTGGCAGGGATATAACGGCGGCTATGTTACCGTTGTGTACTGGCCAGCGTTCTCTAATTTCCAGTGAGTATTCAAGCACTCATATTAAACTTAGGAAGTATCCTCTCTGCAATCACAGACTCGACTGACTCTATTTGACAAATTGACAGCCACACTCCCACCTATGACTCAATCCATCACTGCAATTGATTGATCTCCCCCCATTTCTCTGTGCCACTATAAGCTCCTCCAAGTCTGAAGAAGATTTGCACAGAGTAGGCCTATAGTTTATACAATGCCAATTGGCGAGTCAGACAATAATAATTTTCATCACATGGTTGCCAATTGTCCAAGGCCAGTCCAGCTGTATGAGAAGATGTTTCTACGGCGCTAACTATTGCCACGACAGTCGAAAACTGTGTAAGACAAAAACATGGTCAAATGCTTGTCAACTATTGTGTCCCATGAGGACTTGAAACGAATGTTAAACCAGCTATGCAAGGATTTTTTTTGTGTTGAGTTTGGTCATTTCAAGATTAAACATACCACAAAACGATTTTATTTTAGCTTTTACTCCAGCTGTACCAAAACCATGAACGTTTATGGCTTCAGCAAATGCCGCGAGTGCAGTTTGCCACGCATTCTTATCCTTATAGGCTTACAATTCGTTTCTCTGATCCCATAAACATCTTTGATCTTTAAAATGGTCAAGAAATTTAATACCCATATCGTCCCCCCATTTAGGTGCCATTTCCATTGGAACTTCGGAAGACGTCTAACCTAACCTAGAAAACGTCTCACACAATGAATGTTTTGACTGAACTGGCCAAAAACAAGACAGCACACCGGCCTACACCGTTCATACAGCGCCAAATGGCGCGACAATTTAAATTCCGAGTGGTGGGGGGGCTCGCTAGGCCCAGCCTGTTGTCCTCAGTCTAGCCTACTCCCGGAGACAGTTGAATTTTCGGCCAATTGTCGAGACAGTTGGCAAGACAATTGGCCTGGAGTGTCAATAAGAAGCCAATAATTTCATGCAAGTCAGTTGCCTTATGACAATTATCTCGTCAATTGGCATCATAATAAACTATGCTTTATCACAGAGTTATTCAAAAGTATTCTGTGTTCCCTGTAACAATCAGCTGATTGCAATCATGTATCAATCAGCTGATTGTGTGCCAGTAATATTCAACTTGCAAGATTCAATTCACTAATCTTGCCTATATCATAGAGAAACAATAGCATAAGCTATTATGCTATTGTTTCTCTATTGTTATTCCAAGAATTTAACATTTCGACTGTGGGACTGCTTCACTTGAAAAAAAAATCCACTTGAAAAAGTACAGAATAATTTTTTTGATCAATAATAACACACAAAAAGTTTTCAACCAAATGTAACTTATATTGGCCTACAAGGTTTATGAAACTAAACTCTTTGCTGATGAAAAGCAATAAATTTTGTACAGGCAACAAGGCAAGTTCATGGACATGTTCTATTTGAATCTTTCAATCTCCAATTCAAAATGAGTAATAATGAATAAGATGATTGGATGATGGGTAAATATCACTTTTCAGTGGATAACCTTATTAAGAAACCTCCATTTATTAATCCAAATATCTTTTCAATATAGTTCACCAACAGACAATGTTCAGGATCCCTTTGATTTAAGACATAGATATCCTATACTTGAAGATACTTCTAATTATTACAGTTAAAGCCTATAGGCAGTAACTGTAAGTAGGTACTTTTATTATTTTTTTTTTTAGATTATAAATTAGTATCATGTTATTCTCCAGTTCTTATTATTCATATGTTCACTCAAATACTGAGAATACATTAACCAGAAAACTGTTGATTATACTATTCTGAATCATATATCCAGATAATAATAATTTTAGATGATGATTTATATTAATTTGGACTATTTGTGACAAAATTGAGAAATACTGTAAAAGAAGTTTTGGGCAGTAGCTAGTAGGCCTAGCTGGTTTTGTTTCTGAATATTGCACTACCTGTTTGCTTCATCCAATAAATTATCCGCTTGGACCGCTATTGCAGTTAGCTTATAGCAAGGTCTATTAATACGGGTCATGACACAATCCCGAGATGCATTGCAAAATCGCCATCTTATGGTGTCTTACTTTACCAATTTTCAAATTTTCCAGCTGTTATCATTATGGATTGAACAACATAATGTGTTATTTTGTAATATTGTTCAAGGAATATTGTGTGGTTTTGAATCGTAAAACGAATTGTTCTGACAGAATAATAATATTTAGATTCCAACTAGGAACTGAATTTTTGATTTTCAGATTTAATTGATCGGAGACTTGAAACTCTTTTTGAAATTGGCCTCGCATATTATTTTCTGTCTTGTACCAATGCCTTTTGAATCATAATCCTTGAGTTACAAGAATAACAACAATGTTTAATAATAAATAAATGGATTATTAGAGAATTCATTATTGAAATTCCATTATTAGAAAATTGAACACCTTAATTCACATATTATCTGAACTAGAATATTGCTTTCAAAATGCATAACTTTGTTACAAGCAAATTAAATTGGATTGGATTTTCAAATTTACCACCATAAGACCCCATAAAATGGCCGCTCCTTAAGGAACTTGAGTGTCATGCACTGATCTGTCTGTGCCACAGACTTCAGTCTGGTGCTCACGCCACTTACCTTTTTAATAAACTTTGTTCTCTCTGAAGCTACTTTTCCTAATTGTCTCAAGTTGAGTAAGATTTGTCCTGTGTATAAAATAGGCGATAAGACACAGCCCGACAGTTACCGCCCTATAGCCATTGTCCCTATTATTGGTAAGATTATTGAATCTGTTATGTTTGATCAAATGTATACATACTTTGATTGTAATAATATTCTATATTGTCATCAGTATGCTTACAGGCCTGCTCATAATACAATAATGGCTGTCGAGACTATTATAAATAGGATCTTAGAGTCTTTTGAAGACAGATTGATTACAGGTGTAGGCTTATTAGACTTGCGAAAAGCATTTGACTGTATCTCTCATAGTATCTTGAAAACGAAATTGCAGTTTTATGGAATTGTTGGAAAGGAACTAGATCTGATTGAATCATATTTGAATAGGAAACAAGTTGTAATTGTTAATAATAGAAAATCGGAAATTTTGGATGTGAAATCAGGCGTTCCTCAAGGTTCAATCCTTGGACCCTTTCTCTTCCTAATATTTATTAATGACATTCACTGTGGTGTGATCCCATTAGGCTTGCCTATACTGTATGCAGACGATACTACATTAATGTGCTCTCATAAGAATATGTCAGATGTTAAGACAAAGCTATTAGAATGTATACAAGTATCCAAAACCTGGCTTGAAGCGAATAAACTTGTAATTAATGATGATAAGACAGAGCTAATATATTTCTCATTGAATAATGAAAATGAAAATCAAGCTGTTAAGCTTCTAGGTCTTTATATTGATAGTAAATTAACATGGAGGGAGCAAGTGAATATGTTGTGCAGAAAACTGTCTAGAGTGACATATCTTTTGAGAAAATTGAAATACTGTGTAAGTCCAGATGTACTTTTAACAGCCTATTTTGGTCTATTTCACTCCTTGTTAGCATATGGAGTTATACTCTGGGGAAATAGTAGCACTGCCACAAAGGTACTCATTCTTCAAAAGAAAGTAATAAGAATTATTGACAATCTTCAGCCAAGAGAATCATGTAGAGACAGTTTTGTAAAATTTCAAATCATGACAGTGCCAACATTATACATCTATAACAATTTAATGCAAGTAAAAAATAATCTCTTTAAGTATGACAGTATTGGACACTCATATAACACTAGAAATCGATCAGATCTTGCTATTCCTCAAATTAGATTATCAAAAACTCACAAGAGTCATCTTTATCAGAGACGACTGATGTTCAATAAACTTCCTCTATGGGTGCGGAATCTGCCGGAAAAATCTTTTAAACATGTTTTAAAAAGATGGTTAAAGAACCACCCTTTTTATAATATAGATGAATACCTAGTATCTGACACAAATACAATTCAAAAATAATAATCTCTAAAGAATTAGACTGTATTTCATTATAGGTATTATTATAGTAGTATTATATTATTTATTGTATTATTAAGAATATTTAATTATATGTATACATAATATTTTTAAAAAACTGACTGTATTTTTGACGTAGCCTATTGCAATTAAGTTTGTTTAATGGCAATAAAGATATTCTTTCTTTCTTTCTTTCTTTCAGCACAAACGGTTCCAATTCTCATTTCTACAACAGTACAAAATGTAGCCCATGTATATAATATTGAGCTGCGTTTACACCAAAGCTATTAACAAAATGTTGATAACTTAATCGTTATAGATAATATCAAATTGAACGGAACTTGACAAACACATAGGTTCTTCATGTTTATGATAAGTTGTGTTCAATCTTATAGAATCTACCTATAATAGGGGTATCCACAATGTTGTTTCAGCCAGCTAGTGCTATTTGATAACTCTGGATTGAGAACGCCCCATCTAAAACCAACTGCTATAAGCCAAGGTCTATAAATACAGGTCATGACACTCAAGTTCCTTAAGGAGCGGCCATTTTATGGGGTCTTATGGCGGTAAATTTGAAAATCCAATCCAATTTAATTTGCTTGTAACAAAGTTATGCATTTTGAAAGCAATATTCTAGTTCAGATAATATGTGAATTAAGGTGTTCAATTTTCTAATAATGGAATTTCAATAATGAATTCTCAAATAATCCATTTATTTATTATTAAACATTGTTGTTATTCTTGTAACTCAAGGATTATGATTCAAAAGGCATTGGGACAAGACAGAAAATAATATGCGAGGCCAATTTCAAAAAGAGTTTCAAGTCTCCGATCAATTAAATCAGAAAATCAAAAATTCAGTTCCTAGTTGGAATCTAAATATTATTATTCTGTCAGAACAATTCATTTTACGATTCAAAACCACACAATATTCCTTGAACAATATTACAAAATAACACATTTTGTTGTTCAATCCATAATGATAACAGCTGGAAAATTTGAAAATTGGTAAAGTAGGACACCATAAGATGGCGATTTTGCAATGCATCTCGGGATTGTGTCATGACCCGTATTAATAGACCTTGCTATAAGCTAACTGCAATAGCGGTCCAAGCGGATAATTTGTGTAACTCAAAGTTTTCAACCTCACTTTTGCTACGAAATATGATCGGAACAAATATGGCTGCCGTTTTAAAAGAGTAAGCTTGAGTTAGCGGACTCAAACCTGCACTATCTGCTATCTCGTCTGCTAATTTTTTCTAATGCACCACTATAGCATTGAGTTAACACAGACTTAGCAAATAGCAGGAGTTTAGGGGATAGCTCAACTTAGCCAGCATCTGGCATCTTTTGTCAAATTTTCAAAATTTCACACTTTTATAAGTGCATGTCGAGGGATGAAATGACTGGTGAATGGCTGCAGTGAAGTCGTTAGCCTCGCCCAGGTAGGCACGTCTCTCACACTCGAATACAATGTGGTTCACTGTCTGCTCCATTACCCCACAGTCACATACTGGGGAGTCCTCATTTGAAAAATGATGCATTGCATCTCCCATGCTGTGTTTGAATCCTCTTGAATGTCACCCAGATGCGCCGGGGGAGCTCGAAACCAGGAGGCCTAGTGCATGAGAAATAGCTCTCCGGTATTCCGGGGGGCACCTTCTCTCTCCATTTTCTGTTCAGAGAGAACCTCTCATCTCTCAATTGCTCTGCCATCCTGACCGCTGGCCTTCTGGACTTCAGCTCCCTTCTATATAAATCAGGAATGTCCTGATGGATTGGGAGTAGATGATTGTACGAAATCCTTTCATAGAGCCGAAGTAGAGCTTGTGCTCTGCGAAGAGGAGGTGAGGGTCCAACATTGTAAATACCCCTAAAATAAACATTTTGTTAGTAACTTTGGTGTAACGGCAGCTACATTGTAACTTCCACATTTCAGAATAATTATACTCCAATTTGCAATCCAAAAAAACACATTTTTCAATTTATTTTTAACTTCTTAAATTTTTGTTATAACTATTTAATAATAAACTATTGGAAGAATCAAAACTTTGAAGAGACTGTAGAAATTTGAAAAAAGAGAAACTCAAATATCGTACAGTATATTGTTCATACTTTTTTGCTTGTATCTGTTTTTTCACTGTTTTTTCTTGTAAAATTAGTTTTGTACGATTGAAAATTGAAGAAAAAAATGGATATTGATCTAGTGTGACAGTGGCCCAGGTTACAAGTAGCTATTATGTAGACACCTACGGTATAGTGAGAGTCATGCTATAAAGTCAGCTCCTGATCAACATTGGTTTGCTATCCTTGTCTGTCATTGGACAAAGCAGACAGCTCTATCCCTCTTATGATTGCCAAATTGTTCTCAGGATATCAAGAAATATAATGATAATGAACTACCATGATATTTAATTTCAATTATGAAAATGAACTATTAAATCATGAGAAGATATATTTTCTTGACAAACATTGAATATTTCAGCTGAAATTAACCATTACCAATCAATTATAATGAATATTATATATCTGAATAGCTTGAATCAGAGCTATCTTCTATATAGGGCAGTGAAAACAGAAAAACGTTGAAAATGCATTTTTATAAATTCCACTGGCTTCATTATATGAATATTACTATAAGGACAATTTTCCAAAACTGTAGATCTGTCCAGTTGTCAGTAATATGGTTTCAGTGATAAACTATATTCAATAATATTTTATTTTTGGAATTGGGTCATTTGTTTCCAGTAGATGGATGGAAATCAATTTTGAAATAATTTGTTGCATTATTTGTTATTTAATTTTAATGCTATGCTACAGTTTCATCTGAAATTTTAGAATTTAGAATTTTGTGTTTGAAATTGGGTCATTTGTTTTCAGTAGATAGATGAATATAAATTTTAAAATAATTTGTTGTATTGCTTATTATTGAATTTTGTTGCTATGCTAGAGTTACATCTGAAATTTTAGAATTTAGGATTTTGTGTTTGAAATTGGGTCATTTGTTCTCAGTAGATAGATGAATAATAATTTTGAAATAATTGTTGCATTATTTGTTATTTAATTTTAATGCTATGCTACAGTTTCATCTGAAATTTTAGAATTTAGAATTTTGTGTTTGAAATTGGGTCATTTGTTTTCAGTAGATAGATGAATATAAATTTTAAAATAATTTGTTGTATTGCTTATTATTGAATTTTGTTGCTATGCTAGAGTTACATCTGAAATTTTAGAATTTAGGATTTTGTGTTTGAAATTGGGTCATTTGTTCTCAGTAGATAGATGAATAATAATTTTGAAATAATTTGTTGTATTGTTTGTTATTGGATTCAAATGCTATGCTAGAGTCTCATCTGAAATTTTAGAATTTTATGTTTGAAATTGGGTCATTTGTTTTCAGTGGATAGATGAATATGAATTTTGAAATGATTTCTTGTATTGTTCATTATTGAATTTCAATGCAATACTAGTGTTTTATCTGAAATTTCAGAATTCAGGATTTTATGTTTGAAATTGTGTCATTTGCTTTCAGTAGATGAATGAATAAGAATTTTGAAATAGTTTGATATTGAAATTTAAATGCTATGCTAGAGTTTCATCTGAAATTTTAGAATTTAGAATTTTATGTTTGGAATTGGGTCATTTGTTTTCAGTGGATATATATATTTATTCATTTCATTGACAATTTATTACAAATAATAATTATAATAAATATAATATGATTGGGAGAAGACAACAGGCATAGCCCAAAACTGTCTTCTCCCAAATTTTTACAAATAAAAGTTTCAAAAAATAATAAGGTTGAGATTTCACTTTCACTTCAAAAAGTCCAATTTCCACTTCAAAACTAATGACTAAACTAGAAATTTTGAATTTTAGATGAAAATAAATTCAAAATAATTTACTGTATTGTTCATTATTGAATTCTAATGCTATGTTAGAGTTTCATCTTGAATTGAAAGTTTGTATAATTATTGGAAATAAGAAGTTTGAGTTGATTTTCCATTTGAGTTAGCTCTCAAATGTGTTGTAGCATCGTTAAGTATATTATAAATTTTTTTGTGTGTGTGTGTGTGTCTTTAATTGAATAAAATATGATTGAAAAATTTGTGGAATAATTTTTCACACAATCATCTTTCTTTCCATCCTACTACATTTCATGAAAATTACTTTGGATCTAGTAAAGAAAAAATATGTATATACACCGTGTTCCAGGATGAGGTTTATTACAAGTTAAATTTTATATTAGACAACTTGCCCACTCATGCACCCAACTTTTTCAAATTCTACACATTTCACAAAGAAGTTTTCAAAATATTCTGGAAAATTTCAGCTCCCTAACCTTCGTAGAAACAAAATAGCGGAATATTGAAAACTTTACCAATTCATTAAAATTTAAAATATCTGGGAAATTGAATAATTTTCAATTTACGCAGTTCACAAAGTAGGTTCTAGAAATATTTCAGCTCTCCAACTATAATAATCGTAATAAATTGGTAAAATTTTCAATATGCCGCCATTTTTGTTTGTATGGTGGTTAGGGAACCTACTTTGTAAACTGTGTAAAATTTTAAAAAGTTTGGTGCATGAATGAGCTTGTAATATTAAATTAAACGGGTAACCTTCTTCTTGGGACACAGTGTATAATATGAGGTTCAGGATTCACTAAGAACTACACTTTTTCTTATAATTATTGTATTTGAGAAAGTATCAATATATTGTTAATAAGAAAAGTAATTCGTATTTGAGGAAATGTAAGATGTGGATGAGAACAGTCAATTCTATTTGAGACGTTATCACTACTTGTAATTGAGGATAGTGAATTTTATTTGAGAGATTTATCAATTACAAAAAATGACTATTCTCTAGAATACAACTGATAGCTTCTCATATTAAATTGATTATTTGTCAATACATTATTGGAGGTGTAGTAGTTCTGTGAACAGTAGACATTGTGCAATCATAAACCATAGCCTCTTCCAATGTACCTAGAGTAAGAATAAATTAATATTATTTTATGCTATTCAACTGATCATAGTTACAGAAAATATCATATTCTAATTCTAATCCAACACACAACTTATTTGAATTCAAATTCAATATCAAACACACATACATCTATTAGATATAAAGTGATGTCACTTTATATTAAGGTAACATTGAAATAGGAACATCTAAAATATTAAGTACATTATCCAATACAAGGTAATGATCATGAAAAGATGCGCAGTAACAAATCCAAACCAGCAGGTTGGTGTGACGCCATTAGTGCTCTAGAAATCTATTCTTCCGATCTTTTTAATGTTGAATTGAGAAACTTCATAAATCGTTGTCTCAAGAACTAACATAGCTTTCAAGTCTCATCGACATTTCTTATTATTCATACGGTAGAATAATATGTATATTCCGTTTTCTAGAGGTTCAATACTTTTACACAGCTCGATTTTGTAAGAGCATGCACATCGAATATCTGTTTCCCTCTTATTGAAAAACGAACATGCTCTTCACGACTCTTTTGTCATTCAATTATTACATGATATAAAATCAAACGCGGCAATAGATTTCCATGAAATTTGACAGGTATATTCCTCTTTGAATTTTGCTTCGATGTACTCATATAAGGTTTTCTCTTAAATTTTGCATTTCAAGCATAATACAAAAGGAGAGGAAGTCTCTTCGTTTGCCAATATCACCATAAAATCGAATCATAGAATTATTTATAATTTATCAGCTGTCAAGTGGATTATTAATTGCATGCAATGACGCATGCAATTAATATCTCAATGTAACTCAGCAAAAAATCAGCTGTAATGTGGACTTTTAATTGCATGCAATTAAAAAACAAAAGTTAGTAACGATGTATTTTCCTTGACCTTTCTCTGTTTTCAACTCGGGCTGACCTGTTGCCAGTATTATTCAAAGAAGATTGGCTTTTGATTTTAACATTTTTGATACACCAAAATCATAAGTAATTAGCCGTTTTCACACCGAAATCTCGCCGACACGACATACAGACAGCACTCACTCTGATGGACAGTATAAGAGGATGCTGTGGTTTATAACTGCGCGAGCTCTACTGTTCACAGAACTACTAGTAATATATACAAATAAAATAAAAGTAAATAGTATTAACGGTTGAGAAATTTTTCCAGCGATGCTGATCATGTCGATTAATTTCTTGTGAGTTTAGCGGATTGAATGCAAAAGTTCAATTGCTGAGTCGGAATTTTTTTCTCACTCTCACACACGCACTCACTCACTTACTTCCATTATCGACAGACTACAACATTTACAGCTATTTTTCCAACGATAAAGTATCCTTTTAATGACTCTCAGTGAGTTATCCCAGGGTTGAGACCTAGTGCAATCGAATTTTATATCATAAACCTACTTTGTTACAAATTTCGTGAGAACCGTTAACCTAGCGCTGCAGTGCAAGCTGGTTTCGCACAGCTTGGCTGAGTTGACATTTGAGGCCTGTCTGAACGGCAAGTGTTTCGGCTGCATTGCAGGATGACTGTTAACGGTTGCCGGATGATCAGCAGCTGGGGTTTTTCGTTATTTTTCAAGATAGAGGAATTCTGATTGCAGATTCGTTATCAGCGACATCAAGTTTAGCCATAAGGTTCAGAATGTCAAAAAACAATGGAAAAAATCAGGTTCAGGATTCACTAAGAACTACACTTTTTCTTATAATTATTGTATTTGAGAAAGTATCAATATATTGTTAATAAGAAAAGTAATTCGTATTTGAGGAAATGTAAGATGTGGATGAGAACAGTCAATTCTATTTGAGACGTTATCACTACTTGTAATTGAGGATAGTGAATTTTATTTGAGAGATTTATCAATTACAAAAAATGACTATTCTCTAGAATACAACTGATAGCTTCTCATATTAAATTGATTATTTGTCAAATACAATTATTGGAGGTGTAGTAGTTCTGTGAACAGTAGACATTGTGCAATCATAAACCATAGCCTCTTCCAATGTACCTAGAGTAAGAATAAATTAATATTATTTTATTGCTATTCAACTGATCATAGTTACAGAAAATATCATATTCTAATTCTAATCCAACACACAACTTATTTGAATTCAAATTCAATATCAAACACACATACATCTATTAGATATAAAGTGATGTCACTTTATATTAAGGTAACATTGAAATAGGAACATCTAAAATATTAAGTACATTATCCAATACAAGGTAATGATCATGAAAAGATGCGCAGTAACAAATCCAAACCAGCAGGTTGGTGTGACGCCATTAGTGCTCTAGAAATCTATTCTTCCGATCTTTTAATGTTGAATTGAGAAACTTCATAAATCGTTGTCTCAAGAACTAACATAGCTTTCAAGTCTCATCGACATTTCTTATTATTCATACGGTAGAATAATATGTATATTCCGTTTTCTAGAGGTTCAATACTTTTACACAGCTCGATTTTGTAAGAGCATGCACATCGAATATCTGTTTCCCTCTTATTGAAAAACGAACATGCTCTTCACGACTTTTGTCATTCAATTATTACATGATATAAAATCAAACGCGGCAATAGATTTCCATGAAATTTGACAGGTATATTCCTCTTTGAATTTTGCTTCGATGTACTCATATAAGGTTTTCTCTTAAATTTTGCATTTCAAGCATAATACAAAAGGAGAGGAAGTCTCTTCGTTTGCCAATATCACCATAAAATCGAATCATAGAATTATTTATAATTTATCAGCTGTCAAGTGGATTATTAATTGCATGCAATGACGCATGCAATTAATATCTCAATGTAACTCAGCAAAAAATCAGGACTTTTTAATGTGGACTTTTAATTGCATGCAATTAAAAAACAAAAGTTAGTAACGATGTATTTTCCTTGACCTTTCTCTGTTTTCAACTCGGGCTGACCTGTTGCCAGTATTATTCAAAGAAGATTGGCTTTTGATTTTTAACATTTTTGATACACCAAAATCATAAGTAATTAGCCGTTTTCACACCGAAATCTCGCCGACACGACATACAGACAGCACTCACTCTGATGGACAGTATAAGAGGATGCTGTGGTTTATAACTGCGCGAGCTCTACTGTTCACAGAACTACTAGTAATATATACAAATAAAATAAAAGTAAATAGTATTAACGGTTGAGAAATTTTTCCAGCGATGCTGATCATGTCGATTAATTTCTTGTGAGTTTAGCGGATTGAATGCAAAAGTTCAATTGCTGAGTCGGAATTTTTTTCTCACTCTCACACACGCACTCACTCACTTACTTCCATTATCGACAGACTACAAAATTTACAGCTATTTTTCCAACGATGAAGTATCCTTTTAATGACTCTCAGTGAGTTATCCCAGGGTTGAGACCTAGTGCAATCGAATTTTATATCATAAACCTACTTTGTTACAAATTTCGTGAGAACCGTTAACCTAGCGCTGCAGTGCAAGCTGGTTTCGCACAGCTTGGCTGAGTTGACATTTGAGAGGCCTGTCTGAACGGCAAGTGTTTCGGCTGCATTGCAGGATGACTGTTAACGGTTGCCGGATGATCAGCAGCTGGGGTTTTTCGTTATTTTTCAAGATAGAGGAATTCTGATTGCAGATTCGTTATCAGCGACATCAAGTTCAGCCATAAGGTTCAGAATGTCAAAAAACAATGGGAAAAATCAATTTTAAAAATCATCATGAGAAATATCAATTTAAGGTCTCGCGGATGTGTTTTTGGAAACGTTTTACAAGTGACGTTCTTGAAAGTTTATAGATTTGGATACTGTTGATATATTCAGAAGATAAATTAATGAATTTCAAGGATACATTTTCAGGAATTTGATTTCTCAATTTCAATTTCAGAGAATATTAATCCAGTTTTGAAAAAAATTAATCAGGTTATTGGTTCAATATCAGGGATATTTCATTAACTAGTGCATTCCTCACATTTTTTTATTACCTGATAGCATACATTGGACAATTTTTTTATCTCGGGTATTGAATCAAGTATCAAACCTGATATACTTACCAATTTTGGAAAAGTAATAATTCAATAGCAGCATACTATTTAAAGACCGAAGGCAGCAAGAATTTCTCAAATTTAGTATGAAAATGTAAAAAATGCATGCACATCAAGCATGGCTTCATATTACACTCACCTTTGGATGATTAACAATTGGGTTATTTGTAGGGTAGCTCATTCAGAATTACATTCCATACTCACTGAGCTTATTGAATTCGATTCTTTAGTCTTCGATAAAGAATAAATTCAATTCTCATAATTATAAAGTGAATACTTTAGATTCATTTCCTACTCTCCTGGAATAGAAAATTTACTCCACCCAGACCTCAAGGTAGGCCAGTCTGTTTTTCGATTTCAAAGGTGAAACATGTCGCTCTCCAAAAAAATACTTTTGAGTGAGTGCAGTTTATATGTACGAAATGAATTAATGTTAAATGCTAGGTCTATAATGTGGGTACTTGATCATTACAGAGATAGTAAGTGTGATGGTGAATAATCTACTGTCTATAAAAAAATGAGGAATTATACGGTCAATTTTCCAACTAGGTATGCAAGGATGAGCATAGAAAGATATTTTACTTCATAAAATCGAACTTATACTGAAAAGAACCTCAAATAACTTCAGGGAAGCTATTTCTGCCGAGCAGAGATAATGTAGTGAGTAAAGTTATACTATATATACTATGAGGTAATTATTATAAAAAAACATTTTTTACAATTATTATTGGTGATATTTGAGACTAGATTTCTTTTTTGCATTGTCTGTGAATCGAACTACCTCACTAGAACAGACCAAGATATATTAATGTTTCATCAATGTAAAATAATTCACTTTGAGCAACATGGATCGTCATGAATTTTTTCCATTGACAATTGTTATAATTGTTTACAACTGAAAATGCAGGAACAATGGGTTCATTATACTTGATCTTGGAAAACTTTGTTCATAGAACCGTGCCGACAAAAATTGATAATATTCGGTATTAACATAATAATACTTCAAATTCCAATACCATCCCAGCTTACAACTACAATTAAATCTCAAGAAGGAATAGTGGAGACTAAGGTTAGTTTTCCTCTTTCGGATGATATAATATAATCTACTAGCAGGTGACCCGTGCTTCGCAAGGGTCTTTCTTGAAACTTGACGTAATGAAATCTAGAAGAATTAAAAATAGGCCTATAAGAATCCTCGGTTGATTAAGAATTTATATGATGCATTTCAAGTAAATCAGTATGACCACCTTTCAATTGAAAAAAGAAGTTGGATTCAATATGGCGGAAAAAATGTGGGTGTAGTATACCAGAAACCAGATGTTATGCAAAACAGATGACATAAATCAGTTATAATATTTAATAGTTTGTTGATTGGAATTCACTCTATCCTACATGTTTTAATAGAGATTACACACGTTGAGCGTGATCGGCGAGCTGTTCTCCTATCTTTCTCCACTGCCATTATAACGTGGACCTCACTATAGGAATGATGCTCACAGAAAATTTCGATATGTCAGATTTATAAATCAGCCTACTAATTAATTACATATTTGTATGATTTACTAATATCTTCAAATGTGGATATCTTTAAAACTGTCTGAGATTTCCATGTTTTGATTTCGCCTTTCATTTCGTCTAAAAATTCTGTATCAAAAGCATATTTATATCATATAATCACCTTCCATTCATCAAAATGAAGTTGGATTCAAAATGTCTGATCCAAGATGGTAGACCAAAATTGTAAGGTGACATAAAAGTAATCTTTTTTAATCCCCAAATCGATTACTGTTGAATTATCCTTGTGAAAATAATATTAATAATGTTTACCGCCCTGTATACAGAGCACATTACATAGTAAATCTGCTTCAAACCTTGAAGGAACTTGTTTTTCGGGACCAAGTTTTGCGTATTTCATCACATATCTTAAAATTACTGTAGCTAAGGGTCTGAAAAGGGTTTAATTGAATTTTTCAGGTTATTTTACATAAAGTACGCTAAATTTTACCTCTGAATTAACAGCCAACAAATACCAGTAGGGCTTCGTTTTGGCAGGGGAACTGAAATTCAGAAGAAATCTTTCACTCTGGATAACTTGGAAACCAAGCATTTTCGAACCTATGTTAATTAGAACTTTTTTCTTCTTTTGATGAGAGGAATCATGCCCTGACTCATGGGCACCTTTTTTCAGAACACTCTTGTAGTATACCAGAAACCAGATGTTATGCAAAACAGATGACATAAATCAGTTATAATATTTAATAGTTTTTGTTGATTGGAATTCACTCTATCCTACATCCCACACAGCACAAAAAGTTTAAAAAACGTTTAATAAATGTTTAAAATGTATAAATCCGATAAACGTTATGAAAACAACGTTTAATAAACGTTAGAAAAGTTTACTAAAATAAACGTTTACTCTATAAACGTTTAATAAACGTCTAGAATGTATAATGCTGATAAACGTTATGAAAACAACGTTTGATAAACGTTAGAAATGTTTACTAAAAGAAACATTAGAAAGGTTGGTACAGTATGGAATTTTTACAGTAGCTACCCAGTCAACACACTAAGTGAAAATCAAACATTTTTTTCAGAAGGTGTCTCCTCCCCCCCTAACCTTTGTAACTTAATCCCTAAAAATGTCTCAATTTAGGCTTTCTAACCAACAATTCTCAAGTGGAATTGAATTTCAACCCCTTTCTATCTTCTTCAAAAATCGTCTCCAACACACCGTTATCGAGATAAAAATAATGTTTTGCACCAATTAAGTCTGAAATTTTTGTAAGTTTTCCAAAAAAGTTCACTTCAGGCTTTTTGTTGATCAATTCGGGTTCAGAATTGCAATTCAAACACTTTTTGTCTTTTTCGAAAATCGTCTACAACGCACTGTTTACGATATAATTGACCTTTTGCGCTAAATCCAGAAGGACTTAGAATAAATTTTCCAAATGTTTAAGTTTCCCAAAAAAGTAAAAAAATTGTATTTCTGATCAATAATTCGGATGCAGAATTGAATTTCAAACACTTTTTGTCTCTTGCGAAAATCGTCTACAACGCACTGTTGATTATATAATAGACCTTTTGCGCTAATTTTAATACAGATAGGGACTTTGACTGATTTTCAAGCTTCCCAAAAATGTTCGAAAAAGCAGTCTTTTATGACTAATTCGGCTGTAGAAGTGAATTTCCAGCACTTTTTTGGTATGCAAAAATCCTGTCAAACGTGCCGTTGACGGGCTACTGACGTTTAAAATTTCAAATAATTTGTAATTATTGATAAAAAATTTTGAAAAAAATCAAAAAACATTTCTGTTTATATTATCAACATTGTCCTAGAATCTCAAATAATTCTAACCAAAATTGAATAAGTTATATCATTTTTTCATATTGGATTCCAGTTTATGCTTGAAAGAGTGCCATTTATGATATAACACACCAAGACTTTGAAATCATTTTCAAGTTTTCAATTCGAAATATGATAACCACTTTTATTATATTGATTCCAACAATATTTCAAGTGTCAATCACAAGCCACTTATGTGGCTTCACTTAATTATGCTTAATATTATGTCAATTATCCTAAAAACACGGAATCTATGAATTCTCCAATATTCAAATATCGCGCAAAATTGTATTCAAGCATGCGCAATGAAACTGCTCAACTCAAAGAAAATACCAAGTTACCAACGACCAACGGATTTTTAATTTTAAAGCTGTGAGTGGAATCGTGGATGTGATGTGATCGTCTATTTTTGTTATCTCTATCCGTTGAATGATTGAAAGGTAAGTTAAACATTTACAAATTATTTATTATATTATGTATTCATGTATATAATACATGAAATTCACATTGTTACCCTTTATAGTTTTCTGTGATTGTGTTAGGCAAGCATAAAATTAACCTATGCTGAAAACGTTACCGTACCTTGTGGTATAGTCTCTATTATTTATTTAAAAAGTTGAAAAAATAAGTCGTATTATATTACCATCTTTCATAATATATCATCTTATTTAATATATTGAAAACATGAAGAACCTAATATTATAACCTATAAACTTGAGTGTTGATAGGAAATGACAATGGGTAATACCAATACGGCAAGGCAGAACATCCAAAAGGATCTCTCTGCCAATGAAAGCCATCTATGAATAAATAAATAAATTTAATAGGCCTATATTTCATTCTCAAAAATAGACTATGCTTTGATTAGTAGTCATCATCTACAAACTTTCAAGCTAAACTTTACTAAACCAGCCTAACTTGGGCTAAGTTACCGTACCAAGAACCTGCCTTGTTGGTTGTTTTCAAAGTGGGCACATATGTTACTGTATTCTTATTCAATTTCTGACAAGAAGATTCTAAAATTATAATGCAGTACACACTTTTATTGCTAATTAGAAAAGAATAACTAAAATCCATCTTGAGTTACTCACATCACTGAGTTTAGTACCCGTACCTAATTCAAAGATCTGTGAATTCTTGATTTATAGACTAGGTTAGGTAGGCAGTTCAAAATGATACTCTAAAAACAGAAATTTATTTTAAACTAAAAAAAAGGTTTGAACTTTATCTTAAACTTATACTGTGTAAACAGGCCTTAGTAATAGGCTATATCAGTGTTATTCTATGTTATTTGAAATTGATTTATTTTTCTTCACTAGAATCTTCAATGAGTTGACTTGTTCCCACAATCTTCCCCAACTTTTCTACACAGATCAAGTTCTTAGCATGAGTAGGTATATTTATTATACAGAGTGAGTCATATGTATGGGAGCCCTTTAATAAGTTGGAGAATGTTGTAGTTTTAGATATAAAAAGGGTGTTTACTGGAACCGCATGGTTTTAAAAAAGCCACAAATTTTTAATTTTGATCAAAAACTTTATTTTTTACACAATGTGTTCTACAAACTTTGAGAAAATTACAAGTTTCATGTTTGTAGAACACATTGTGTGAAAAAATAAAGTTTTTGTTCAAAATTTGAAAATTTGTGGCTTTTTAAAACCATGGGGTTCCCAATGAACATCCTTTTTTGTAAATTTCAGGATTTACAATGTTATTCTACCTTTTGACATATTTATAACTGAATCCCAACCCCTCGTAAGGGGATGACTTAGGGATTGTATCTCGAATATTTTAAATGTAAACACCCATTGTGTGATACATCATTTTAAAGACCTCTTTAAAACAAGAAAGATGACATCAATAAAAATGCTCTATGATACTTTCATACAAAATGAATAGAGTATAGAGTATAACTACTAAATGAGTACTACTAAATGATACTAAATGAGTATAGAGTATCCTGAAAGTTACAGTAATATCCACAATAGTCTCCAAGTTATTGAAGGGTTCCCAATACATATGACTTAAACTGTATATATATTCATATATAATATCCCATCTCAAACTCATCTTAATCACATCTCTACTAACTTCAATCCCACTAAATTTTTCTTCTGGAAAAATATATATAAATTACATGGCAGTTTTCAATTTAAATATTATTGTTTTTCACAGTGGGTTATAAATTTTTGTTTTCAGGTGCAGTGTGGAACATCAAGTCTACTTCCAGTGCCCCAAATGAAGAAATCCATATAATAATCCAAAATTGGTTTTGATTCTCCAAAGACCATGATGGAGGTCGAGAAAAACGGAGAAATGATCCAGCAACCAATCACATGTAACTAGGCCAAGTGCCAATAAGTAAATTTTTAGAGAATCTCAAACATCCATAATCTTTTTTGTAATAATTTTACAATATACAAACTTTTCATGCATTTAATATTCACTTTCTTTATTTCACACTACAGAGAGACTGTATAATAACACTGTGGCCATTTGTTCTCTCGGCATTTTGATTGCTGGCTAGCTTTTTCAAATCCACCAAACTTTTACCATAATTTAGTAGCCTTCTCAAACAAATGGCCAAATTGTGATTATAGTCTCTTTATTCTATACTAAATAAGCCTCTCTGTTACATTTAGTTCATGATCTATACAGCTAGTGCTTCTACTAAAACAAAACCAATTTTTACTTTCCTTGCCCTATTACCATAGGTAAGGGAAGTATTGCTATCCAAAAAAAATTAAGGTACCCCAATTTATGAATTTCTCTATACGTTTCAAGGTTCCCTGAGTCCAAAAAAGTGGTTTTGGGTATTGGTATGTGTGTATGAGTGTCTGTGTACACGATATCTCATCTCCCAATTAACGGAATGACTTGAAATTTGGAACTTAAGGTCTTTACAATATAAGGATCTGACACAAACTATTTCTATCAAATTGAATTCAAGATGACGACTAAAATGGCAAAAATGTTGTCAAAAAAAGGGGTTTCGCGATTTTCTCGTGAACGTCTCTAACGATTCTGATTAAACTTATACCTGAAATAGACATTGTTAAGCTCTATCAACAGCCACAAGTCCCATATCTGTGAAAATTTCAGGAGTTCCGCCTCATCTATGCAAAGTTTGATTTCAGATTCTCAATTATCAGGCTTCAGATACAATTATTTAAACAAAAATTTTCAAGTGGAAAAGATTGAGCATAAAAATCTACAATTAATGTTCAGTAACATTTTCTCATAACATTGAAAATAAGCTCGAAATTCAAAAAAATTTGATTATTCACTTGCAAACTGTTGGCAACTGTTGATTCTATATTTATTGAAGAGATAGCAGACATCATGTGTCTCCAGCGTTATTGTCCTGTCACCAGCTGGCTCAGGTCTTTGAATAGTAGACTTGAGATGCGCGTGAACACTACCGTCTGGTTATCATTTTTCATAACGGCAAGGAAAGTTGTGTGAGTGCGCCACTCCAGATTTTTTGAAATGTCAATACTGTATCTATTGCAATTTTTATTGGTATTCCAATTACAGTCAACATTTTTGTTTGAATGTATACATAACTTTTGTATATTCAGTTTTTAAAATTAAAAAGTGGTTGGATGTAGTGTGATAAGCAGTTTATAAAAGTGTTTTACTGTAACATGGTAATGAAAAATATTTATTTTGTATTTCATCATTCAATATAATATATAATAGTTTTAAGTTCTGTTTCTTACAGACATAAAATATTTTTGAGATTTTAGCTATACAATGGCAGAGTATATTAAATTACCATGGTAACCATCTCAGTTTTTTAAACAACTCTCATCATAATAACTTTTGTGGATCAAAATTGAAGTAATATGGTTTTTATTGTGTTTTTATTTCACCTTACCAATGTACCACATTGCACGGTAATATTTCTGTTACATGAAATCATATGTAAATAAATGGAAATATGATTTCGTATTTTCATCTCTTTCCAAATGATTTTAGAAATATTATCATGTAATTAATAAGGTACCGGTTAAAAAGTATGGCTAATTCAACGTCTGTTGATAGTTGAAAATAATGGTTACCACGATGTTTTTTCAACTATTATTCAACGTTGAAAATAATGTGGAAACGACGGAAATTTTTTCGTGTTTTCAACGTTAAGGTATTATTACGTGTTTCTAACTTTATTTCAACGTTTCTGTGCTACCTGGGAAAGAATCGAATGCTTAACTAATGGTTGATTATAATGTTCATCAAAACGATTATTGAAATGTTGACTGTAATGTTTATCAAAACGTTGATATAATGTTTATCAAAACGTTGATATAATGTTTATCAAAACGTTGATTATAATGTTTATCAAAACGTTGATATAATGTTTATCAAAACGTTGATATAATGTTTATCAAAACGTTGATATAATGTTTATCAAAACGTTGATATAATGTTATCAAAACGTTGATATAACGTTTATCGAAATGTTGAATACAACGTTTAAATAAATGTTTATTAAACGTAAAGGTCAGTACCAAACTAAAGGTTGAATAAACGTTTAGAAAACGTTATGGCCAACAACATACAACGTTGTCTAAACGTTTCAAATGTTTAAGAGATAACGTTTAATTAACGTTTTATAAACATCAGTGTGCTGTGTGGGATGTTTTAATAGAGATTACACACGTTGAGTATTAATCTTTGAGACTTATTTATTTCTAATATTCTACATGGCGCAGTCGGTAAATAAAAATCACAGCAAATGTCAACCATTCGACGGAACAACCGAAGATTGGATATATTGGCACGAAAGGTTCAAGATTTTCCTACGAAATGGAAACATCAAAAACGAAGAAAAAAACAAGACTTACTACTTGAGAATCTGGGACCGCAACCATTCAAGATAGTTTTCGATTCTATGCATCCGACCCCCATAAACAACATTGGATTTAATGATGCGATAGAAGTCTTAAACAAATACTACACGAAACCACAAGCACCTCTATCCCAGAGAGTTTGTTTTTCTCGACGATTCCGGAATGAAGGTGAGACCATAACTCAATTTGAACTAGATTTAAGGTTTCTCGCAGGGAATTGTAATTTTGATGATAACCTGGATGAACGTTTAAGAGATCAGTTCATATTAGGCATCAACAACGATAGTTGGCAACTTGAGTTATTGAGAATGCATGCATCAACACAAACAACTTTTACAAAAATAGTAGAATCAGCAAAATTACTAGAAACCGTTAACCTTCAACAGCAAGAAATTAAAAACAGTTCTACAAATTTGAATAGAGTAAAAATTTCTGATAAACATCAGGCAATGGAATCTAACCCTCAAAAGTACAACGAAAAATATGAAAAGAAATCGACTCTAAAATTGAACAAAAATACACATTGTCTCCATTGTGGAAACCGGCGACATTCTGATGGTGTCATGTGCACTGCAAATAACAAATTTTGTAAAGCTTGAGGAGGTAAGAACCATTTTGCTAGAGCATGTCTAAAAGTAGGGAACGCTACAATTGTAAAAGACAAACAGATAAATCAGGTCCGCGAAAATTTATCAATAGAAGATGACAACCTGTCACTTTCCGATATTGAACATATAAGAACTCTGGAAAAAGGCTGTAAAGTAATGGTGAACGTTAAACTCAACAACAACACAGTGAAAATGCTGTATGATCCAGGTGCCGCTTACAGCGTTATTAACGAGAAATTATGAAAAAAAATTGGAAGTCCCATTTTAAAACCAACAAGAAACCTCACGGCATACACAGGGATTGACATTGAAACACTTGGAGAAACACATATAAATGTCAATGCTTTTGGTGACTCCAGGAAATTACCAGTAATTGTTATAAAGAAAGATGACATACCTTTGTTTGGACTTAATTGGGTCCTCAAATTCAATCTACCCTTACCTCCCGGTGCTGAAATATGCTCAGTAAAAAAAACGATAAGCTCTCCACAAAAAAAGAACTCAGTTTTGGTAAATAAAATAATCACAGATTTTTCTGATGTTTTCAATCCAAATCTGGGAACAATAGAGAACTGCAAGGTACTTTTCCACATGTCAAAAAATGCCATACCAATAGTTGCAAAACCACGTCCAGTTCCGTTTTCCTTAAGAAAAGCAGTAGAAATGGAACTACAACGTTTAGTAGACAGTAATGTACTATCACCTGTAAACACAAGTGAAGAACCTATCACATGGTCCTCACCAATAGTTATTGTGGTGAAACCTACAGGAGCAGTCCGGATATGTGCTGATTTTAAAACCACCATAAACAAGTTTATAAGTCCAGACAACTATCCCCTACCTAGGTTTGAAGAAATCACTTCAAAACTTACAGGAGGGAAAGAATTCACAATTATTGATTTGAAGGATGCATATCTACAAATGGAAGTTGATACTTCTGTACAAAAGTATCTCACTATTTCTACTCATAAAGGATTTTTCAGATATTCACGCCTTCCTTTTGGGATAAAAATAGCAACAGCAGCTTTTCAGTGTAAAATGGATCAAATCTTGGCTGGCTTGGAAGGCGTTGCATGTCTTTTAGACGATGTAATAATAACAGCTCCCACAAGATAAGAACACATTAACAAAGTCAGGGAAGTGTTAAAACGTTTTGAAAACAATGGACTTCGAGTACGAACCACAAAATGTAAATGGTTTGAGGAATCAGTAAACTATTTGGGACACAGAATAGATCAAACAGGTATACACCCCACAACTGAACACATCAAAGCCGTAGAAGATATGCCATCACCGAAAAATGTCAAAGAACTAAGATCCTTCTTGGGATCAATCAACTACTACAGTAAATTTGTTCCACATTTACAATCACTGTGTGTTCCGTTACACAAATTACTTCAAAAAGGAGCAAATTGGCACTGGGATAAAAAACATGAACAAATCGCTACAAAATTGAGACATTTATTAACAACATCAGATACAAAAGATCATCAGATACAATAGCAAAAGTTACAAACTATCTCCGAAGTGGTTGGACAACAGATACAAATGTAAACAAAGAACTACTACCATATTACAATAAACGAGAAAAACTATCATTTGAAAATGGCATACTTCTCTGGTCGGGTCGTTTAGTCATACCCACAAGATTAAGAACAAAAGTACTACAAATTCTTCATGAAGGTTATCCAGGAATTGTAGCAATGAAAGGAAAACACGATTCCAAGTATGGTGGCCTGGACTGGACAAAGATTTAGAGGAACATGTAAAACACTGCACCGCATGTCAAGAAAACAGAAACAGAGATGTTGAGATGCCACTTTTCTCATGGACTTTTCCAACAGAAGTGTGGTCTAGAATCCACATAGATTTCGCAGGACCATTTTTAGGGAAAATGTGGTTAGTCGTTGTAGATGCTAGATCGAAATGGCTTGAAGTAATACCCATGTCAACAACCACAACAAAATCCATGATCAATATATTACAAGATCTATTTTCTAAATTTGGCTACCCAAGAATAATTGTAAGTGACAACGGTCCTCAACTGACTTCGTATGAATTCCAAAATTTCTGCAAAGAACTGAACATAAAACATGCACGTATCACCCCATATCACCCAAAAAGCAATGGATTGGCGGAGCGTTGTGTACGAACGTTCAAAGAACATATGGGAATTTCAAAAGGAAGTACTGGCACCTTACAAGAAAAACTAAATAAATTTTTATTCACTTATAGAACATCCCCAAAGAGAGCAACAGGAAAAACACCTGCTTTTATGATGTTCGGTCGCGAGTTACGCTGCAAAATAGATCTATTACTACCAGATGTTAACGACAGAGTAGACGAAGAGTTAGTTAGACAAGGGAACAGCAAGCCGAGAGTCAACGCAAAGGTGTTCGGAGAGGGCGATGGCGTATGGGTACTAGACAGATCAGGCAAAGGCTACAAAAAAGGAAAAATCGTTAAAGTAAATGGACCATACTCATACCTAGTGAATGTTGAGGAAACAATGAGAAGATGCCACGCAGATCAACTGCGATATGCAGATTGAACTTAAGAAGAAAGGGGTAAGATGTAGTATACCAGAAACCAGATGTTATGCAAAACAGATGACATAAATCAGTTATAATATTTAATAGTTTGTTGATTGGAATCCACTCTATCCTACATGTTTTAATAGAGATTTCACACGTTGAGTATTAATCTTTGAGACTTATTTATTTCTAATATTCTACAGTGGGTGTGACAGAAAACCTGTTTTTATCGAAAAGGATCCCCAATCATACCTATCTTCTAATTTCCCTTTTAAGAGAAATTTTCTGCTGCTTCAATACAAACTGGAAGCATGACAAATAATTGAAAACTTGACAAACTGAAAACTTGATGTAATCAAATCTTAAAGAATTTAGAATTGGTCTATATCACCCTCGGTTAAGCAAGAATCTATATGCAAAATTTCAAGTTAATCATTCCAGTAATTCTGACGTGATAATGCGTCTAACATAATTTCCCTATACTTTACACCTGTATAGGCTACGTTTATAATCCAGTTCATTCTTCTATTATAGTATATTTATTTATTTAGCGTTTGGCAGTTACACGCAACACATATAAAGCTCATGAGTCTCAAATGTCTACATATATTCTCTACATTTCTTCAAGATGTTGTGTATTTTTTGGACAGGAGAACATAAGTTTGTCTGACCGCCGATATTTGCTAGTCCATTTAGCGTTACCCAATGTGCACCATGGAGGCGAACTAGTATTACACATATCTAAGTAAAAAACTGATTACTGGAACAATTTTAAGGTTGAAGGAGGTTAAAACTCAAATTTTCAATTTTCACAGAAAAAAAACATTTTGAGAATTATATTCACTAAAATACTATTCAACTGAAGAGTATCTAAGTTACTAATTGAACAAATCAAATCAATTTATTATAGTATAGAAGATAATAGATAGATGGATGGATGATCATTGTTATTTTACTAAAAGATAGAATAAGTTGAGTAGTTTCCCGTTCAGAGGGAGTTTTGACAACCCACAAAACTCATTTTTCATTTGAAGATATAACGAAAAGGTGTATATGACCTTATTTTTTGCTCAGCTTGCCAAAATACCCCTCATTCCAATATTAAAATTTTCGACTGATACTTTACAGTGAGTCAGTCATTCTATCAGGGCACGAATAATTTTGAAATTTGAATTAAATAAAAATGGAAGAATATAATTTCTTGATGTAAATAACAACACCTTCATTCAAAGACATATTAACTGCATGCGTTTTCATAATGCCGATACAGCACTGATTAAACTGTAGACGTTTATTTAGCACTCTGTCTCAAAAATTGTTCTAGCTGAAACATGTATAATCCATGCCACGTGTAGGCCTAAACATTGCATCAGGAAAACGAAGTTTCTAAACTATGTTTTTCAGGTAGAAAGTTATATAGAAACAGATGTTCCTTTTTTAATTTCGACCATATGATTTGGTGATTTTTTAATGAAATCTAATGTATCATTAATGAAATTTAAACATCAATTCTGAAAAATCCACAAGGAAAATTGAAATTTAGGCTTCCAGGTGCAAGAGATTGATATTTTTAGAATCTATGTGCAAAATTTGGAGATCTAAATCATTCCCGTTTTTCCGGTATGCAATCTACAAGTTGACATATTTTAATGCGAACAAATGAACACACGAACAAACACAACCCTTCTCTCTCTTTCTATATAGATTATTACAGATCATTGTAATGATTTTATATTGATAAATAAAAGTTTGATTGATTGTATACCCATACTTGTTTTCTAGAGCTAAGTCCTATCAACTTCTATTAACTAGAAGTATGCGTGAGACAAGCAGATGATAATCCAACTTTTGTATTGAAATCTCTGGAACGTTATGCTGTTCCAATATAAAATAAATATATTATTACCTATTGGAGTAGGTACTAATTATAATAATTGGAATACACCAAATAATATAGTGAATGATAAAACTGGAATGAAACTAGATGAAACTGAAACTGGTGAATAGCCTACTCATGAAGCTAAACTGCCGCTCCGCTCGGCTCAGACATGTCTGAGGAATCAGATTAATAGTCCAGGCAACGGAGATAAAAAAAATACCAAATAGGAGAAAAAAATCATGTATGAGCCAAAATTGGTACAGTTGTGAGGGGAGGCTTCTTAAACAACATACTAAAAGTACTGGCAGAATCCAAAGTCAGGGCAGTGGACTGTAAATGATAATTGATATCAATACCTACAAAATAAATCTCTGGATTCTGTGCATAAAAAACTAATAGCATGAAGTGCTGGGAGTATGCCAATAAAAGACAGAATGAGTAAACAAAGTTGAGATTTAATATCAACGAAATAATAGGCGGATGGCCACATACAAAAACAAATGAATGGAAATTGAATCGAATAAAAATCTTTAGCTGAATTTATCACAATATGGAATAAAACTGTAAGAAAAGAAATAATTACAAAATTTTGAATGAATGTAAATTAATGATACTAATGACCATTGAAGACTGACAACAATTGATAAGGTAATGTCAATGACACCTGAATTGAAAATAGAAAATTTTAAATGATACAATAAAGTTAATGTTGAAAAATTCAATGTTACACAAGTTCAGGATCAACGTTACATACATTGAAATGAATTGCATGTATTGAATGACATTAACACAAGTAAATCAGCAATAACAATGCTCTATATATTGAAATAAATGAATGTCTTGATTGACACTAGTACAAATAACCTTAGAGTACCTAATTGAATGTCTCGGTCGACATTAATACAAGTAAGTAAGTTCAGAAATGAAAATGCCTTGGTCGACATTAACATAAGTAAGTTCCAAAATCAATGTCATACACATTGAAATAGGCGTCGGTGGCCTTAAGATAACGCTTGTAAGCCAAGGGTAGCTATCAAATACAATGAAACAATTATTAATGTTGAGTACATTAATAGAGGCGACATAGGCCTTCAATGAAAACACTTGTAAGCCAAGGGTAGCTATCAAATACAATTAAATAATTATTAATGTTGAGTACATTAATAGAGGCGACATGGGCCTTCAATGATTTGAATGTCAAGTTAGACATCAATACAAATAATTCAGATATGAAAATATTAATTTGAGGTTAGAAATTGAAATGCTTCACAAATAAGCCAACTGATAATTGAAGACGATAAGATGCTCAATAATACAATTATTATAACCTTGAAATAACATAGGACAGTGCTCTCAATGAGACATACACTGTAACATATTGAATTCATGTACATAGGCTCGATTGCTGAATAAGTACTGACAATTAAATGTTTTTAATTGCCATAAAAGCTGAATAATAGCTACAAAAATAATATGAATTGATATTGAATTGTTTGAATACAGAATAAATTAGGAATAGAGAATAAACGTGGTCCAGTTTCGACATGCTGTTAATTTTTTCATGAACAATTATGCAATACATGAGTAAAAAATGAAAATTGAATAAAAAGATTCACGTAACCTGTGTTAAATTTTGAAGAAAGAGATGCGGCCAGGCAGACAGGCAAGGAATCCACGGTACCCCAAGAAACGTTCAGCAAGCGAGGACACGATGGCCACGCGATGACAAAATGGAAGCATCAAACACAGCAGAAAATTCCCTCAATGGGAATGTTAGCAGGAACAAATTTCAATTTTTTTTCAAATTTCAAATTCAAATTTATTCACACTCATAAATACATATACAGAAACCAGATAGAGTCTAGCTTGACAAATACAACAATAATCCATCTAAAATTTAATAATAGATTGTAAGTAATAGTATATAATATAATAATATATAATATAATATTAATATAATATTTATGTGAACAATAACTGCTCACAAAGTGCTTCATGAAGCACTTGTCCGTGAGCAGGAGTTGAGGTTTAATCAGATATAGGAGGAGAAAAAAGCCTACACACACACACACACACACACACACACACACACACACACACAAACACACACACATTCAATCACCATCATCAAGTAATTTTATTGATTGATTGTAGCATTTCCTCTCTTTAAATATACTTATATTATGAAATGTAGTTAAAATTGCGAAAAAATGGGAGGAAGAATCACCAGTATAATTTTTTTCAACATAATTTGAAAAAAAATGAGGAAAAAATGAAAAATAAAAGACATAACAGCGATAAATAAAACAATGTTTGCAGATCAAAGCTCAAAGCAAAATATAACTTTAAAGGATACAGAAGTAACTATAGTAAAAAGACCATACTACACTGAAATTCATATTCAATAATGGATTAGATATTAGCACCATGTGTTTCTCAGCTTACTACTTCGAATAAGTCTTCTACTTCTAATGGTGAATGAAGCCATAGCCAACTCTTCGTCTGTTTTAGGAATTTCTTGAGATTCTGTAGCTTTCTAATCTCATCTGGGAGAATATTGAAGAATTTAGGTCCAAGGAATAAAAAGCATCTCTGGAAGGTAGTGCTATTTGGTTTGGGGAGTCTGATTAGCATCCTTGTAGTTTGCCTAGTTATCTGCTGATTTTGTTCAAGATTCCCCATTTGATTCCTATCCCCACTCATTTTATGAAACAAAGATAAAACTTTCAGTACAAACATGTATCTGAAAGGTAGAATTCCAAAAAACCTGAATATTGGGAAAGTATGCGTTCGTCTATTAGCTCCAAACATTATTCTAACAATTGATTTTTGTAGGACTATAAGATTTTTAAAATGAGACATGAAGGTAGATGCATAACATGAGATTCCGTATTCCAGCCTACTATTGAAGAAAGAGAAAAACATTATACGAAGAATATTTACAGGGAAGAATTGACGCAGTTGATAGAAAGTCCTAACCAAGTATAAGAGGTACCCTTTTACTTTATTCACATGCAAATCCCAATTCAGACTTTGATCCAATATTAGCCCAAGATATTTAATAGAGTCAGATTGTTGAATTTCCTCACAGTCACAACTCACAGATCTGCAACCAACCTGATGATACCTGACAGGATCAGTGGAACTAAATGGTGATGATAATGAAAAGTTTATATAGGAAGTCTTGCTCGCATTTAGTGCTAGTTTGTTACAGTTGAACCAGCATCGCAAATCAAACAAATCCAGCTGCATCACTTCATGCAGTTCTTCTTCATTTTTAGCAGAATAAACTAGGGCTGTGTCATCGAAAAAAGATGTAATTGATCCAAAAAATGTGTGGGAAAACAAATCATTTATGTAGACTAAAAACAATATGGGGCCCAAAACAGATCCTTGTGGAACGCCATATTTAACTGTTGTCAGCTCACTATCACAACCCGAAATATACACATACTGCGTTCTATCCATCAAGTATGAGTTTAACCACATGTTGGTAACACCACGGACACCAGCAGCATGAAGCTTATTCAACAAGGTGCTGTGTTCAACTGTGTCGAAAGCCTTTTGGATGTCCAAGAATAGACCAGATGTTCTATTTTTATGTGATGTGTTGATGCTGTGATAAATATCTGACATAAACTTATATAATGCCTGTTCTGTGTTCAAGCCCTCCTGAAATCCAAATTGGTTTCTATTAAAATAGTTCACTTTATTGAAAAAGCTCATTAATCTTTTCTTAAAAAGTTTCTCTAGAATTTTTGAGAACACTGAAAGCAGTGAGATGGGTCTATAATTTGAAATTTCTCTATTCAATCCACTCTTAAAAATAGGTATTACCTTAGCTGTTTTTAGATTTGATGGGAAATTTGGGAGATTTGATGGGCCATTCAAAAAGCTGGCATTAAAAATGTGACAAAGAACAGGAACAATAGCATTAGCTATAGATTTTATTAAACTGGAGGAAATATTATCAGGACCTGGAGATTTTCCATTTTTCAATTTATTTATCTCAGTTAGTAGTTCTTGATAGCTAATAGGATTTAAGAAAGAAGAATTTTTGATAAAATCACTTTCAAATTTTCTATCATGATTTTCTCTCATGGATTCATCTGGGTCATGTATTGAAGAAACTATTTCATCAGATATATTTATGAAGTATTCATTGAATTTGTTAGCCAGAACGTTTCCATCTGTTATTAGATTATCTCCACAATGCAGATGGATCGACTTTCGTTTGGAAACTGATTTACTGCAATGATTATTTATAATTTCCCATTGTTTTTTTACAGGAAAAGTATTCAAGTTGGAATAAAATTTAATCTTTTGATTTTTTATTAATTTATTTATGTTATTTTTTGCAGCCAAGTACTTAGCTTTTAATCTCTCATTTTGGGGAGATTTTCTATGCGTTTTATAGAGTTTATCTCTATGCTTAATTGCTAGGCAGAGCCCATCTGTCATCCACGGTTTTACACGCTTAACATTTTTGACAAGCCTCTGGCTTGAACGAGTGCACTGCTTTATATACGCCAGCAGACTATCCATGAACACAGAAAACTTATCATCAACACTGTCGCAAGCATATAAGTCACACCAATTATGCTCCATCAACAAGTCCGTCAATTTTTTGACATTGATGATATCTTTGACTATGGGAGTAGCATGACCGGTCCGTTCTCCAGACACAGACAATGAAGCCGATATAGCTCTATGATCAGTAATCAGCGATTCAATGACTGAACTCTGAATTATTTTCCTGTTAAACTTGGATTTATAAAAGATGTGATCAATGCAGCTTGAGCTAAGGTTTGTTACACGAGTATCTACATCTATCAGTGATTGGTAGCCATTGAAATGCATGATTTCCATGTAATCAAAAGCCCCAGCACTACTCAAGTCATTTATATTAATGTTAATGTCTCCAAGAATCATTGAGTCACCTTCATATCCTAGATTCTCCAGAAAATGGATCAAACTATTCAGGAAAACATCTAATCCAACAGAGTGCCATCTGTACAAACTCAATAATCGAAATTTGAAGTTGGATTTTTTCAGAGTGAGTAAAATAGAATCGGCTCCATCAATCCGTGATTCATCTCGCGAACAAGCAAAACCTCTGCTAGACGAAACAAATATCATGATACCTGATGCTCTACTTATATCACTGCCAGTGGAGTAATTATCATATCCATCAATAATATAAGGGTTTGCATCATTTATCAGTTGGAACCATGTTTCTGATAGGACAATTATATCAGGCTTCACTTTCCAACAGTTTATGTACAGTAAAAAGGAATCAAAGTTTCTGTTCAGACTACAAATATTTTGATGCAAAACTGTAATATTATCACCGCATGTTAGAAAACACGAGTTAACCCTGGTGATATCCTCCACAAATTCACATGCATTAATCATTTAGAATTTTTTCTTCCAACCAATATATTATGGAGAAGGTAATGCTCAATGCTAAAATGTAATACGGAATCAATTATAATGGCACACATTCGTACAACATTCATACAAAGAAAATAAAAAAGATTAAAGAAAAGAGAATTGTTCGAGTACTCATAGATTAAGGAATCATTTCGTAATAAACAGAAAGAGAGAATATCTTTCATATCGTTTTCAGAAAGAAAAGCAGTACTGACATGCCAGCCTACCGAAGTTAAGGGTGGGTACATAACAAAAAAAAAAATAGATAGCCTACCTACTGTAGTTCACATTCAGATTATTTAAAAACGTTAGCATACCTAACATGTAGAACTCCAAACAAATAATTCGAATTCCAAGTTGTGGAATTTTCAGATCGATTTCCAAACAGTAGAGATGATGAAATTGAAAGTCTGAGTTTCAAGTGGTGAAGCCATGTTGTTAAAAAAAATGGTGAGAGACACCAACACAATACTATGGAACTTTGACAAAGTCTATCAGTGTAAATACACGAAGAAATTGATAAATAATTGAATCACAGTTGATGAATACATTTGAAGAATTCATTTGAAGGAATATTTCACATTTAAAACGTTCAGTAATCCAGATGAATTTGAATGAAGAAAGGTAGACCAGAAGCGAATGTGCACTCACCAACTAGACGTGATCAAAAGACGAGAAGGCAAGCCAATGCTCTACCAACAAAGGAGAAGATGGAAATGCCCAACACGTATGCGAACATTCGCGACAATTTGATGAAAAAGTAGCAAATATCTTGAAAGTAAGATGCCTAAAGGACGAAATAAAATACCAAAAATTGAATAATAAAAATATTAAAATTGAAACGACGAATAATATTAGAAAACACAATCTTTAATATGACTGTGACGTGTAACTGTGACTGTGACATCACCGGACAGTGCAAACAGACAGAATAACGACAACGTAGTAACGGAACGAGTATCGAAGTGGAACTTTTCCAATAAATGCTTTGTCAGATTTTTCAAGTACTGACCGGTGGTGGTAGAGCTATGGGTGGGAGGGGGGTGTCTAAAGGTGCATTTTTACGTTTTTTTGTAAATAACTCAGAAACTATGGCCTCCAGGAGAAAGGTTGTCATTAGTAGATTCGAACTACGTAAAATTCTCTACAAAAAAGGTCCCATGCACTTTTTTTGATAGGATCAATGATAGTGGAGATATAAAATGAACAAAATAGGGAAAAATATTCATTGTACAAAATTACTATAGTTTATGGTTACAAAATCTACTTATACTACTACAAATAATAATAATACTTTGTGGAGTTTTTAATACCGGTTTGTGTGAGTAATCCTAGTGGATGTATGGAGGGCTTAAAGTCAAGATCAAAAGTCAGTACTTTTAGTATGTTGTTTAAGAAGCCTCCCTCTACAACTGTACCAATTTTGGCATATACATGAAATTTTTCCCCTATTATATTACGTCTTCATTGCCTGGGCTATAACCAACTGGGTTGATCTTTTGTCTGTATGCTAGGCGGACCTATGCCGACCATTGCTGGAAGGAAGCGGTTACTGCAGCCGCTCACATTCCCACCAATGCTGCTATTATTTTGCTGTCTCAGCGCCTAGTCAGAATCAGCCAAGCATCCAGCCTGCACTGCGGAGCAAGGTCTAGAGCCATTTTCGAGATCTAGTGACATATAAACATAAAAACATAATATCGACACTGAGCTCCGCTCCAGAGTACAAAAGCATAAAAGCATAGTACAAATTTATGAATTTATTATCTTATTTATTGATATACAGAACACAATTCTTCTAATTGATTGAGGAAGGACCAACAGGCACAGCTCGAAACTGTTTCTTCCCTGAACTGTCATGTATACACTATAAATATGGTTGTCCTTTTGAATTCCAATTTTAAGTCCAAACATTTGAAAACAGGAAAGTTCGAATTCACATTTTCCACAAACCAAATTTAATAACAAAATACACTCACTAATCACTTAGAACTGTAATAGTATATTTCGCACCTAGAGCAGAAAATGAGATTTTTCCAGCTCGAAATCGGTTTTCAAGTCCGAGGCCGTAGGCCGAGGACTAGAAAAGATTGAGAGCTGGAAAAACATTTTTGCCCGTGGTGTGAACGATATTTTTCGCCACACTACTGGTATTGCTGACAAAATAAATAAAGAATACAAAATGAAGAATACTCGTTAAGCTATCATACCTATCTCTTGATTTTAGTGGTAGAAGATTTGCAGTCAGGATTTCAGATTCTTTTAAAATTTCACTTGGAATACCACAGTCATCTTCAAGCATTTTTGAAAATTCAGAATGCACTAATCAACAATAAATAATTGAATAAAACTGGTTGCGAAGCGAATTAGTTTGATTCGAAACTGGAACTGAAATCATGGTGACTTCAACTGATGATGAAAGTGGACACTCGCCTGATCTAGCGGATGACTTATTAACTACTTCCATGAGCGGCTGGAAAGAGACAACTTTCTGGCCTAGACCGGAAAAGAAACCATTTTCTGACGTCGTCTGCAAACAAGGTCTTTCAGATCTACGTAGGGACTGGAAAACAGCTGCTTTCTGTGCAGTGTGGCGAAAAATAATGATTACGGTAACTTTGAAAATGTTGATATAGGTAGGCCTACTTCAATTTGAATTAGAAAATAATGAATCTTGAAAAATCATATCCTTGGTCATGTCAACAAATCAGATAATGTTGATCAAGTCGGCTTAACTGCCAGATAATACTTCTCATGAGATCCACTGATTGATTGCTGTTTGGGCCAAACTCGGTGTTTAGCCAAAGTTCTGCATTCAGACATTATATCGCAATTACTTACGCATTTAGTTGTCAGTTGTCACTCTTGCTAATGGAGCTCGTGACATGCCTACTTCCTTATCAAGTCGATCACTATAGTCACAGTCGTCATTATGCCAGACCCCTATCACAGGTTGATGTAGGGACGTTCCGATACTTTCGATACTTACTGGTATCGATACTTTGCTTTCGATACCGGTGGTATCGGTATCGGTATCGAATGATTCGATACTTTACTGGTATCGATACGCAAGTTGGAGTATCGAAACAGTATCGAATGGCGAAATGGGTAAAAAAGTAGTTCACTTCAATTAATGACATAATCATAAATAAATTTTTATATAAATTTTAGAAGATTATAAGGATTAATATAGATGAAAATTATAGTACTGATTCGTATTTGCCCAGTGTAGCAGTTACCAGACATTATGACATCACTAATAACAAACAGTACATAACTGACTCAAGCTCAGTCAATATTGGTTCAAAAATTATCAATTTGATCTACTATAAAGACCACATTTATAATTCTTGAACAAATATTCCTACAATTTGAAATCAAATTGATAATTTTTGAACACATATTGACTGAGCTTGAGTCATTTACCCATCTTTAGGGACGTTCCAGTTCCGATACCACCATTCTTTCGATTGGTATTGGAAGGAGGGTATCGATATTAGTAAAGTATCGAAAGAAACGTATTGATACCCTTATTGACCAAGCTGGAGTCATTTTCCCATTTTGCCAGAGGGTCTTCTTTGTTTCGACAGACTATTGAGACTATACTTGATAGATTGCAGATAGTAGATAAGTATTTTAGTTGGTAATTCCGATACTTAATGCTCACTCGATGCTTGTGGTATCGGTATCGATACTTTTATTTCGATACTCGTGGTATCGATACTTTTCTTTCGATATTTTACTAATATCGATACCCTCCTTTCGATACCGATTCGATAACAAGTATGGAAAGAATGACGGTATCGGAACGTCCCTAGGTTGATGCACTAATGTAAATGTAATGGTGATGCGGGTAATGTTGCGCTAAATGGGTGACCAGCAGTGTTGAGTGGGTGTGGAGGGTGGTAAAGTGGGTCACTAACAGTTAGTTCTTCAACTCGCTACGAGAGATCAGTACCATCGACAGGCCTTCCCCACTAATTCAGAAATCCCCCTCCAACAGTTGTAGTACTCTGTCACCTCCTCCCCTTGCTCTGCTATTGTCATTCCACATCCACATTCAACAAAATAAAAACAAGTCACGATTGGCAATTATCCAATATTACTAGTAGATGATCGGCTTGCTCTGCTCTGCTGTCTTTTCAATTTTATGAAGCGCATACGCACACAAGCATACACCATACAGTGAATCACACACTAGCTAGTACAGTAACTTCTCAGTTCTCAGAGAGGAGAAAGGAAAATAAAAAATATATTTTCTGTGTGATACTACACAGTACTCCATAATTTCCCTCTGAGTGTTATCTCATGCTGCTAATATCAACATAAAAGCTGTTGTTCCTTTCCCAATATAATTCATAATAAGTTTGGAATTATTTTATTTCTATGAATGCATAAATTAATAAATAAACGAGTCAATTCTATTACACATTGACAATTACGGTAATCTGATAATGAGATCCTTCCAGATTAATTTTTATCAATGATTATATGAGGCTCCATCAATTATTGTTATACTTTTTTCAATTCAAAGTGAAACTTCAAATCAAATAATTTATTATTAAATCACCATACCATCTATTCATATGATTAGTCCATTAATAAAAATTAAAGTCAATTAAAATTATTCTTTATATCTTGTGGATTGATTGTAACTTACTGGAAACTGGGTGTACAGAAAAAAATATTTCATGCTTTTTTCTATTTGACTACTTGCTAGACAGCCATATTTATTTCTAAGTACAAAATTCATAAACTCAAATTATGAATAGATCACGAAGAAAACAGAAACCTCCATAATTTATTTCCTTTCAATAATATATTTCATAGTAAAGAAATATAAAGTAATAAATTTGTTGACAGTGTGTGATATAATATATCCCAGAATGAAAATTCAATTTAATTCAATGGAATTGATGAATGCAAATTATATAAAAATCTGCATAATAAATAATTTACACATTCTATGAAACTTATTTAGTAATAGGCTATATCAAATAATAAATAGTCTATTATTTTTGCAATTACTATAACCTACTATTAGCTATCACTATATGAAAAATTACTAATAACTACTGATACTATTCTAGCATATTATGATAATATACGGTTAAAAGAATTTATCTTTTTTCTATCTGTATGAACTTGTGACCCCCATGGTTCAGAGAACTAGCTCAAGAACTGTTTCGCATTGTAATCTTTGAAACCCTCAACTTTTGATTATACAGAGTTTATGAAAATTAATAAAGCTGCTAAATATTTCTCTTACAATAATAATTTGACAGCAGTTTCCATTGGGAATGTTATTTGAAATGAAAAATTACTCTAAAAATATTACTCTGTCGCTTCAACATCTTTGACACTCATATGGATCCAAAATCATTTTTTTTAATGTCTGATACATGATTTCGATACATATAGTTCCAAGAGAAAATAAATAGCCAAAACCGCAAATTGATAATTATATCAACCCATATCATTTTGTTGATACAAAAGTTGTAAAGTATAAAGAACCAGCTAAAATCATATGTCAGCGTGTGTGATAGCTCCCAAATCAATGTTAGTAGACAGTCTACCAACTTTGCTCCCAGATGATGTTACGAATGAGTGAATGGAACAGTAGTAATTGCATGCAAAGAATTCTTCAGCTGACCAAATGATAGATCATAACAATTTTTTTCTTATGCACTTTCAATGTTATTTTTATATCCTGAAAAAGGACGAAAGAGTGAGTCAATTTGTTGTCCAACAAACTTGACCTGTAAAAGGGTTTGGAGAATACGTGTTCATAATTCGAGAGGATTGATCAATTCTTTCTAAAGTTATTGTAGAACATACAAGCAGACGGACAACGACTTTGTCCTTCAGTAAGTCAAAAGTTAAAACTCACGCCAGTTCAATAATTAGTCCATACAAAACCACTATAAATGAACAAAATATATTTACTAAGCTTAATTTATCATGAATACCAATAGAATATATGAGCCCAAAGTTAAACAATAATATTCAACATTCCACAATAACATCTATATTCACAACAAGAATGGAAAATACTTCGAAATTCATCAGTCCTTCAATGTTACGAAAAGCAATACTATGAAAATGAAAATACAGTCGAACCTCTGTATAACGAAGTCGATTATCCCGAGAAAAAATTCGCTGCTGAGAGGTATTCGTTATTGAGAGGTTCTGTCAAGAAAACTGCCACGATCCTATGGATCTTATAATATCGTATCACGGCGGTAAATAAATTAATAAGTCATTACAAAGGAATATTTGCCATTCTACAAGATACAACAATGCAAATGAAAAAAATTAATATTTCATGCGACTCATCCAAGAAGGCCAAAGCCTGTGTTTGGATGGGAGTCTGTACTATATAAATAAATGAAATTAATGAAATATGAAAAGAAAGAGTTTGATCAAGAGATAATAGATCTTTGTAGACAGTATGTACTGTAAATCCAGGACATTGACGTCTGTTACAAATAAATATATAATAATCAAGAAGTATCGAAATTCTTGGAGTAATAATGGATAGAGCTGTATTAGATGATACCAGAATATAGAGCTTTACTAGAATAGGATTGGAAAATATGAATCTCTGCTGAGCTAGGGATTGATTTTAACTTTCAAAATTCCGTTAAGAATATGAGACTAATTATTAAGTTTAAGTGTTACATTTTAAACTCAGATAAATGAGCTACATCAAGAAAATTATACTAATCATCAGCAGGTAAACAATATTACATTTAGTACTACAAATTGTTGGTGCAATACTTCTAACTTAATCTATATGTACTAATAATAATTAGGTGCATGTTTGTAATGATATGATAGATGTGACCTATATCAAAATAATAGAGAAGATGCTGGCTTTTTAATTTATGCAGGCTTAAAAGAAAAATTTTTCAAGTAATGCTTATAAATATTATTACTAAAATACTATACATTAAAAATATGTAAAGACAACAGGATCGAGATTAAATCATTAATCACTGATAAATAGAGGTGATTATGGAATCAATATGTTCCCTACCGATCTCTCTTAACCACCTTTTAACGTTCCTCTTGTAAATAAGAAGAGTGCAGTCGTCATAATTACGGAGTATAGGAGGAATATTCCTGTACAAGATGTGAGCTATATAGTGCGTGTTGGTTGTTGAATGAGTTCTTATTAATCTTGGGATTTCTATGCCTAAAGAATTAGCTGAGCGTGTAGAACGGTCATGCGTTATTCTTTTGAATATATTATTACTGTGCCCATGCATGTAAAGGAGTAAATTCTTGACGAAAAGTTGTCTTATGTCTAGGACATTAAAATCGTCATATATTTCATTAGTAGGAGTACGAATAGGTTACTCAAGGCAGTTTTTATTATTTGTTTCTGAGTAATGATTAAAGGGTTGAGAATTGATTTAAAAGCACCTCCATAAGCCAAAATACCCGACGATATTATAGATTGGACGTATGAAAAATAGATATTTCTCAGTTCATCTTTAGATAAAATTTGACGTAGATTGAGGAAAATGTAGATAGATCTTCGTATTTTATTTTTTAATTGTATTATATGTTCCGACCATTTTAATTTGTCATCAACTATTACACCTAAATACTTGTATGAGCTAACTCTCTCAATGGACTCACATTGACATTGCATATTATTTGGGTTTGTACAAGAATGTAATACTATTGAATCTACTGATGGCTCCTGAATTTTTCTTAATGATATCTCTATAAATTTAGATTTTCCTATATTAAGAGTTAAGATATTTTGGTCGAACCATGCCTTGAGTAAGTGGAGATCGCGGGATGCTTTCTGGTACATTTCCTCTTTATTTCTACCATAAACATGCAGAGCCGTGTCATCAGCAAACAGAAATAGATTTCCAGTGAGAGGAAGTTTTGCCAGGTTATTTATATAAATGAGAAACAATAAAGGTCCCAATGTGCTGCCTTGCACCACCCCATAATCTATCGAATTCAATTCACTCTCAACGCCCATTATTTGCACAGCCTGTTTCCTGTCCGTTAAATAGCTTTCAAACCAGCTGTAAGATTTATTTCTAATGCCAATGATCTCCAATTTTCTCATCAGCTTTAATCTATCAACTGTATCGAAGGCTTTAGCTAAGTCGAGGAAAATTATACAGTTATTTAGATTATCATTCAGTGAGCAGTTAACTTCCCTTGTTAAATTAAAGAGAGCATCTGATATATTTTTGTTATTTCTGAATCCAAATTGTCTTTCCGTTAAAATGTTATTATTTTCAATATAGGAACTCAACTGTGACTTTACTATTTTCTCCAAGATTTTTGAAAAAATACTTAAAAGAGATATTGGTCTGTAGTTATTTTTTTGAGATTTGTCACCATTTTTGTGCAAAGGAAAAACTCTAGCTATTTTGAAACTATCAGGAAATATACCTTGTTCAATACTTAAATTATAAATGTGTTTCAGAGGAGTTAAAAAAATTGTATGTTTTGTTTGAAGAATCTAGTAGGAATATTGTCGTATCCTGGCGCAGACATGCCTCTCAGTTTTGAGGTAAATTGAATAATCTCGATTTCACTAACGGGTTTCATTGTAAAATTCGAATCAAGACGGTAGTTTTCATCATTCAAAACTGGTGGTTTTGTAGAATCTACAGCGCGGGCTAAATTCTCCCCAACACGTGAAAAGTAATCATTAAAATCCTGAGCTACAGCCTTGATTTTCTCTAGTGGAGAAATGGAGCTATCATGAGCTGGCTCGAACTGTTCAAGAGGAAAACCATCTTTCTTATTGCTTCTGCCTGAAATTTCATTTATAATGCACCAGAACTTTTTAGGATCTCCACCACTCTCATTTATTCTATCTTTATAGTATTGATTTTTGCTTATTCTTAATAAATTATTTAGTCTATTCCTATAGTTTTTATAATGAGTTAATAATTCTCTATTGAAAGGTTGTTTTCTGGTTTGTTTATACAATTTATCTCTTTCCCTAATAGATCGAACTAAGCCTTCGGTTATCCAGGGTTTAATTTTTTTGAAACGAGAATTCCTTTGAAGAACTGGTTTTTTTGATTCATCTATGTTACGTTTAATGATAGAATAGAATTTGTCTGTAGCAATGTTGACTTCCTGCTCTATGAGAACGGAATTCCACGTTTCCTCTCTGAATGTAGATAATAAGGTTTCATTATGAATAAAATATTTGGGAGGATCAGATTTACTTTTATTTGTGAAACTGGAAGTAATTTTTATTGCTTCAATGTAATGATCTGTAACTGCTACTTTAAGAATAGCTGATTGTATTATATTAAGGTTTGCATTGTTAATAAATATATGATCTATAATAATATATGATCTATTAAAGTGCTACTAGTTCTCTGTTCTCTAGTAGGTTTGTCAATGCAATTGACAAATCCATGCTCATAGAGAACATTTAAATATGAGTCAGTTTGTAAATCGTTGTTCAAAATGTTAATGTTAATGTCTCCTACTAATAAATTTGTTCTACCTCTACTCGAATTATCATAATAGTTATTAAGTTCGTCAATGAAATGAGGAATATGAGACTCGTGGTTCCGATAGACAGCCAAGAGACAATAATCTTTTCTATCGTAGTGGAAAGTAATTTCTAAAGCATTAGCTCCTCCTATACTGATGCTTCTACCAACTGCTGATAAGGAATTTTTAATAAAAACAAGCACTCCATCATTTCTATTGGATTTATCTTCAGTCTGAAACGAAGTGTAGCCGTCCAACTGTTTGTTATCGTCCACCTCAAGCCATGTCTCAGATAAAACGATAACATCAATTTCACAGCTTAATGAATTCAGCCCTACTAGCAAATTATCGAAATTCTCATTATAGCTCCTTATATTCTGATGTATTAATCTCAAGCAACTCTCGTCTGAATCACAAAAATCATTAAAAGAATCAAATGTATCAAACTCTTTGCATGTTATTAAATTAAAATTTTCTAATTCTTCTTCATGCCTATTCATTGTCATGAAAAGAATGCTCCGCCCGCTCAACTGTCTCACCTTATCAATAACCTATATGGTTTATATATAAAAGAAGAAACCTACTCTATTTTATTATAAGATGAAATGTATGGTATGTAAATTTAAGAACTAATAATCCTCGCTAGAACAATTCAAATCTCAGGTAAAAGCGTGGGTAAGTTCAAGACTTTTTAAACAAGATTATACGATAGAATAGAGATAGAAGTAATCATGCTAATTAACGTGAAAAATAAAACGTTCTCACAGTATTAAATGAGTGGATGCTGTAATGTGGATCACTCAGTCAGGCGTTATCCAACTTATTAGAAACAATAACAATCATAATTACAAAAATAAAGCTAATGAAAAATTAATAAATTGTCATTTCAAATTAACATTAAAATAAATCTAAATCAAGATACAAATACTGCAAATTGAAATTATATTTGAATTTACTTCTAGTACGCGCAATATTAATTAACATGGAAAATAAAACGTTCTCCTTGTAAATAAAATTCGTGAATTAGTAATGTATCGCTCGATCAAGCGTCGCATAATTAAGCTATGAAACATTTCAAAAAGTAAATAAATACATGATTCAATAAAAACATGAAAAATAAACTGCCTGATTTCAAATCAGAAGTTTTCATAGTAAATTTAGGTTTAAATATAAGACTGGAAATTTACATTTACGTAATTGAATTCATTTCAATTACGTGAAATACGTAATAAATTTTTCAGAACTGTGATGTTAGGTTTAGAAATATCTCTCAACCGAACTGCGCATCCCGATCGAGCGACAAAAAACAGCATCCACACCCCACTCACGATCACGTGAGACAAAAAAAAACGTTATAACACTGTCTTAACAAAAAAATTGCTGACATTCGTACGCAAGCAAAAAATAAAAAGTTTTTTCATACAGTGTCAAGCGATCGATACAGTTGAATAATAATTCTACATACTGTAAATATTCATGCATACGAATAATGAATATTACGGGATGTTATTTATAAAAAAAGTTGACAATAACTGTAAAAATTAATACATTCATTAGTTCATTTTGAAAGACCGTTTATCCAGTAGAGAAAAGAGAGTTTATCTCATGAATTAATTGATAAATCTCAATGGCATGACAGTTTGATTGTAAGTGTTGCAGTAATAATAGCCTACTGTATTATTCTTATATATATTTTTACTATAAATCACTATAAATTGACAGTAATTCATTGCCATAAATTCACTATGAATGCTCTATTATTTATCAATCATGTTTAGTATTTTTTATATTGAAAAGGAGACTATTAAAATAATTTACTAAACTTGGAAAAAAATTATTAATATTGTATTGAGTTAGTTTCAATTGTTTTAGACTACTTAGTGTAATATTCTATTTATCAAATAAATAAGTTGATATATAAGTAAAATTATCAACAATTGTATTCAAACATAATACATGACACTTGAATTATAAATAAAAAAGGATAATATAATTGAATAAAATTAAACAATCTTGTTTTAGCTTCAATCGTTCCAGCATTCCACTTGAATTAGAATATAACTAGCTCGTATTCAGACCATACCTGAATGTTGATAATAGTAGAGTTCTCACCCGAGTTCAACCACTTGTTTTCATTCGTTGGTTGTGGCAGCGTGATCGATGTCATGTGGGGACCACACTCTGATTTGCTGATCGTTTGCGTTCTTCTTCACCCACATCTTGCCGTTGCTGAACCAGGCTCTATGGAGTTTTTTCGCTTTCACCAGGTTTTTGCCATAGGAAAGAAGAAATTTGTTCTGCGGTGTCAAGTGTTCGTTAACATACACGTCTCCAGATGGAAATGAAGCGTTGACCTCGGTTGCGTTGAGGCGCTGAATTTTATTCTTCTCAATAGCTGCAGCCATCCACGCATTACGAGTACTTCTCGAAATGTAAGACACGATGATGGAGGGGATTTTGGAATTCTTTGTTGCAGGAATACGATGTGCTATGGATATTTCAGACCTACAGTAAGACAAGTTCAGTCCTTTTGCAACACTTTCAATGATTGAATAAATATCTTCATTCTCAGTAACCGGAAAACCCACTATTTCTAAATTGTTTTTGCGCGAGTATTGCTGCAAATCATTGAGATCTTGTCTTGTTCTCCATAGTTCCTCCGAGAACTTCTGATTCTTCATCTTTAGACCCTCACATTCACCTTTTAGATTTTCAGTATCAGTTTTTAAAAGATTAAATTCACTTCGGATATCGTTCAAAGCAGAAGTATTGAGATTAACCGCACTTTCTAACTCCGACAATTTTTTCGTGTTGACATCAAGTTTAGAGTCCATAGAGTTCACTGTTAGATGGAGGTTTTTTATAGCTTCGAGAATAGGATCTTGCTCTACAGATGTTGCAGTTGCAGCAGGTTTAAAACATTCTTCGCACTGCCATGTATCTTTCTTGTCTTTGAGAGCAAGTAACTTAGCCGGCGTACGAATGCGTGTACATGCTGCATGATAAGTTTTAACGCATTTGGAACACTTTATAACATCAGCAGCGGTAGGCTGAACAGCTAAATTACACTTGAAACACGACATAATTGCTATTTCACCGAAGCACAACTTGTAAAATAATTGAATTTGAGGTTATAGTAATAACAGAAAATCAACTTAAAACAAGCTAGTAAGATAGTCGAGCGGGCTTGTTTTTCACTATCGGAGCGTACTGATAAAGACTACCTTTCCGAACGGCATCTAGAGCCAGACTGAACATCCTACAGTAGGAGTATAAGGGTGGCGTAACGGAGTCGTTTGGTACAGATACAGGTCTCAGACAAGGCTGCTTACTCAGTCCTTTGCTGTTTGCATTGTTTTTGAATGATATTGAGGAGGAATTGAGAGGAGGTGCCACTACGGGTGGTGTTAAGCTCGGTGTACTCATGTATGCCGATGATATTGTGGTGCTGGCAGATACTCCAAGAGAATAGAGAGGTTAGATAGAGGTTAGAGAGGTTGGAGGTTATAAAGGTTCCATGATAGAGAGGTTAGAGCAGTATTGTGAGAGGTGGAGGCTAGAGATAAACCTGGAGAAATCGAAAATTACTATTTTTAGAAAAGGTGGAAGAAGGAGAGGTGATGAAAAGTGGGGTTTTAATGGAGAAGCTATAGAAATTGTTAACAAGTATAAATACCTAGGAGTAACACTCACGCCAAACTTGAGTTTCACCCCACACCTAGCTGATAGATTGAAATGCGCAAAGAGAGGTTTGAATACTGCATAGAATCAGGTGATAAATGATTGAAAGGTGCCGTTAGCTTCCAAATGGGTTTTGTTTAGAGCGGTAGCAAGAGCAATAATGTTTTATGGAGCTCAGATATGGGGATATAGAAAATTCGAGGAAGCAGAGAAGCTCAAACGATATTTCATAAAAAGATTGTTTGGTTTACCCTATAATACGCCCAACTATGTCATTTTTCTGGAAAATATGGAGTCATCAATATATTATTTCACTCACAGTTTGCAGTCTTCGTATATAGTAAAAGTTTTGTCTTATACGAAGGATAGGTATCCGAAAAAATTAGCGTTACAAATAATCAGTCAGATATTGTCATGGTATAAACATTGGAATGATAATGGCCAGAGATTTAGAGATAAACTTGAATAGACAGAGCTTTGCCAATTGGAAAGGAGAACTAAAAAAATTGAGAGAAGGCGTGAATAAGTGTGAGATAGAACGATTTCAAAGTAAGGCAGCAGAAGCAGGATACCACAAAATTTATAAAAGTTTAAATCTAAATTTAGGGAATGACAGTTACCTTAAAAGCGATATTACCTATTTTGGGGACCCAAGAGTTTACAGTAATTATGAACGGTAGTGATCGCATTACACTGTAGAGATGCGTGGAAATACCAAAGGTTTTTTGATAAATAACTTCAATTATTAAGTTACAACTCGCGCTTCGAGCTCGGTAGGGGGCTTCGCCCCCTGCACCCCCATTAGGATGGTTTAGCAGCCTCCGCGCTTCGCGCTCCGGCTAGGAGGCGGGCTTCGCCCAATCGTCTTTTATGACTGTATAGTGTAATAGAACTACATAATTTTTATTATTTGTCATGAATTTTCACAATGAATAGATAAATTGTTGACGACGGTGAAAATTCATGACAAGTAAAATTATGGAAAAAATGAGAGGCTCTGGCAGTCGGTTACGAGGACGGGACCTGGAGCTATCTACAGCAGATAATCGGGCCCGGCTCTACCCTTCTTTTCCGAAACACCATTTTCCTGGTTCAGTGAGTTCAGTGAGCTAATATTATCAACTTTATTATTATATATTATTCATCTTTTTTTATTGAAGGCAAATCCTGTAATTATTCTATCGTTTGTTTAAAAAGTTTTCTCAATATTATTTTTATTTAAGTTTCCAGTTTTCATTCTGAGTTACAATTTGATTAAATCGATTACTTAGTTCTCCAAAATATAACTGTTTTGTTTATTATTTTAAAATATAGTTCCTTTCTCATGAGTTATAGAGTTAGATCAATTTAACCTCTCGCAAGCCAAGCGATTCCCCTATTATAAATTGTTACCATAATGTCTAGGGTTGTTCTCACAACCTTATAATACCATCACAATACCATACATAATATAACCCCAATATATTACTGATTTTAAATACCCCATTAAATGGTGTTGGGCGTCGTTCTCATGAGAAAGAGTTTATTAATTGACAAGATTAGCCTTCAAATTATCTATTGACATTTTCATTTCAGGTCATTATCATAATTATTATATTCTGTGTTTGATCTCGTATAATTATGTCCTCTATTCTCTCAACGTACAGGGTAAACATGATAATTGTTATTATTGTTATATTGAGATGAGTAGCTCTAGTTCTAGTGACTCTGAACAATCACCTAGTGAATTCGAGGTTTCATTATTACGTTTACCTATTGATTTAAAAGTAAAATCTCTGGATAAATCAGAATTATTAGAGCTAGGCAAACAGTTAGGTATTCACATCCCTCAATCTGTTAATATTGAATACTTGAGATTCGCTGTTGACTTGGCAAAAAAAGTTTGTATTTATGTGGACCACGATTCAGGAGCTAGAGATGCTCTAAGTCGATTACTTAAGTTAGGGTCCCTGTCTCAACGCGATCGTATTATCTTCCCTATGTTAGCCGATTACGAGCGAATAGTAGGCAAGCTAGGCAGAAATCAAGAACACATCTACGACACAGTAGCTCCCGATAACTTAGCAAATATCCTAATTCCAGAAAATAATATGGCAGGGAATGATAAAAGACCCTTTGCGAAACCCGAAAGCTATGGGGGTACAAAGAGTGAAGACTTCAACGAGTGGTTGAAAACCTTCAATAGGGCAGCAAAAATAAATAAGTGGGATGAGGATGATAAAATCTTGTATTTACCCCTCTACCTCAAGAAAACAGCATTGGCAATTTTCGACATATTTTCGGATAAAAATGAAAACGCGACATTTCTTGATGCAGTAGGCCACTTAAAAAGTAAACTTGTAGACCCTGTTCATGAAGAGACAACCAGACAAAAACTCGAAAACAGAAACAAATTACCAACAGAAACATACACAGAATACACAGCAGATATAATAAAACTTTGTCACATTCTTGAGCCTCAAATGTCAGAGAAAAGAATAGTAGGATATGTTTTGAGAGGCTTAGACGTAGGAGCATTGCAACATGTTGCTTTCATGGACAATGCATCAGTTGAAGATTTAGAGAAAAATCTCGCCAAATATGAAAGATCTCGCTTCCTTCTAGACAAAAAGTTAGGAATGCATAATGCTTCAATCGAACAGCCTGTCCAAAAAATAAATGTAGTAGATACTTTAGAAAAGAAATTGAACGATCTGAGTATTGTGGTGAAAAATTTGAGTAGAAATGTAGGTCAATCACAAAATCCCAATCCTAAACGAAACAAATCAGAACAACTTCCAAAGACAACCTTATTCAAACAATAATAATTACAATGATCGCGACAGAAACACACAATCACATAATCCTAATCCTAATAGACAGTTTGGAAATAGGAGCGGAAACGTCTTCCCACACGAAACAATCAGAACAATTTCCAAAGACAACCTTATACAAACAATAATTACACACAATCAACATCAATCAATTACAGGACACCAATCAACCTAATAGGACTAGATTCTGTACATACTGTAAGAGGAATAATCACTGGAAAGACGATTGTTTTTTCTTATCAAAAAACTCGAATACAGGATCCCGAGCCTAGACGAATCGGATATGAACTTGGGATCCGGATTTGAAAAACAAAGCGCTGAATTTCCATTTGATAATTATTCTCCAAATTCAATTGATAAAGAAGAAATCACATGTAATATAATATCTTCTGTATCAATGAAAGATGAACAATCCAAAGCGATAGAATTTGTCAGGCAGTTTTTTCTCAATGCCAATAATAATCAGTTATACTCAAATGAAAGTGAAATTAATTGCTCTAACGAAATAGAAAGTGAAACCAACTTCAAACAGCTATTGTCTTCCGAAATGCATGCTCAGCACGAACTTGGAATGAATGGATCATTGACTAAAGAGAGAAGAATTCAAGTCCCAGTACTTACTATTAATGGAAAATTCAAAGGAAAAGATGTATCAATTACCATTGACACCGGTACGAACGTAAACATAGTTCAAAAAAATCTTTTAAGTAGCGATGATCTAAAACATTTGAAAAATAGTAGTATTGCTTTATCGGTAGCTAATGGTTCATTAATGCCGATCACAGGAATGATCTCGAGTGAAATTCAAATACATGACAGGAAATTCGAAGTAAATTTAGTAATTTCTGAAGACTTACAGGCCGATATTATTGTTGGAAATTCCTTCTTCTCAAAATATAAAATGAAATTAGATTATGCGAATAACATCATTTCAATGACCGATAATGGTAAAATAGTCGAATTAGACATGGATAAAGAGTGGATTTGTACATTAAATAGATTACACAGCGATTCTGAAACAAATATTACAAAAGAAGTCTGCATACCCAATCCAGTAAATTTCGTCAAATGT